>NC_141881.1:6312414-6615444 GCF_030686135.1 Camelina sativa | reverse complement strand
GAAGCTGTAAACAGCTATGTTAGTGTTTCTGGGGTTAAAATGTGTCTTAATCCATTGAAACTAACTAATTATAAGACAAAGAAAACATTGCTTAGAAGCACTAAACAGCTTTGTTAGTGTTTATGGGGTTAAAATGTGTCTTAATCCAATGCAACTAACTAATTATAAGAGTTTGAGATAGATGTGGAGAGTTTAAAAGCCACTAATACCCATTTTGTCCCAAAACAGGCTAAAACAAAGAAAACATTGCTTAGAAGCTGTAAACAGCTATGTTAGTGTTTCTGGGGTTAAAATGTGTCTTAATCCAATGCAACTGTCTAACTATAAGAGTTTGAGATAGATGTGGAGAGTCTAAAAGCCACTTATACCCATTTTGTCCCAAAACATGCTAAAACCAAGAAAACATTGCTTAGAAGCACTAAACAGCTTTGTTAATGTTTCTGGGGTTAAAATGTGTCTTAATCCAATGCCACTGACTAGTTATAAGAGTTTGAGATAGATGTGGAGAGTTTAAAAGCCACTTATACCCATTTTGTCCCAAGACAGGCTAAAACCAAGAAAACATTGCTTAGAAGCTGTAAACAGCTATGTTAATGTTTCTGGGGTTAAAATGTGTCTTAATCCAATGCAACTAACTAATTATAAGAGATTGAGATAGATGTCAAGAGTTTAAAAGCCACTTATACCCATTTTGTCCCAAAACAGGCTTAAACAAAGAAAACATTACTTAGAAGCACTAAACAGCTTTTTTAGTGTTTCTGGGGTTAAAATGTGTCTTAATCCAATGCAACTAACTAATTATAGGAGTTTGAGATAGATGTGGATAGTTTAAAAGCCACATACCCATTTTGTCCCAAAACAGGCTAAAACCAAGAAAACATTGCTTAGAAGCACTAAACAGCTTTGTTAGTGTTTCTGGGGTTAAAATGTGTCTTAATCCAATGCAACTAACTAATTATAGGAGTTTAAGATAGATGTGGAGAGTTTAAAAGCCACTTATACCCATTTTGTCCCAAAACAGGCTAAAACAAGGAAAACATTGCTTAGAAGCTGTAAACAGCTATGTTAGTGTTTCTGGGGTTAAAATGTGTCTAAATCCAATGCAACTATCTAATTATAAGAGTTTGAGATAGATGTGGAGAGTTTAAAAGCCACTTATATCCATTTTGTCCCAAAACAGGCTAAAACCAAGAAAACATTGCTTAGAAGCACTAAACAGCTTTGTTAGTGTTTATGGGGTTAAAATGTGTCTTAATCCAATGCAACTAACTAATTATAGGAGTTTGAGATAGATGTGGAGAGTTTAAAAGCCACATACCCATTTTGTCCCAAAACAGGCTAAAACCAAGAAAACATTGCTTAGAAGCACTAAACAGCTTTGTTAGTGTTTCTGGGGTTAAAATGTGTCTTAATCCAATGCAACTAACTAATTATAGGAGTTTAAGATAGATGTGGAGAGTTTAAAAGCCACTTATACCCATTTTGTCCCAAAACAGGCTAAAACAAGGAAAACATTGCTTAGAAGCACTAAACAGCTTTGTTAGTGTTTATGGGGTTAAAATGTGTCTTAATCCAATGCAACTAACTAATTATAAGAGTTTGAGATAGATGTGGAGAGTTTAAAAGCCACTAATACCCATTTTGTCCCAAAACAGGCTAAAACCAAGAAAACATTGCTTAGAAGCTGTAAACAGCTATGTTAGTGTTTCTAGGGTTAAAATGTGTCTTAATCCAATGCAACTAACTAATTATAAAAGATTGAGATATATGTGGAGAGTTTAAAAGCCACTTATACCCATTTTGTCCCAAAACAGTCTAAAACAAAGAAAACATTGCTTAGAAGCTGTAAACAGCTATGTTAGTGTTTCTGGGGTTAAAATGTGTCTTAATCCAATGCAACTGTCTAATTATAAGAGTTTGAGATAGATGTGGAGAGTCTAAAAGCCACTTATACCCATTTTGTCCCAAAACAGGCTAAAACCAAGAAAATATTGCTTAGAAGCACTAAACAACTTTTTTAGTGTTTCTGGGGTTAAAATGTGTCTTAATCCAATGCAACTAACTAATTATAGGAGTTTGGGATAGATGTGGAGAGTTTAAAAGCCACTTATACCCATTTTGTCCTAAAACAGGCTAAAACCAAGAAAACATTGCTTAGAAGCTGTAAACAGCTATGTTAGTGTTTCTGGGGTTAAAATGTGTCTTAATCCATTGAAACTAACTAATTATAAGACCAAGAAAACATTGCTTAGAAGCACTAAACAGCTTTGTTAGTGTTTATGGGGTTAAAATGTGTCTTAATCCAATGCAACTAACTAATTATAAGAGTTTGAGATAGATGTGGAGAGTTTAAAAGCCACTAATACCCATTTTGTCCCAAAACAGGCTAAAACAAAGAAAACATTGCTTAGAAGCTGTAAACAGCTATGTTAGTGTTTCTGGGGTTAAAATGTGTCTTAATCCATTGCAACTGTCTAATTATAAGAGTTTGAGATAGATGTGGAGAGTCTAAAAGCCACTTATACCCATTTTGTCCCAAAACAGGCTAAAACCAAGAAAACATTGCTTAGAAGCACTAAACAGCTTTGTGAATGTTTCTGGGGTTAAAATGTGTCTTAATCCAATGCCACTGACTAGTTATAAGAGTTTGAGATAGATGTGGAGAGTTTAAAAGCCACTTATACCCATTTTGTCCCAAGACAGGCTAAAACCAAGAAAACATTGCTTAGAAGCTGTAAACAGCTATGTTAATGTTTCTGGGGTTAAAATGTGTCTTAATCCAATGCAACTAACTAATTATAAAGAGATTGAGATAGATGTCGAGAGTTTAAAAGCCACTTATACCCATTTTGTCCCAAAACAGGCTTAAACAAAGAAAACATTACTTAGAAGCACTAAACAGCTTTGTTAGTGTTTCTGGGGTTAAAATGTGTCTTAATCCAATGCAACTAACTAATTATAGGAGTTTGAGATAGATGTGGAGAGTTTAAAAGCCACTTATACCCATTTTGTCCCAAAACAGGCTAAAACCAAGAAAACATTGCTTAGAAGCACTAAACAGCTTTGTTAGTGTTTCTGGGGTTAAAATGTGTCTTAATCCAATGCAACTAACTAATCCAATGCAACTGACTAGTTATAAGAGTTTGAGATAGATGTGGAGAGTTTAAAAGCCACTTATACCCATTTTGTCCCAAAACAGGCTAAAACCAAGAAAACATTGCTTAGAAGCACTAAACAGCTTTGTTAGTGTTTCTGGGGTTAAAATGTGTCTTAATCCAATGCAACTAACTAATTATAGGAGTTTAAGATAGATGTGGAGAGTTTAAATGCCACTTATACCCACTTTGTCCCAAAACAGGCTAAAACAAGGAAAACATTGCTTAGAAGCTGTAAACAGCTATGTTAGTGTTTCTGGGGTTAAAATTTGTCTAAATCCAATGCAACTATCTAATTATAAGAGTTTGAGATAGATGTGGAGAGTTTAAAAGCCACTTATACCCATTTTGTCCCAAAACAGGCTAAAACCAAGAAAACATTGCTTAGAAGCACTAAACAGCTTTGTTAGTGTTTATGGGGTTAAAATGTGTCTTAATCCAATGCAACTAACTAATTATAGGAGTTTGAGATAGATTTGGAGAGTTTAAAAGCCACATACCCATTTTGTCCCAAAACAGGCTAAAACCAAGAAAACATTGCTTAGAAGCACTAAACAGCTTTGTTAGTGTTTCTGGGGTTAAAATGTGTCTTAATCCAATGCAACTAACTAATTATAGGAGTTTGAGATAGATTTGGAGAGTTTAAAAGCCACATACCCATTTTGTCCCAAAACAGGCTAAAACCAAGAAAACATTGCTTAGAAGCACTAAACAGCTTTGTTATTGTTTCTGGGGTTAAAATGTGTCTTAATCCAATGCAACTAACTGATTATAGGAGTTTAAGATAGATGTGGAGAGTTTAAAAGCCACTTATACCCATTTTGTCCCAAAACAGGCTGAAACAAGGAAAACATTGCTTAGAAGCTGTAAACAGCTATGTTAGTGTTTCTGGGGTTAAAATGTGTCTTAATCCAATGCAACTATCTAATTATAAGAGTTTGAGATAGATGTGGAGAGTTTAAAAGCCACTTATCCCCATTTTGTCCCAAAACAGGCTAAAACCAAGAAAACATTGCTTAGAAGCACTAAACAGCTTTGTTAGTGTTTCTGGGGTTACAATGTGTCTTAATCCAATGCAACTAACTAATTATAAGAGATTGAGATAGATGTGGAGAGTTTAAAAGCCACTTATACCCATTTTGTCCCAAAAAAGGCTAAAACCAAGAAAACATTGCTTAGAAGCACTAAACAGCTTTGTTAGTGTTTATGGGGTTAAAATGTGTCTTAATCCAATGCAACTAACTAGTTATAGGAGTTTGAGATAGATGTGGAGAGTTTAAAAGCCACATACCCATTTTGTCCCAAAACAGGCTAAAACCAAGAAAACATTGCTTAGAAGCACTGAACAGCTTTGTTAGTGTTTCTGGGGTTAAAATGTGTCTTAATCCAATGCAACTGACTAGTTATAAGAGTTTGAGATAGATGTGGAGAGTTTAAAAGCCACTAATACCCATTTAGTCCCAAAACAGGCTAAAACCAAGAAAATATTGCTTAGAAGCACTAAACAGCTTTGTTAGTGTTTCTGGGGTTAAAATGTGTCTTAATCCAATGCAACTAACTAATTATAGGAGTTTGAGATAGATGTGGAGAGTTTAAAAGCCACTTATACCCATTTTGTCCCAAAACAGGCTAAAACCAAGAAAACATTGCTTAGAAGCTGTA
This sequence comes from Camelina sativa, assembly GCF_030686135.1. Taxonomy (NCBI): domain Eukaryota; kingdom Viridiplantae; phylum Streptophyta; class Magnoliopsida; order Brassicales; family Brassicaceae; genus Camelina; species Camelina sativa. The sequence goes on along the minus strand of NC_141881.1, from coordinate 6,610,627 downwards.
AACAGCTATGTTAGTGTTTCTGGGGTTAAAATGTGTCTTAATCCATTGCAACTAACTAATTATAGGAGTTTGAGATAGATGTGGAGAGTTTAAAAGCCACTTATACCCATTTTGTCCCAAAACAGGCTAAAACCAAGAAAATATTGCTTAGAAGCACTAAACAGCTTTTTTAGTGTTTCTAGGGTTAAAATGTGTCTTAATCCAATGCAACTAACTAATTATAGGAGTTTGGGATAGATGTGGAGAGTTTAAAAGCCACTTATACCCATTTTGTCCCAAAACAGGCTAAAACCAAGAAAACATTGCTTAGAAGCTGTAAACAGCTATGTTAGTGTTTCTGGGGTTAAAATGTGTCTTAATCCATTGAAACTAACTAATTATAAGACCAAGAAAACATTGCTTAGAAGCACTAAACAGCTTTGTTAGTGTTTATGGGGTTAAAATGTGTCTTAATCCAATGCAACTAACTAATTATAAGAGTTTGAGATAGATGTGGAGAGTTTAAAAGCCACTTATACCCATTTTGTCCCAAAACACGCTAAAACCAAGAAAACATTGCTTAGAAGCTGTAAACAGCTATGTTAGTGTTTCTAGGGTTAAAATGTGTCTTAATCCAATGCAACTAACTAATTATAAGAGATTGAGATATATGTGGAGAGTTTAAAAGCCACTTATACCCATTTTGTCCCAAAACAGGCTAAAACAAAGAAAACATTGCTTAGAAGCTGTAAACAGCTATGTTAGTGTTTCTGGGGTTAAAATGTGTCTTAATCCAATGCAACTGTCTAATTATAAGAGTTTGAGATAGATGTGGAGAGTCTAAAAGCCACTTATACCCATTTTGTCCCAAAACAGGCTAAAACCAAGAAAACATTGCTTAGAAGCACTAAACAGCTTTGTTAATGTTTCTGGGGTTAAAATGTGTCTTAATCCAATGCCACTGACTAGTTATAAGAGTTTGAGATAGATGTGGAGAGTTTAAAAGCCACTTATACCCATTTTGTCCCAAAACAGGCTAAAACCAAGAAAACATTGCTTAGAAGCTGTAAACAGCTATGTTAATGTTTCTGGGGTTAAAATGTGTCTTAATCCAATGCAACTAACTAATTATAAGAGATTGAGATAGATGTCGAGAGTTTAAAAGCCACTTATACCCATTTTGTCCCAAAACAGGCTTAAACAAAGAAAACATTGCTTAGAAGCACTAAACAGCTTTGTTAGTGTTTCTGGGGTTAAAATGTGTCTTAATCCAATGCAACTAACTAATTATAGGAGTTTAAGATAGATGTGGAGAGTTTAAAAGCCACTTATACCCATTTTGTCCCAAAACAGGCTAAAACAAGGAAAACATTGCTTAGAAGCTGTAAACAGCTATGTTAGTGTTTCTGGGGTTAAAATGTGTCTTAATCCAATGCAACTAACTAATTATAGGAGTTTGAGATAGATGTGGAGAGTTTAAAAGCCACTTATACCCATTTTGTCCCAAAACAGGCTAAAACCAAGAAAATATTGCTTAGAAGCACTAAACAGCTTTTTTAGTCTTTCTGGGGTTAAAATGTGTCTTAATCCAACGCAACTAACTAATTATAGGAGTTTGGGATAGATGTGGAGAGTTTAAAAGCTACTTACACCCATTTTGTCCCAAAACAGGCTAAAACCAAGAAAACATTGCTTAGAAGCTGTAAACAGCTATGTTAGTGTTTCTGGGGTTAAAATGTGTTTTAATACATTGAAACTAACTAATTATAAGACTTTAAGATAGATGTGGAGAGTTTAAAAGCCACTTATACCCATTTGGTCCCAAAACAGGATAAAACAAAGAAAACATTTATTAGAAGCACTAAACAGCTTTGTTAGTGTTTCTGGGGTTAAAATGTGTCTTAATCCAATGCAACTAACTAATTATAAGAGATTGAGATAGATGTGGAGAGTTTAAAAGCCACATACCCATTTTGTCCCAAAACAGGCTAAAACCAAGAAAACATTGCTTAGAAGCACTAAACAGCTTTGTTAGTGTTTCTGGGGTTAAAATGTGTCTTAATCCAATGCAACTAACTAATTATAGGAGTTTGAGATAGATGTGGAGAGTTTAAAAGCCACTTATACCCATTTTGTCCCAAAACAGGCTAAAACCAAGAAAACATTGCTTAGTATTGATCAAGAGAATAAGCCTAAGGCAGCCATGGCCGTCCGTACAATTATGGGGCCGTCCGTACAACCAAGCAATAAGGCCGAGTCATGTAAGTGTGTAAAGACAATGAGGAGGCCTGCTCTCCTTAGGCCCATGAGAAGGATCTAGAATGTCGCTTGTAGCCGTTAGAGAGGAGGAACAAGTGGAGTCACGGGTTATGTTGTGTTTAAGGAGACTAGGACGGGTCACTATCACCGTTGGGATTAGTTCTATCTCTCTCCTTGTCCCTATCACTTATACGATCGGTTGGTAGAGGGTGTAGCCCTAATTTTCCCTTGATATATATAGACTTTAGCCTACATTGTAATATGAATTCTTATGGAACAATAACCTAATCTTTTCTTCTTCCTCATTCTCTTTGTCTACCGATATCTCTCATCAATCTCTTGATTCTCTTCTTTATTCTACAAAGTCTTACATGGTATCAGAGCAAGTTCTTCGATTCTCTACAGTCTAATCTCATTCTCCTACTCATTTCTACACTCTAGTCTCCTTATCTTCGTTTCTTCTTACTCGCATCTCCTTTATTCTCCGGGTAAAAGCTTTACCCATCGGTCCATAGAAATCCGACCATGGAAAACGCCAAGCCCATTGTTTCACCGGTTGTCCTAAAGGGGACAAACTACTTGCTGTGGACAAGAACCACAAGAACCGCCCTTGGAGGTCGTGGCCTTTGGAGTCATGTCGAGTCCGACTATGTCCCAAAGAAAAACCCCAAAGGAGAGGACGCTTCCGAGGCGGAAGCGGAGGAAGAGAGCGAGAGGAAGGCCAAATGGTTCCAAGAAGACCAAGTTGTCCTATCTGTTCTCCAAAACTCTCTGGACACGCCTATCCTTGAGGCCTACTCATATTGCGAGACGGCCAAGGAACTGTGGGAAACACTTAAAGGCGTGTATGGTAATGTCTCTAACATGACTAGAGTCTTTGAGGTCAAGAAGGCCATAAATGATCTTAACCAAGATGATGTGGAGTTCACTAAGCATCTTGGTAAGTTCCGTGCACTATGGTCCGAGCTTGACATGTTGCGGCCAAGTACACTTGAGGCAAGTGTGCTAAACGAAAGAAAGGAGCAAGACAAAGTCTTCGGACTCCTACTTACCTTGAACCCGTCCTTCAACGACCTCTTGAAGCACATCCTAAGGGCAGAGAAGCTCCCCTCCTTTGAGGATATTTGCTCCCAAATTCAGAAAGAGCAAGGATCCCTTGATTTGTTTAGCGGTAAGGGGGAGCTTGCTTCGGCCAACAAAGGAATGTACAAGCAAGAGGAGAGGAAGTTGTTGGTGTGCGACCACTGCAAGAAGCGGGGTCATCTGAAAGACAAGTGCTGGGTTCTCCATCCTCATCTCAAGCCGGCCAAGTTCAAAGCCAACCTCTCAAAGGAAGCGGTTAGCGATAAAGGAGCCGGATCATCAAAGCAGGGAGATGAGGTGGCCATGACCGCAGCCTACGGAGATGTGGTGAGGAAGTCAGACCTTGAGGCTCTCATCCGCTCCATTGCTTCACTCAAGGAGTCTGGTATCTCTTTCTTTACTTCTAGGCCTAGCAAATCGCTTGTTATTGACTCGGGAGCCTCACATCATATGATTAGTAACCCTAGTTTAATTGACAACATAAAACCGGCCTTAGGAAATGTTGTTATTGCAAATGGAGAACAAATACCAGTAAAGGGAATAGGGGACTTGAAACTATTTGATAAAACCTCAAAAGCTTTCTTTATGCCTACCTTTACCTCCAATTTACTATCGGTTAAGAGGGCCACAAATGATTTGAATTGTTATGCAATCTTTGGTCCTAACAATGTTTATTTTCAGGATATTGAGACTGGAAAGGTTCTTGGAGAAGGGCAAGGGAGTGGAGATCTCTATGTCCTAGAGAAAACCGATCCAAATTTATCCTCTACTAAGTCTTGTTTTGTTGTTGATTCGAATATGGTGTGGCATGCTAGGCTAGGCCACCCACATTCACGTGCTTTAGGGTTGATGTTTCCTAATATTTCTTTTGATAATTCTACTTGTGAACCTTGTATTCTTGGAAAACATTGCAAGTCTATCTTTCCTAAGTCAACTACTATTTATGAGAATTGTTTTGATTTGGTTCACTCAGATGTTTGGACATCACCATGCCTATCTAGAGATAATAACAAGTATTTTGTGACGTTTATTGATGAAAAATCAAAATACACTTGGATTACCTTGTTGCCATCTAAAGATAGAGTATTTGATGCCTTTATCAATTTTCAAAATTATGTGACTAATCACTTCAATGCTAAACTTAAGGTACTTAGGTCTGATAATGGGGGGGAATACACAAGTTGCAAGTTCAAAGAACATCTCTCCAAGCATGGCATTCTCCATCAAACTAGTTGTCCCTACACGCCACAACAAAATGGTGTGGCCGAGAGGAAGAACCGGCACCTCATGGAAGTGGCGCGGGCAATCATGTTCCATTCGAGTGTTCCTAAACGATATTGGGGTGATGCCGTGATGACTGCATGCTACCTAATCAACCGAACACCAACTAGAGTTCTTCATGACTTATCTCCATTTGAAGTACTAAACAAATTTAAACCATCTCTTGATCACTTACGAGTTTTTGGCTGTGTTTGTTTTGTGTTAGTACCAGGAGAACAAAGGAGTAAGCTGGATGCCAAAAGTACAAAGTGTATGTTCATTGGCTACTCCACCACACAAAAGGGGTACAAATGTTATGATCCGGCCACAAGTCGACTATATGTCTCTCGAGACGTCCGGTTTCTAGAACATGTGGGCTACCATGACAAGAGGGATTGGAACAGCCTTAAAGATCTCTCTCACTCACCTAATGACCGAGCTTCGAGTCTACGGTTCCTTCTTGATCACCTTGGCAACCCATCTCCACCAACGGGTACCGTGCGGCCAACACTAAGTCAAAATTCTACCGATGGTGGGTCTGACCAAGGAGATGCAAATGACAATGGTTCAGCCCAAGATGGTGAATCTCTCGGGTCTGGCCTACCCATAACCGGTGTTCCCGTCTCTGGCCCTACAACGGACACGCATGCTCCGGCGGCGGCCTCTACCGAGGAAAACACGGAGACGGCTCCTACGGACGGTACGTCCACCGTGTTGCCTAGCGTGGATCCACTTCCGGCACCAGTCCTGCGTCGGAGCACCAGACCTCGATCAGATCCCTCCACTTGGAAGAACAAGCGTGTCTATTACAACAGCCAAGCTGTCGCTCATCCCATTCAGTCCGTTTGTTCCCTTGAGCTGTTACCTGCTGATCACCAAGCTTTCTTCGGCCAAGTGGACGCCAATTGGATCCCGCAGACATATGATGAAGCTAAGGAACATCAAGTTTGGTTAGATGCGGTCAAGAATGAAACTGGCGCCATGATCCGGAATCATACGTGGGACGAATCGGATCTTCCTCAAGGCAAGCGGGCAGTTAGCTCCAAATGGGTGTTTACCATAAAGTATTTGAGCAATGGTGACATTGAACGGCATAAGGCCAGGTTAGTGGCCCGTGGCTTCACCCAAACCTATGGCGCGGACTACACGGACACCTTTGCACCCGTGGCCAAGCTCCATACGGTTCGGGTTGTGCTGTCTCTTGCTGTCAACCTCTCATGGGACTTATGGCAGATGGATGTGAAGAACGCCTTCCTTCAAGGTGAACTTGATGAAGAAGTGTACATGACGCCTCCTCCCGGCCTTGAAGACATGGTTACACCCGGAAAAGTCTTGAGGCTACGTAAGGCCATCTATGGCCTTAAGCAGTCCCCACGAGCGTGGTACCACAAACTAAGCTCCACTCTCAAGACTGATGGTTTTACGCGATCGGAGGCTGATCATACTCTCTTCACGCGTCGCACCTCTATTGGTTGGGTGGTGGTGCTCATATACGTCGACGACATCATCGTGACTGGTGATGATAAGGCGGCCATTCAGGACACCAAGGACTCTCTCAAGTCGGTATTTGACATCAAGGACCTTGGGGAACTCAAATACTTTCTTGGTATTGAGATTTGTCGCTCACCGGAAGGACTCTTCCTCTCACAACGCAAGTTTACTCTTGACTTGTTAAAGGAAACTGGCAAGCTTGGTGTGTCTCCGGTTGCTACGCCCCTTGATGAAGATTACCAGCTCAAGCGAAAGGGGGAGAGCTTACGGGCAAAAGAAGGCCGACCTAAGGAACCAATGGACGAGCCATTCTTAGACGTCACACGCTACCGCCGGCTTGTAGGTAAGCTGATATACCTTACTATCACACGACCTGACATATCCTATGCTGTGAATCAGGTTAGCCAACATATGAAGGCACCAAGCAAGTACCAATGGAGTCAAGTCGAAAGGATCCTAAGCTATCTCAAGGGCAGTCCGGGTCAAGGTATTTGGATGGGCAAGAATGACAACACCGAAATCGTTGGCTATTGTGATGCGGATTACAATGGCGACACGCTGGATAGGAGATCCACCACTGGGTACTGCACGTTTGTTGGAGGCAACTTGGTTACATGGAGGTCTAAGAAACAAAAGGTGGTTTCATGCTCTAGCGCCGAGGCCGAGTATAGAGCTATGAGGAAGCTCACTAACGAGATGACATGGCTGAAGGGCCTACTCAAGGACTTAGGCATCGAGACAAAGCAACCCATGACCATGCACTGCGACAATGAAGCGGCTATCCACATTGCCACAAACTCAGTCTTTCATGAGAGGACCAAGCACATAGAAAGCGATTGCCACAAGGTGAGAGAGAAGATTGAAGAAGGAGTGGTGTTACCATGCCACACAAGGAGTCAAGATCAGCTAGCTGACATCTTCACCAAGTCTGCAAGCTCCAAGGTTTGTGATCACATCTACAGCAAACTTGGACTTGTAGACATTACACGGCCATGATCAAGCTTCCCTAATCCGTGGACAGCACACTCTTTTTCCCTTGACTTGGTTTTGTCCCATGAGGTTTTCTAAGTCAAGGTTTTTAATGAGGTGCTGCTTCACGGGTTCCAAGCTTAGCCATTTCACTCGGCTAAGCTTGAGGGGGAGTATTGATCAAGAGAATAAGCCTAAGGCAGCCATGGCCGTCCGTACAATTATGGGGCCGTCCGTACAACCAAGCAATAAGGCCGAGTCATGTAAGTGTGTAAAGACAATGAGGAGGCCTGCTCTCCTTAGGCCCATGAGAAGGATCTAGAATGTCGCTTGTAGCCGTTAGAGAGGAGGAACAAGTGGAGTCACGGGTTATGTTGTGTTTAAGGAGACTAGGACGGGTCACTATCACCGTTGGGATTAGTTCTATCTCTCTCCTTGTCCCTATCACTTATACGATCGGTTGGTAGAGGGTGTAGCCCTAATTTTCCCTTGATATATATAGACTTTAGCCTACATTGTAATATGAATTCTTATGGAACAATAACCTAATCTTTTCTTCTTCCTCATTCTCTTTGTCTACCGATATCTCTCATCAATCTCTTGATTCTCTTCTTTATTCTACAAAGTCTTACACTTAGAAGCACTAAACAGCTTTGTAGTGTTTATAGGGTTAAAATGTGTCTTAATCCAATGCAACTAACTAATTATAGGAGTTTAAGATAGATGTGGAGAGTTTAAAAGCCACTTATACCCATTTTGTCCCAAAACAGGCTAAAACAAGGAAAACATTGCTTAGAAGCACTAAACAGCTTTGTTAGTGTTTATGGGGTTAAAATGTGTCTTAATCCAATGCAACTAACTAGTTATAAGAGTTTGAGATAGATGTGGAGAGTTTAAAAGCCACTTATACCCATTTTGTCCCAAAACAGGCTAAAACCCAGAAAACATTGCTTAGAAGCTGTAAACAGCTATGTTTGTGTTTCTGGGGTTAAAATGTGTCTTAATCCAGTGCAACTGACTAGTTATAAGAGTTTGAGATAGATGTGGAGAGTTTAAAAGCCACTAATACCCATTTTGTCCCAAAACAGGCTAAAACCCAGAAAATATTGCTTAGAAGCACTAAACAGCTTTGTTAGTGTTTATGGGTTAAAATGTGTCTTAATCCAATGCAACTGACTAGTTATAGGAGTTTGAGATAGATGTGGAGAGTTTAAAAGCCACATACCCATTTTGTCCCAAAACAGGCTAAAACCAAGAAAACATTGCTTAGAAGCACTGAACAGCTTTGTTAGTGTTTCTGGGGTTAAAATGTGTCTTAATCCAATGCAACTGACTAGTTATAAGAGTTTGAGATAGATGTGGAGAGTTTAAAAGCCACTAATACCCATTTAGTCCCAAAACAGGCTAAAACCAAGAAAATATTGCTTAGAAGCACTAAACAGCTTTGTTAGTGTTTCTGGGGTTAAAATGTGTCTTAATCCAATGCAACTAACTAATTATAGGAGTTTGAGATAGATGTGGAGAGTTTAAAAGCCACTTATACCCATTTTGTCCCAAAACAGGCTAAAACCAAGAAAACATTGCTTAGAAGCTGTAAACAGCTATGTTAGTGTTTCTGGGGTTAAAATGTGTCTTAATCCATTGCAACTAACTAATTATAGGAGTTTGAGATAGATGTGGAGAGTTTAAAAGCCACTTATACCCATTTTGTCCCAAAACAGGCTAAAACCAAGAAAATATTGCTTAGAAGCTGTAAACAGCTATGTTTGTGTTTCTGGGGTTAAAATGTGTCTTAATCCAATGCAACTGACTAGTTATAAGAGTTTGAGATAGATGTGGAGAGTTTAAAAGCCACTAATACCCATTTTGTCCCAAAACAGGCTAAAACCCAGAAAATATTGCTTAGAAGCACTAAACAGCTTTGTTAGTGTTTATGGGTTAAAATGTGTCTTAATCCAATGCAACTGACTAGTTATAGGAGTTTGAGATAGATGTGGAGAGTTTAAAAGCCACATACCCATTTTGTCACAAAACAAGCTAAAACCAAGAAAACATTGTTTAGAAGCACTAAACAGCTTTGTTAGTATTTATGGGGTTAAAATATGTCTTAATCCAATGCAACTAACTAATTATAGGAGTTTGAGATAGATGTGGAGATTTTAAAAGCCACTTATACCCATTTTGTCCCAAAACAAGCTAAAACCAAGAAAACATTGCTTAGAAGCTGTAAACAGCTATGTTAGTGTTTCTGGGGTTAAAATGTGTCTTAATCCAATGCAACTAACTAATTATAGGAGTTTGGGATAGATGTGGAGAGTTTAAAAGCATCTTATACCCATTTTGTCCCAAAACAGGCTAAAACCAAGAAAACATTGCTTAGAAGCACTAAACAGCTTTTTTAGTGTTTCTGGGGTTAAAATGTGTCTTAATCCAATGCAACTAACTAATTATAGGAGTTTGAGATAGATGTGGAGAGTTTAAAAGCCACTTATACCCTTTTTGTCCCAAAAGAGGCTAAAACCAAGAAAACATTGCTTAGAAGCTGTAAACAGCTATGTTAGTGTTTCTGGGGTTAAAATATGTTTCTGGGGTTAAAATGTGTCTTAATCCAATGCAACTGTCTAATTATAAGAGTTTGAGATAGATGTGGAGAGCTTAAAAGACACTTATACCCATTTTGTCCCAAAACAGGCTAAAACGAAGAAAACATTGCTTAGAAGCTGTAAACAGCTATGTTAGTGTTTCTGGGGTTAAAATGTGTCTTAATCTAATGCAACTGTCTAATTATAAGAGTTTGAGATAGATGTGTGAAACAAGTTATTTTATTGGTGGAGGATGATGATGGTGAATGTATGCAATGGAATGATGAATGGAATGATGGATGGGTGTTTCAATTCCCCTTATGCTATTGCAGTACAAGAGGTATCAATCCTAAATGAGTGTTTGTGAACAGTTAAGATGTGCATATGAATCTAAGTTAAGACAAATGTAATGATTGTTTGTCACTAACAATCCTAAGATGAAAATGTAAAATGCAGAAAATAAACTACAAGAACCAAGAACTAAATGCAAATGAAACTGAATGATTGAAACAGTAGTGAAGCAAGAACAGAAACAGAAACTACTACTAATGAACTAATGCAAGACAATTGATGAACTGAAAACTAAATGTATGCAACTGGGATGAAACAAGAATGAAACAAGACAATCACAAATCATAAACACAAGTTCTGGGGATGAACTCGAGCAAGCACTCGACCGAGTGTAGGTCGAGTGGGAGGTCGAGCTGGTTGAATCCGGAAAACAGAGCAACACAACAAAAACAGAGCAATACTAAAACCAATCAAACAACAAGCAAGCTACAAGATTAAGACTTTAAAATCAATAAACAAATAAGGTTCCTGAGGATGGATTCATGGGAAGAACTAATCATTGTGGTTATCTAACTTGGTCAACAAATCTCAAGCAAACTTTGAGCTAACCTCTAGACATATAAATCTAAGACAAGTTTCTCCCACTCTCATGGTCAAGAAACAATCAAACCTATGCAATTCTAGACTTGTTCTCACACAGTAAAGAATCTACACAAGCAGGCATTAAGCAATACATCTCAAACCAAACAAGACCTCTAATCTCTTAGCAAGCCTAATGGTAAGCTCTAGATCTAGCCTTATCTATGCTTCTTAAACATTGGTGTGATGCTAAGGAGCTTGAAATCAGATCCTAACCTCTCAGTTCAAGATCAGCCTTAAGAACATCTAGCCTAGAAGAGATCTATAACAATCAAGCTTGACCAAATCACATAAACCACAAGATCAATCCTTCCTAACCCATCCTCAAGATCCTAAGAAGACTACTCACAACAAGACATGATGAAACAAATCAAAAACCCAGAAAATATTGAAACTTGCATTATTAGAAAGATAAAACTGAGATCTTCAATATTAATGAAAGGATGAAACTCAAATTCTCAATATTAAGAAAGTTATTGAACCAACAATATTGAAGAATCTAAGAGTTTTCTTAAACAAGTACAAAATCTAATAAAATGCAAAAGGAATAAAGCTAAAAAAGGTAAAAACTAGGTTTTGGGAATATCTAAAAAGCTAGACTCTTTGGTGGCTGCAGGTACAAGGTCTTATATAGGTGGGAAGGTGGAAGCCCTAAAAATAGAAAAAGTCAAAGCAGTCAACGGCTCGGTCAACTTGACCTGTGCTCGGTCGAGCTAGGGGTCGAGCTGGCTTCTCACGTGCAATCTCCACTCGGTCGAGTCCTCCTCAGCACACGGTCGAGTGTCTGGTCGAGTGTGCGGTCGAGTTGGACTCTGGACCTTGTTGTTTCAGCCTTAACTCCCTTGTTTCCTCCTCATGATTGCTTCACATCTCTTCTCCATTGCTTCCATGCTCCTTAAGCTCCAAAATCACCTGTTTATGCATGAAAAGATGCAAATGCAATGCAACTAAACTCTAATGCATGATTAGTGCTAAAGCTACACAATAATGGCCTAAATGGATAGCAAAAGATGCAAAAGATGTGAATAAACTAAGGAGAAACAAGGTAAAATATATGAACATCAACACCCCCAAACTTAGTCTTTGCTTGCCCTCAAGCAAAAAGCAAGACATAAGAAGATAAGTGAGGTTTGAAAGTGGGATCTCAGCTCCTAAAGCTTGCAAATAGACCATCTAGAATCAATGTCCCAGTTACTAATACTATGATGTGTAAGACTTTGTAGAATAAAGAAGAGAATCAAGAGATTGATGAGAGATATCGGTAGACAAAGAGAATGAGGAAGAAGAAAAGATTAGGTTATTGTTCCATAAGAATTCATATTACAATGTAGGCTAAAGTCTATATATATCAAGGGAAAATTAGGGCTACACCCTCTACCAACCGATCGTATAAGTGATAGGGACAAGGAGAGAGATAGAACTAATCCCAACGGTGATAGTGACCCGTCCTAGTCTCCTTAAACACAACATAACCCGTGACTCCACTTGTTCCTCCTCTCTAACGGCTACAAGCGACATTCTAGATCCTTCTCATGGGCCTAAGGAGAGCAGGCCTCCTCATTGTCTTTACACACTTACATGACTCGGCCTTATTGCTTGGTTGTACGGACGGCCCCATAATTGTACGGACGGCCATGGCTGCCTTAGGCTTATTCTCTTGATCAATACTCCCCCTCAAGCTTAGCCGAGTGAAATGGCTAAGCTTGGAACCCGTGAAGCAGCACCTCATTAAAAACCTTGACTTAGAAAACCTCATGGGACAAAACCAAGTCAAGGGAAAAAGAGTGTGCTGTCCACGGATTAGGGAAGCTTGATCATGGCCGTGTAATGTCTACAAGTCCAAGTTTGCTGTAGATGTGATCACAAACCTTGGAGCTTGCAGACTTGGTGAAGATGTCAGCTAGCTGATCTTGACTCCTTGTGTGGCATGGTAACACCACTCCTTCTTCAATCTTCTCTCTCACCTTGTGGCAATCGCTTTCTATGTGCTTGGTCCTCTCATGAAAGACTGAGTTTGTGGCAATGTGGATAGCCGCTTCATTGTCGCAGTGCATGGTCATGGGTTGCTTTGTCTCGATGCCTAAGTCCTTGAGTAGGCCCTTCAGCCATGTCATCTCGTTAGTGAGCTTCCTCATAGCTCTATACTCGGCCTCGGCGCTAGAGCATGAAACCACCTTTTGTTTCTTAGACCTCCATGTAACCAAGTTGCCTCCAACAAACGTGCAGTACCCAGTGGTGGATCTCCTATCCAGCGTGTCGCCATTGTAATCCGCATCACAATAGCCAACGATTTCGGTGTTGTCATTCTTGCCCATCCAAATACCTTGACCCGGACTGCCCTTGAGATAGCTTAGGATCCTTTCGACTTGACTCCATTGGTACTTGCTTGGTGCCTTCATATGTTGGCTAACCTGATTCACAGCATAGGATATGTCAGGTCGTGTGATAGTAAGGTATATCAGCTTACCTACAAGCCGGCGGTAGCGTGTGACGTCTAAGAATGGCTCGTCCATTGGTTCCTTAGGTCGGCCTTCTTTTGCCCGTAAGCTCTCCCCCTTTCGCTTGAGCTGGTAATCTTCATCAAGGGGCGTAGCAACCGGAGACACACCAAGCTTGCCAGTTTCCTTTAACAAGTCAAGAGTAAACTTGCGTTGTGAGAGGAAGAGTCCTTCCGGTGAGCGACAAATCTCAATACCAAGAAAGTATTTGAGTTCCCCAAGGTCCTTGATGTCAAATACCGACTTGAGAGAGTCCTTGGTGTCCTGAATGGCCGCCTTATCATCACCAGTCACGATGATGTCGTCGACGTATATGAGCACCACCACCCAACCAATAGAGGTGCGACGCGTGAAGAGAGTATGATCAGCCTCCGATCGCGTAAAACCATCAGTCTTGAGAGTGGAGCTTAGTTTGTGGTACCACGCTCGTGGGGACTGCTTAAGGCCATAGATGGCCTTACGTAGCCTCAAGACTTTTCCGGGTGTAACCATGTCTTCAAGGCCGGGAGGAGGCGTCATGTACACTTCTTCATCAAGTTCACCTTGAAGGAAGGCGTTCTTCACATCCATCTGCCATAAGTCCCATGAGAGGTTGACAGCAAGAGACAGCACAACCCGAACCGTATGGAGCTTGGCCACGGGTGCAAAGGTGTCCGTGTAGTCCGCGCCATAGGTTTGGGTGAAGCCACGGGCCACTAACCTGGCCTTATGCCGTTCAATGTCACCATTGCTCAAATACTTTATGGTAAACACCCATTTGGAGCTAACTGCCCGCTTGCCTTGAGGAAGATCCGATTCGTCCCACGTATGATTCCGGATCATGGCGCCAGTTTCATTCTTGACCGCATCTAACCAAACTTGATGTTCCTTAGCTTCATCATATGTCTGCGGGATCCAATTGGCGTCCACTTGGCCGAAGAAAGCTTGGTGATCAGCAGGTAACAGCTCAAGGGAACAAACGGACTGAATGGGATGAGCGACAGCTTGGCTGTTGTAATAGACACGCTTGTTCTTCCAAGTGGAGGGATCTGATCGAGGTCTGGTGCTCCGACGCAGGACTGGTGCCGGAAGTGGATCCACGCTAGGCAACACGGTGGACGTACCGTCCGTAGGAGCCGTCTCCGTGTTTTCCTCGGTAGAGGCCGCCGCCGGAGCATGCGTGTCCGTTGTAGGGCCAGAGACGGGAACACCGGTTATGGGTAGGCCAGACCCGAGAGATTCACCATCTTGGGCTGAACCATTGTCATTTGCATCTCCTTGGTCAGACCCACCATCGGTAGAATTTTGACTTAGTGTTGGCCGCACGGTACCCGTTGGTGGAGATGGGTTGCCAAGGTGATCAAGAAGGAACCGTAGACTCGAAGCTCGGTCATTAGGTGAGTGAGAGAGATCTTTAAGGCTGTTCCAATCCCTCTTGTCATGGTAGCCCACATGTTCTAGAAACCGGACGTCTCGAGAGACATATAGTCGACTTGTGGCCGGATCATAACATTTGTACCCCTTTTGTGTGGTGGAGTAGCCAATGAACATACACTTTGTACTTTTGGCATCCAGCTTACTCCTTTGTTCTCCTGGTACTAACACAAAACAAACACAGCCAAAAACTCGTAAGTGATCAAGAGATGGTTTAAATTTGTTTAGTACTTCAAATGGAGATAAGTCATGAAGAACTCTAGTTGGTGTTCGGTTGATTAGGTAGCATGCAGTCATCACGGCATCACCCCAATATCGTTTAGGAACACTCGAATGGAACATGATTGCCCGCGCCACTTCCATGAGGTGCCGGTTCTTCCTCTCGGCCACACCATTTTGTTGTGGCGTGTAGGGACAACTAGTTTGATGGAGAATGCCATGCTTGGAGAGATGTTCTTTGAACTTGCAACTTGTGTATTCCCCCCCATTATCAGACCTAAGTACCTTAAGTTTAGCATTGAAGTGATTAGTCACATAATTTTGAAAATTGATAAAGGCATCAAATACTCTATCTTTAGATGGCAACAAGGTAATCCAAGTGTATTTTGATTTTTCATCAATAAACGTCACAAAATACTTGTTATTATCTCTAGATAGGCATGGTGATGTCCAAACATCTGAGTGAACCAAATCAAAACAATTCTCATAAATAGTAGTTGACTTAGGAAAGATAGACTTGCAATGTTTTCCAAGAATACAAGGTTCACAAGTAGAATTATCAAAAGAAATATTAGGAAACATCAACCCTAAAGCACGTGAATGTGGGTGGCCTAGC
Organism: Camelina sativa; assembly: GCF_030686135.1. Lineage (NCBI taxonomy): Eukaryota > Viridiplantae > Streptophyta > Magnoliopsida > Brassicales > Brassicaceae > Camelina > Camelina sativa. The sequence goes on along the minus strand of NC_141881.1, from coordinate 6,595,328 downwards.
CTAGCATGCCACACCATATTCGAATCAACAACAAAACAAGACTTAGTAGAGGATAAATTTGGATCGGTTTTCTCTAGGACATAGAGATCTCCACTCCCTTGCCCTTCTCCAAGAACCTTTCCAGTCTCAATATCCTGAAAATAAACATTGTTAGGACCAAAGATTGCATAACAATTCAAATCATTTGTGGCCCTCTTAACCGATAGTAAATTGGAGGTAAAGGTAGGCATAAAGAAAGCTTTTGAGGTTTTATCAAATAGTTTCAAGTCCCCTATTCCCTTTACTGGTATTTGTTCTCCATTTGCAATAACAACATTTCCTAAGGCCGGTTTTATGTTGTCAATTAAACTAGGGTTACTAATCATATGATGTGAGGCTCCCGAGTCAATAACAAGCGATTTGCTAGGCCTAGAAGTAAAGAAAGAGATACCAGACTCCTTGAGTGAAGCAATGGAGCGGATGAGAGCCTCAAGGTCTGACTTCCTCACCACATCTCCGTAGGCTGCGGTCATGGCCACCTCATCTCCCTGCTTTGATGATCCGGCTCCTTTATCGCTAACCGCTTCCTTTGAGAGGTTGGCTTTGAACTTGGCCGGCTTGAGATGAGGATGGAGAACCCAGCACTTGTCTTTCAGATGACCCCGCTTCTTGCAGTGGTCGCACACCAACAACTTCCTCTCCTCTTGCTTGTACATTCCTTTGTTGGCCGAAGCAAGCTCCCCCTTACCGCTAAACAAATCAAGGGATCCTTGCTCTTTCTGAATTTGGGAGCAAATATCCTCAAAGGAGGGGAGCTTCTCTGCCCTTAGGATGTGCTTCAAGAGGTCGTTGAAGGACGGGTTCAAGGTAAGTAGGAGTCCGAAGACTTTGTCTTGCTCCTTTCTTTCGTTTAGCACACTTGCCTCAAGTGTACTTGGCCGCAACATGTCAAGCTCGGACCATAGTGCACGGAACTTACCAAGATGCTTAGTGAACTCCACATCATCTTGGTTAAGATCATTTATGGCCTTCTTGACCTCAAAGACTCTAGTCATGTTAGAGACATTACCATACACGCCTTTAAGTGTTTCCCACAGTTCCTTGGCCGTCTCGCAATATGAGTAGGCCTCAAGGATAGGCGTGTCCAGAGAGTTTTGGAGAACAGATAGGACAACTTGGTCTTCTTGGAACCATTTGGCCTTCCTCTCGCTCTCTTCCTCCGCTTCCGCCTCGGAAGCGTCCTCTCCTTTGGGGTTTTTCTTTGGGACATAGTCGGACTCGACATGACTCCAAAGGCCACGACCTCCAAGGGCGGTTCTTGTGGTTCTTGTCCACAGCAAGTAGTTTGTCCCCTTTAGGACAACCGGTGAAACAATGGGCTTGGCGTTTTCCATGGTCGGATTTCTATGGACCGATGGGTAAAGCTTTTACCCGGAGAATAAAGGAGATGCGAGTAAGAAGAAACGAAGATAAGGAGACTAGAGTGTAGAAATGAGTAGGAGAATGAGATTAGACTGTAGAGAATCGAAGAACTTGCTCTGATACCATGTAAGACTTTGTAGAATAAAGAAGAGAATCAAGAGATTGATGAGAGATATCGGTAGACAAAGAGAATGAGGAAGAAGAAAAGATTAGGTTATTGTTCCATAAGAATTCATATTACAATGTAGGCTAAAGTCTATATATATCAAGGGAAAATTAGGGCTACACCCTCTACCAACCGATCGTATAAGTGATAGGGACAAGGAGAGAGATAGAACTAATCCCAACGGTGATAGTGACCCGTCCTAGTCTCCTTAAACACAACATAACCCGTGACTCCACTTGTTCCTCCTCTCTAACGGCTACAAGCGACATTCTAGATCCTTCTCATGGGCCTAAGGAGAGCAGGCCTCCTCATTGTCTTTACACACTTACATGACTCGGCCTTATTGCTTGGTTGTACGGACGGCCCCATAATTGTACGGACGGCCATGGCTGCCTTAGGCTTATTCTCTTGATCAATATGATGCAAGTTGAATGAGCTGGAATAAAAGACCTTAGACAAGCATTTCACAACCTTTATTGATTTGAGCCTAAAACATCCACATGCATTCAAATCAACCATTTCCTTTAACATTCATTAAACAAGAATATGGATCAAATCTATGCAATGCTTAAACTCATTTGGCTTGGTAATAAAGGGTTTTGAGACAATGATGGTCTCTGTTTAGAGTGGGGCTTATCAATATCAAGGTTCTCTCATGAAAATGGATTGAGCTTTAGAAGAATGCTAAAGGTAAGAACACCTAGACACATACAAGAATAAAACCTTGTCTACCCAAAGGCTCCCAAAGATTTCATCCTATCAATCTAAACCCAAATGATCCTAGTGCTACCCTTTGCTTCTTCTTTTCTCTTTAACCCTTTTCTCTTTTGGTTTTCAAGTCTTAGGAGATGTTTCTTATTTGATCTTTCTAGTGGAATGGGGGATTCTTTCTTATTGCTATGGTTCTCTTTTCTTCTTATTCTTAAGACATAAAAGCATTTTGCTAAACTTTTCTTTTCTTTCTTCTCTTTTCCTTAACTAGAACCATCTTAAACAACACTTTACTTCCCATCCTTTCACTAGACTTTTGCTTAAACACAATCTCTTCTTAAAGACTCTACCCTTTTTCTTTCTCTTTTCTTTCTTTTCTTTTCAAAACAGCCAAGTCCCAAACCCAACAAGTGAACCACCTAGTCCTATCTAGTTTGAAAAATGCAAACTAGAACTACACAAGGTCTTACTCTTGTCAGTTCAAACCTAACACTTTCTACCAAGCTCAATCCCAAAAATAGGCCTCACACATTCAAGAATCAACAAGGCTTGAAAGAAGGTTTGGTTTAGGGGTAGGGGAACTGATCTTAATGATTTAATCAGCTACTTGGATCAACAAGAGTGGTAAAAAGGAGAAAGATGATCCAAGTATGTATATGGTATCCATGAGTTTAAAGCAATGCACATATTGATAATTAAGAGTCAATATTAGGTTCTTATAAATAGGAAATGGTTTCAAATCACAACATGCTTCAATTTAGACCAAATGCAATGCAAGAATTCAAGGCTTGGTTCAATCTTATGCTTCTAACTACTCAACTAGCATCAAAGTACTAATAACTTGGGCATTGATCCTAGTCTAGTGAATGAAGCAAGCTAACAAGGAAATACTCATCATAGATCCCTAATGCAAATATTATACAATTCTACATGAAACATGCTAAACAAGACCCTAGTATGCAATGCAAACTACATGAACACTCTTTTTTATGAAGATTTTTTTCAAAAATTTTCAAATTTTTATGGTTTTTCTATGCCTTAGATGCTAATGCAAGTGCTAACATGATGATGATAAAAATTTGAAATAAGAACACAAAACACAATGTCAAATGCTATCTCAAACCCTCCCCCAAACTTAAATCACACAGTCCCTTGTGTGAAAGAAAATTGTGAGAGGATTCAAGATTTAAACACAACACAAAACACAATATGAAATGCAATGGTATAAACAATGGTAAGGTGATAGTGGTACCTTAGGGATTGTGGAAGAAGTTGTCCACATCCATCTGCATGCTGTCATAGGAGTAGTTGGGGTCAGGCTGGTGGCTTGGAGAAGGACTTTGGGGCAGCTCGATGACGGCGATCGACCGTGACTCGGTCGAGTGCGTGTCCGAGTGGGGGGGTCGAGCTGGACCGCGAGTCTCCATTAGCTGTCCCTTCCTGCTCTATTCAGACTCCCTAGCTTGCCTAACCATGAAAATTCTAAAGCAAAAATCAAAATACCAAAATTCCAAAGCAATATATACATGGATACCTTAGGGACTTCCTCCCTAGTGAGCTTGTTTAAAGTCACTAAGCTTGACTTTTGATGCCTTTTCAAGCTTGGTTTAGATACCAAGGAGGTGATGAAATCCCCCTGGTTCTATTTGGTAACCCTGGTGTTCCTTCTTGATCACTACCTCCTTAGCACTTGAACCATGTTTCTTTTTAACCTTGAGCTTTGGCCTTGCTCTCTTCAAAGTCCTTTTGTTCAGCTTGACTTGGAGATCCTTGACTAAAGCAACCAGTTCTTGAACAGAATTCTTAAGCTTCTCCACTGAATCTTCTTGAAAGGTTAGCTTACCCCTTGAAGCAGTTTCCTCACTTGAGACCTCATGATCCTCCTTTCTTTTGATAGTGTAAGGTGGATCATATTCTGAAGGCAGATTAGTGGGATTGTTGATGTCAAACTTCATAGTGAAGTCTTCAGTCAGGTGGAGCTTGATAGTCCCCATTTTCACATCAATAATTGCCCCAACTGTAGCTAAGAATGGCCTTCCCAAGATAAGAGGGTCTTTAGGCTCTTTTTCCATACTCATGATTGCAAAATCAGTTGGGATCCTTGCTTCTCCTATTTTGATAGGGAGATTTTTAATCACTCCAACCACATCCCTCTTGGATCCATCTGCTAGACTGACATAGTAGTTGCTGTCCTTGAAGTCCTCATACCCCAACTTCTCAGCCACTGAGTATGGCATCAAGCTCACTGAAGCTCCTAAATCACAAAGGCACTTATTGAAGTGCATGTAGCTGATGGAACAGGGTAAGTTGAATGAGCCTGGATCTTCAAGCTTTGTTGGGAAAATAGCTTTCCCAATCTCTTTCAAATCTTTCATATCTTGGTCATGAGCCCTCTTCTTTGACATCTCAAGTAAAAAATCCTGATAGAGAGGGTATGGAGCATACTGTTCCAAAGCAGGTCCTCTCTCTTCTTCTTGGTAAGCAATGATAGTCTCTTGTATGGCCATTACTTCCTTCAAGATTTTCAGTTCCTCTTGTTGCAAAGCAATCACTTCCTCCCTCTTTTCAATGATGACCTCCTGTTGTATGGCCATTCCATCCTTCTTTTCAATGACTACTTCTTCCTTCAAAGCCATCACTTCCTTAATGACAACCTCTTCTTTCAAGGCTTTCTCCTTCTCTTGTTGCAAAGCTATCTTCTCCTTTTTCTCAATGATCTCCCTGAGCTCTCTTATCTTTTGTGCCTTGAAACGCCCTAGGAATGGTAGAGGTGGTTTGTAAGCAGGAGGAATGTATCTAGCAGGCTTAACAACTTCTGTGTCTTCAACCCGATTAGTCACTCGATCAGGTACTCGATCGTGTGTGTGGTCGAGCACCTGGTCGAGTTGTTTCTCTGCTTCAGTCTGCTCAGTAAAACCTTCACTCTGGCTTCAATTAGTGATGAATCCTCCCCACCTTGAACCTCACTGTCCTCAGTGACATAGTCCTCATGGAGATGGATAGCTTTAGCAGTGAACTCCCTTTGGTTTTGAATAGTTTGTTGAGGATGTTGGTGTGACTTAGGAGCTAAAGTAGGAGCAATGGAGCTCTCCATGTAATGGAATGAAGAGGTCAGATTCTCAAGCTGGTGACTCAGGTCATGAGAATAGGAATTCAATTTTTGGTTCAGCTCTTCAAACTGCCTTGCTTCCTCAAGCTGCTTATTGGCTTGCCCAAGCAACAATTGTTGCATCATTTCTCTTAAGTCAGGTTCTTGGGCTTCGTAGGTCTGAAACGCTGGAGGGTGACACCATTGAGTCTGGAAACCTTGTTGCTGGTGCATGGTTGCATAATGGAGCTGACTGCCTTGAAACATGGTTACTGACTCGAACAGACACACGGTCGAGCACAGGCTCGAGTTGATGGCTGAGTCGACTGGGAAGTGCTGGCTATTTAGATCCGGCGTCAGACTCGATCAGGTGCTCGATCACGACTCGGTCAAGCTGGGGTCGAGCTGATTGGTCGAGCTGTACCTGAAATGGAACTTCAACCCAGAAACAGAAGATTCAAGCAAAGGAACCTCACAAGTGTATAAACGAACTTAAACTTAGACTAATATGGATCCTAAATGTCACAAAACACACCCAAATGGGCAACGGCGCCAAATTGAAACAAGTTATTTTATTGGTGGTGGATGATGATGGTGAATGTATGCAATGGAATGATGAATGGAATGATGGATGGGTGTTTCAATTCCCCTTATGCTATTGCAGTACAAGAGGTATCAATCCTAAATGAGTGTTTGTGAACAGTTAAGATGTGCATATGAATCTAAGTTAAGACAAATGTAATGATTGTTTGTCACTAACAATCCTAAGATGAAAATGTAAAATGCAGAAAATAAACTACAAAAACCAAGAACTAAATGCAAATGAAACTGAATGATTGAAACAGTAGTGAAGCAAGAACAGAAACAGAAACTACTACTAATGAACTAATGCAAGACAATTGATGAACTGAAAACTAAATGTATGCAACTGGGATGAAACAAGAATGAAACAAGACAATCACAAATCATAAACACAAGTTCTAGGGATGAACTCGAGCAAGCACTCGACCGAGTGTAGGTCGAGTGGGAGGTCGAGCTGGTTGAATCCGGAAAACAGAGCAACACAACAAAAACAGAGCAATACTAAAACCAATCAAACAACAAGCAAGCTACAAGATTAAGACTTTAAAATCAATAAACAAAGAAGGTTCCTGAGGATGGATTCATGGGAAGAACAAATCATTGTGGTTATCTAACTTGGTCAACAAATCTCAAGCAAACTTTGAGCTAACCTCTAGACATATAAATCTAAGACAAGTTTCTCCCACTCTCATGGTCAAGAAACAATCAAACCTATGCAATTCTAGACTTGTTCTCACACAGTAAAGAATCTACACAAGCAGGCATTAAGCAATACATCTCAAACCAAACAAGACCTCTAATCTCTTAGCAAGCCTAATGGTAAGCTCTAGATCTAGCCTTATCTATGCTTCTTAAACATTGGTGTGATGCTAAGGAGCTTGAAATCAGATCCTAACCTCTCAGTTCAAGATCAGCCTTAAGAACATCTAGCCTAGAAGAGATCTACAACAATCAAGCTTGACCAAATCACATAAACCACAAGATCAATCCTTCCTAACCCATCCTCAAGATCCTAAGAAGACTACTCACAACAAGACATGATGAAACAAATCAAAAACCCAGAAAATATTAAAACTTGCATTATTAGAAAGATAAAACTGAGATCTTCAATATTAATGAAAGGATGAAACTCAGATTCTCAATATTAAGAAAGTTATTGAACCAACAATATTGAAGAATCTAAGAGTTTTCTTAAACAAGTACAAAATCTAATAAAATGCAAAAGGAATAAAGCTAAAAAAGGTAAAAACTAGGTTTTGGGAATATCTAAAAAGCTGGACTCTTTGGTGGCTGCAGGTACAAGGTCTTATATAGGTGGGAAGGTGGAAGCCCTAAAAATAGAAAAAGTCAAAGCAGTCAACGGCTCGGTCAACTCGACCTGTGCTCGGTCGAGCTAGGGGTCGAGCTGGCTTCTCACGTGCAATCTCCACTCGGTCGAGTCCTCCTCAGCACATGGTCGAGTGTCTGGTCGAGTGTGCGGTCGCGTTGGACTCTGGACCTTGTTGTTTCAGCCTTAATTCCCTTGTTTCCTCCTCATGATTGCTTCACATCTCTTCTCCATTGCTTCCATGCTCCTTAAGCTCCAAAATCACCTGTTTATGCATGAAAAGATGCAAACAGCTTTGTTAGTGTTTCTGGGGTTAAAATGTGTCCTAATCCAATTTACTGACTAGTTATAAGAGTTTGAGATAGATGTGGAGAGTTTAAAAGCCACTTATACCCATTTTGTCCCAAAACGGGCTAAAACCAAGAAAACATTGCTTAGAAGCTGTAAACAGCTTTGTTAGTGTTTCTGGGGTTAAAATGTGTCTTAATCCAATGCAACTAACTAATTATAAGAGATTGAGATAGATGTGGAGAGTCTAAAAGCCACTTATACCCATTTTGTCCCTAAACAGACTAAAACCAAGAAAACATTGCTTAGAAGCTGTAAACAGCTATGTTAATGTTTCTGGGGTTAAAATGTGTCTTAATCCAATGCAACTAACTAATTATAAGAGTTTGAGATAGATGTGGAGAGTTTAAAAGCTACTTATACCCATTTTGTCCCAAAAAAGGCTAAAACCAAGAAAACATTGCTTAGAAGCTCTAAACAGCTATGTTAGTGTTTCTGGGGTTAAATGGTGTCTTACTCCATTGAAAATAACTAATTATAAGACTTTAAGATAGATTTGGAGAGTTTAAAAGCCACTTATACCTATTTTGTCCCAAAACAGGCTAAAACCAAGAAAACATTGCTTAGAAGCTGTAAACAGCTTTGTTAGTGTTTCTGGGGTTAAAATGTGTCTTAATCCAATGCAACTAACTAATTATAAGAGATTGAGATAGATGTGGAGAGTCTAAAAGCCACTTATACCCATTTTGTCCCAAAACAGGCTAAAACCAAGAAAACGTTGCTTAGAAGCTGTAAACAGCTATGTTAATGTTTCTGGGGTTAAAATGTGTCTTAATCCAATGCAACTAACTAATTATAAGAGTTTGAGATTGATGTTTAGAGTTTAAAAGCCACTTATACCCATTTTGTCCCAAAACATACTAAAACCAAGAAAACATTGCTTAGAAGCTGTAAACAGCTATGTTAGTGTTTCTGGGGTTAATATGTGTCTTAATCCATTGAAACTAACTAATTATAAGACTTTAAGATAGATGTGGAGAGTTTAAAAGCCACTTATACCCATTTTGTCCCAAAACAGGCTAAAACCAAGAAAACATTGCTTAGAAGCACTAAACAGCTATGTTAGTGTTTCTAGGGTTAAAATGTTTCTTAATCCAATGCAACTGACTAAGTATAAGAGATTCAGATAGATGTGGAGAGTTTAAAAGCCACTTATACCCATTTTGTCCCAAAATAGGCTAAAACCAAAAAAACATTGCTTAGAAGCACTAAACAGCTTTGTTAGTGTTTCTGGGGTTAAAAAGTGTCTTAATCCAATGCAACTAACTAATTATAAGAGATTGAGACAGATGTGGAGAGTCTAAAAGCCACTTATACCCATTTTGTCCCAAAACAGGCTAAAACCCAGAAAACATTGCTTAGAAGCTGTAAACAGCTATGTTAGTGTTTCTGGGGTTAAAATGTGTCTTAATCCAATGCAACTAACTAATTATAAGAGTTTGAGATAGATGTGGAGAGTTTAAAAGCTACTTATACCCATTTTGTCCAAAAACAGGCTAAAACCAAGAAAACATTGCTTAGAAGCTGTAAACAGCTATGTTAGTGTTTCTGGGGTTAAATTGTGTCTTAATCCATTGAAAATAACTAATTATAAGACTTTAAGATAGATTTGGAGAGTTTAAAAGCCACTTATACCCATTTTGTCCCAAAACAGGCTAAAACCAAGAAAACATTGCTTAGAAGCTGTAAACTGCTTTGTTAGTGTTTCTGGGGTTAAAATGTGTCTTAATCCAATGCAACTAACTAATTATAAAAGATTGAGATAGATGTGGAGAGTCTAAAAGCCACTTATACCCATTTTGTCCCAAAACAGGCTAAAACCAAGAAAACGTTGCTTAGAAGCTGTAAACAGCTATGTTAATGTTTCTGGGGTTAAAATGTGTCTTAATCCAATGCAACTAACTAATTATAAGAGTTTGAGATTGATGTTTAGAGTTTAAAAGCCACTTATACCCATTTTGTCCCAAAACATACTAAAACCAAGAAAACATTGCTTAGAAGCTGTAAACAGCTATGTTAGTGTTTCTGGGGTTAATATGTGTCTTAATCCATTGAAACTAACTAATTATAAGACTTTAAGATAGATGTGGAGAGTTTAAAAGCCACTTATACCCATTTTGTCCCAAAACAGGCTAAAACCAAGAAAACATTGCTTAGAAGCACTAAACAGCTATGTTAGTGTTTCTAGGGTTAAAATGTTTCTTAATCCAATGCAACTGACTAAGTATAAGAGATTCAGATAGATGTGGAGAGTTTAAAAGCCACTTATACCCATTTTGTCCCAAAATAGGCTAAAACCAAGAAAACATTGCTTAGAAGCACTAAACAGCTTTGTTAGTGTTTCTGGGGTTAAAAAGTGTCTTAATCCAATGCAACTAACTAATTATAAGAGATTGAGACAGATGTGGAGAGTCTAAAAGCCACTTATACCCATTTTGTCCCAAAACAGGCTAAAACCCAGAAAACATTGCTTAGAAGCTGTAAACAGCTATGTTAGTGTTTCTGGGGTTAAAATGTGTCTTAATCCAATGCAACTAACTAATTATAAGAGTTTGAGATAGATGTGGAGAGTTTAAAAGCTACTTATACCCATTTTGTCCAAAAACAGGCTAAAACCAAGAAAACATTGCTTAGAAGCTGTAAACAGCTATGTTAGTGTTTCTGGGGTTAAATTGTGTCTTAATCCATTGAAAATAACTAATTATAAGACTTTAAGATAGATTTGGAGAGTTTAAAAGTCACTTATACCCATTTTGTCCCAAAACAGGCTAAAACCAAGAAAACATTGCTTAGAAGCTGTAAACTGCTTTGTTAGTGTTTCTGGGGTTAAAATGTGTCTTAATCCAATGCAACTAACTAATTATAAGAGATTGAGATAGATGTGGAGAGTCTAAAAGCCACTTATACCCATTTTGTCCCAAAACAGGCTAAAACCAAGAAAACGTTGCTTAGAAGCTTTAAACAGCTATGTTAAAGTTTCTGGGGTTAAAATGTGTCTTAATCCAATGCAACTAACTAATTATAAGAGTTTGAGATAGATGTTGAGAGTTTAAAAGCCACTTATACCCATTTTGTCCCAAAACATACTAAAACCAAGAAAACATTGCTTAGAAGCTGTAAACAGCTATGTTAGTGTTTCTGGGGTTAATATGTGTCTTAATCCATTGAAACTAACTAATTATAAGACTTTAAGATAGATGTGGAGAGTTTAAAAGCCACTTATACCCATTTTGTCCCAAAACAGGCTAAAACCAAGAAAACATTGCTTAGAAGCACTAAACAGCTATGTTAGTGTTTCTAGGGTTAAAATATTTCTTAATCCAATGCAACTGACTAAGTATAAGAGATTGAGATAGATGTGGAGAGTTTAAAAGCCACTTATACCCATTTTGTCCCAAAATAGGCTAAAACCAAGAAAACATTGCTTAGAAGCACTAAACAGCTTTGTTAGTGTTTCTGGGGTTAAAAAGTGTCTTAATCCAATGCAACTAACAAATTATAAGAGATTGAGACAGATGTGGAGAGTCTAAAAGCCACTTATACCCATTTTGTCCCAAAACAAGCTAAAACCAAGAAAACATTGCTTAGAAGCTGTAAACAGCTATGTTAGTGTTTCTGGGGTAAAAATGTGTCTTAATCCAATGCAACTAACTAATTATAAGAGTTTAAGATAGATGTGGAGAGTTTAAAAGCCACTTATACCCATTTTGTCCCAAAACAGGCTAAAACAAAGAAAACTTTGCTTAGAAGCTGTAAACAGCTATGTTAGTGTTTCTGGGGTTAAAATGTGTCTTAATCCAATGCAAATAACTAATTATAAGAGTTTGAGATAGATGTGGAGAGTTTAAAAGCCACTTATACCCATTTTGTCCCAAAACAGGCTAAAACCAAGAAAACATTGCTTAGAAGCACTAAACAGCTTTGTTAGTGTTTCTGGGGTTAAAATGTGTCTTAATCCAATGCAACTATCTAATTATAAGAGTTTGAGTTAGATGTGGAGAGTTTAAAAGCCACTTATACCCATTTTGTCCCAAAACAGGCTAAAACCAAGAAAACATTGTTTAGAAGCTGTAAACAGCTGCCACTTATACCCATTTAGTCCCAAAACAGGCTAAAACCAAGAAAACATTGCTTAGAAGCTGTAAACAGCTATGTTAGTGTTTCTGGGGTTAAAATGTGTCTTAATCCAATGCAACTAACTAATTATAAGACTTTAAGATAGATGTGGAGAGTTTAAAAGCCACTTATACCCATTTTGTCCCAAAACAGGCTAAAACCAAGAAAACATTGCTTAGAAGCCCTAAACAGCTATGTTAGTGTTTCTAGGGTTAAAATGTTTCTTAATCCAATGGAACTGACTAAGTATAAGAGATTGAGATAGATGTGGAGAGTTTAAAAGCCACTTATACCCATTTTGTCCCAAAACAGGCTAAAACCAAGAAAACATTGCTTAGAAGCACTAAACAGCTTTGCTAGTGTTTCTGGGGTTAAAAAATGTCTTAATCCAATGCAACTAACTAATTATAAGAGATTGAGATAGATGTGGAGAGTCTAAAAGCCACTTATACCCATTTTGTCCCAAAACAGGCTAAAACCAAGAAAACATTGCTTAGAAGCTGTAAACAGCTATGTTAGTGTTTCTGGGGTTAAAATGTGTCTTAATCCAATGCAACTAACTAATTATAAGAGTTTGAGATAGATGTGGAGAGTTTAAAAGCCACTTATACCCATTTTGTCCCAAAACAGGCTAAAACAAAGAAAACATTGCTTAGAAGCTGTAAACAGCTATGTTAGTGTTTCTGGGTTAAAATGTGTCTTAATCCAATGCAACTAACTAATTATAAGAGTTTGAGATAGATGTGGAGAGTTTAAAAGCCACTTATACCCATTTTGTCCCAAAACAGGCTAAAACCAAGAAAACATTGCTTAGAAGCACTAAACAGCTATGTTAGTGTTTCTAGGGTTAAAATGTTTCTTAATCCAATGGAACTGACTAAGTATAAGAGATTGAGATAGATGTGGAGAGTTTAAAAGCCACTTATACCCATTTTGTCCCAAAACAGGCTAAAACCAAGAAAACATTGCTTAGAAGCACTAAACAGCTTTGCTAGTGTTTCTGGGGTTAAAAAATGTCTTAATCCAATGCAACTAACTAATTATAAGAGATTGAGATAGATGTGGAGAGTCTAAACGCCACTTATACCCATTTTGTCCCAAAACAGGCTAAAACCAAGAAAACATTGCTTAGAAGCTGTAAACAGCTATGTTAGTGTTTCTGGGGTTAAAATGTGTCGTAATCCAATGCAACTAACTAATTATAAGAGTTTGAGATAGATGTGGAGAGTTTAAAAGCCACTTATACCCATTTTGTCCCAAAACAGGCTAAAACAAAGAAAACATTGCTTAGAAGCTGTAAACAGCTATGTTAGTGTTTCTGGGGTTAAAATGTGTCTTAATCCAATGCAACTAACTAATTATAAGAGTTTAAGATAGATGTGGAGAGTTTAAAAGCCACTTATACCCATTTTGTCCCAAAACAGGCTAAAACCAAGAAAACATTGCTTAGAAGCACTAAACAGCTTTGTTAGTGTTTCTGGGGTTAAAATGTGTCTTAATCCAATGCAACAGTCTAATTATAAGAGTTTGAGTTAGATGTGGAGAGTTTAAAAGCCACTTATACCCATTTTGTCCCAAAACAGGCTAAAACCAAGATAACATTGTTTAGAAGCTGTAAACAGTTGCCTCTTATACCCATTTCGTCCCAAAACAGGCTAAAACCAAGAAAACATTGCTTAGAAGCTGTAAACAGCTATGTTAGTGTTTCTGGGGTTAAAATGTGTCTTAATCCAATGCAACTAACTAATTATAAGAGATTGAGATAGATGTGGAGAGTCTAAAAGCCACTTATACCCATTTTGTTTCCACACAGGCTAAAACCAAGAAAACATTGCTTAGAAGCTGTAAACGACTATGTTAGTGTTTATGGGGTTAAAATGTGTCTTAATCCAATGCAACTAACTAATTATAAGAGTTTGAGATAGATGTTGAGAGTTTAAAAGCCACTTATACCCATTTTGTCCCAAAACATACTAAAACCAAGAAAACATTGCTTAGAAGCTGTAAACAGCTATGTTAGTGTTTCTGGGGTTAATATGTGTCTTAATCCATTGAAACTAACTAATTATAAGACTTTAAGATAGATGTGGAGAGTTTAAAAGTCACTTATACCCATTTTGTCCCAAAACAGGCTAAAACCAAGAAAACATTGCTTAGAAGCACTAAACAGCTATGTTAGTGTTTCTAGGGTTAAAATATTTCTTAATCCAATGCAACTGACTAAGTATAAGAGATTGAGATAGATGTGGAGAGTTTAAAAGCCACTTATACCCATTTTGTCCCAAAATAGGCTAAAACCAAGAAAACATTGCTTAGAAGCACTAAACAGCTTTGTTAGTGTTTCTGGGGTTAAAAGTGTCTTAATCCAATGCAACTAACTAATTATAAGAGATTGAGACAGATGTGGAGAGTCTAAAAGCCACTTATACCCATTTTGTCCCAAAACAAGCTAAAACCAAGAAAACATTGCTTAGAAGCTGTAAACAGCTATGTTAGTGTTTCTGGGGTAAAAATGTGTCTTAATCCAATGCAACTAACTAATTATAAGAGTTTAAGATAGATGTGGAGAGTTTAAAAGCCACTTATACCCATTTTGTCCCAAAACAGGCTAAAACAAAGAAAACATTGCTTAGAAGCTGTAAACAGCTATGTTAGTGTTTCTGGGGTTAAAATGTGTCTTAATCCAATGCAACTAACTAATTATAAGAGTTTGAGATAGATGTGGAGAGTTTAAAAGCCACTTATACCCATTTTGTCCCAAAACAGGCTAAAACCAAGAAAACATTGCTTAGAAGCACTAAACAGCTTTGTTAGTGTTTCTGGGGTTAAAATGTGTCTTAATCCAATGCAACTATCTAATTATAAGAGTTTGAGTTAGATGTGGAGAGTTTAAAAGCCACTTATACCCATTTTGTCCCAAAACAGGCTAAAACCAAGAAAACATTGTTTAGAAGCTGTAAACAGCTGCCACTTATACCCATTTAGTCCCAAAACAGGCTAAAACCAAGAAAACATTGCTTAGAAGCTGTAAACAGCTATGTTAGTGTTTCTGGGGTTAAAATGTGTCTTAATCCAATGCAACTAACTAATTATAAGACTTTAAGATAGATGTGGAGAGTTTAAAAGCCACTTATACCCATTTTGTCCCAAAACAGGCTAAAACCAAGAAAACATTGCTTAGAAGCACTAAACAGCTATGTTAGTGTTTCTAGGGTTAAAATGTTTCTTAATCCAATGGAACTGACTAAGTATAAGAGATTGAGATAGATGTGGAGAGTTTAAAAGCCACTTATACCCATTTTGTCCCAAAACAGGCTAAAACCAAGAAAACATTGCTTAGAAGCACTAAACAGCTTTGCTAGTGTTTCTGGGGTTAAAAAATGTCTTAATCCAATGCAACTAACTAATTATAAGAGATTGAGATAGATGTGGAGAGTCTAAAAGCCACTTATACCCATTTTGTCCCAAAACAGGCTAAAACCAAGAAAACATTGCTTAGAAGCTGTAAACAGCTATGTTAGTGTTTCTGGGGTTAAAATGTGTCTTAATCCAATGCAACTAACTAATTATAAGAGTTTGAGATAGATGTGGAGAGTTTAAAAGCCACTTATACCCATTTTGTCCCAAAACAGGCTAAAACAAAGAAAACATTGCTTAGAAGCTGTAAACAGCTATGTTAGTGTTTCTGGGGTTAAAATGTGTCTTAATCCAATGCAACTAACTAATTATAAGAGTTTGAGATAGATGTGGAGAGTTTAAAAGCCACTTATACCCATTTTGTCCCAAAACAGGCTAAAACCAAGAAAACATTGCTTAGAAGCACTAAACAGCTATGTTAGTGTTTCTAGGGTTAAAATGTTTCTTAATCCAATGGAACTGACTAAGTATAAGAGATTGAGATAGATGTGGAGAGTTTAAAAGCCACTTATACCCATTTTGTCCCAAAACAGGCTAAAACCAAGAAAACATTGCTTAGAAGCACTAAACAGCTTTGCTAGTGTTTCTGGGGTTAAAAAATGTCTTAATCCAATGCAACTAACTAATTATAAGAGATTGAGATAGATGTGGAGAGTCTAAACGCCACTTATACCCATTTTGTCCCAAAACAGGCTAAAACCAAGAAAACATTGCTTAGAAGCTGTAAACAGCTATGTTAGTGTTTCTGGGGTTAAAATGTGTCGTAATCCAATGCAACTAACTAATTATAAGAGTTTGAGATAGATGTGGAGAGTTTAAAAGCCACTTATACCCATTTTGTCCCAAAACAGGCTAAAACAAAGAAAACATTGCTTAGAAGCTGTAAACAGCTATGTTAGTGTTTCTGGGGTTAAAATGTGTCTTAATCCAATGCAACTAACTAATTATAAGAGTTTAAGATAGATGTGGAGAGTTTAAAAGCCACTTATACCCATTTTGTCCCAAAACAGGCTAAAACCAAGAAAACATTGCTTAGAAGCACTAAACAGCTTTGTTAGTGTTTCTGGGGTTAAAATGTGTCTTAATCCAATGCAACTGTCTAATTATAAGAGTTTGAGTTAGATGTGGAGAGTTTAAAAGCCACTTATACCCATTTTGTCCCAAAACAGGCTAAAACCAAGATAACATTGTTTAGAAGCTGTAAACAGTTGCCACTTATACCCATTTAGTCCCAAAACAGGCTAAAACCAAGAAAACATTGCTTAGAAGCTGTAAACAGCTATGTTAGTGTTTCTGGGGTTAAAATGTGTCTTAATCCAATGCAACTAACTAATTATAAGAGATTGAGATAGATGTGGAGAGTCTAAAAGCCACTTATACCCATTTTGTCCCAAAACTGGCTAAAACCAAGAAAACATTGCTTAGAAGCTGTACACAGCTATGTTAGTGTTTCTGGGGTTAAAATGTGTCTTAATCCAATGCAACTAACTAATTATAAGAGTTTGAGATAAATGTGGAGAGTTTAAAAGCCACTTATACCCATTTTGTCCTAAAACAGGCTAAAACAAGGAAAACATTGTTTAGAAGCACTAAACAGCTATGTTAGTGTTTCTGGGGTTAAAATATGTCTTAATCCATTGCAACTAACTAATTATAGGAGTTTGAGATAGATGTGGAGAGTTTAAAAGCCACTTATACCCATTTTGTCCCAAAACCGGCTAAAACCAAGAAAACATTGCTTAGAAGCTGTAAACAGCTATGTTAGTGTTTCTGGGGTTAAAATGTGTCTTAATCCATTGAAACTAACTAATTATAAGAATTTAAGATAGATGTGGAGAGTTTAAAAGCCACTTATACCCATTTTGTCCCAAAACAGGCTAAAACCAAGAAAACATTGCTTAGAAGCACTAAACAGCTTTGTTAGTGTTTCTGGGTTAAAATGTGTCTTAATCCAATGCAACTAACTAATTATAGGAGTTTAAGATAGATGTGGAGAGTTTAAAAGCCACTTATACCCATTTTCTCCCAAAAGAGGCTAAAACCAACAAAACATTGCTTAGAAGCTGTAAACAGCTATGTTAGTGTTTCTAGGGTTAAAAGGTGTCTTAATCCAATGCAACTAACTAATTATAGGAGTTTGAGATAGATGTGGAGAGTTTAAAAGCCACTTATACCCATTTTGTCCCAAAACAGGCTAAAACCAAGAAAACATTGCAGAAGCTGTAAACAACTATGTTAGTGTTTTAAACTCTCGACATATTTAGTAGCATTGGATTAAGACACATTTTAACCCCAGAAACACTAACATAGCTGTTTACAGCTTCTAAGCAATGTTTTTTTGGTTTTAGCCTGTTTTGGGACAAAATGGGTATAAGTGGCTTTTAAACTCTCCACATCTATCTTAAAGTCTTATACTTAGTCAGTGGCATTGGATTAAGACACATTTTAACCCCAGAAACATTAACATGGCTGTTTACAGCTTCTAAGCAATGTTTTCTTGGTTTTAGCCTGTTTTGGGACAAAATGGGTATTGGGTATAAGTGGCTTCTAAACTCTCCACATCAATCTCAAACTCTTATAACTAGTCAGTGGCATTGGATTAAGACACATTTTAACCCCAGAAACACTAACAAAGCTGTTTAGTGCTTCTAAGCAATGTTTTGTTTAGAAGCTGTAAACAGCTATGTTAGTGTTTCTGGGGTTAAAATGTGTCTTAATCCAATGCAACTAACTAATTATAAGAGATTGAGATAGATGTGGAGAGTTTAAAAGCCACTTATACCCATTTTGTCCCAAAACAGGCTAAAACCAAGAAAACATTGCTTAGAAGCACTAAACAGCTTTGTTAGTGTTTATGGGGTTAAAATGTGTCTTAATCCAATGCCACTGACTAGTTATAAGAGTTTGAGATAGATGTGGAGAGTTTAAAAGCCACATACCCATTTTGTCCCAAAACATACTAAAACCAAGAAAACATTGCTTAGAAGCTGTAAACAGCTATGTTAATGTTTCTGGGGTTAAAATGTGTCTTAATCCAATGCCACTGACTAGTTATAAGAGTTTGAGATAGATGTGGAGAGTTTAAAAGCCACATACCCATTTTGTCCCAAAACATACTAAAACCAAGAAAACATTGCTTAGAAGCTGTAAACAGCTATGTTAATGTTTCTGGGGTTAAAATGTGTCTTAATCCAATGCCACTGACTAGTTATAAGAGTTTGAGATAGATGTGGAGAGTTTAAAAGCCACATACCCATTTTGTCCCAAAACATACTAAAACCAAGAAAACATTGCTTAGAAGCTGTAAACAGCTATGTTAGTGTTTCTGGGGTTAAAATGTGTCTTAATCCAATGCAACTAACTAATTATAAGAGTTTGAGATAAATGTGGAGAGTTTAAAAGCCACTTATACCCATTTTGTCCTAAAACAGGCTAAAACAAGGAAAACATTGTTTAGAAGCACTAAACAGCTATGTTAGTGTTTCTGGGGTTAAAATATGTCTTAATCCATTGCAACTAACTAATTATAGGAGTTTGAGATAGATGTGGAGAGTTTAAAAGCCACTTATACCCATTTTGTCCCAAAACCGGCTAAAACCAAGAAAACATTGCTTAGAAGCTGTAAACAGCTATGTTAGTGTTTCTGGGGTTAAAATGTGTCTTAATCCATTGAAACTAACTAATTATAAGAATTTAAGATAGATGTGGAGAGTTTAAAAGCCACTTATACCCATTTTGTCCCAAAACAGGCTAAAACCAAGAAAACATTGCTTAGAAGCACTAAACAGCTTTGTTAGTGTTTCTGGGTTAAAATGTGTCTTAATCCAATGCAACTAACTAATTATAGGAGTTTAAGATAGATGTGGAGAGTTTAAAAGCCACTTATACCCATTTTCTCCCAAAAGAGGCTAAAACCAACAAAACATTGCTTAGAAGCTGTAAACAGCTATGTTAGTGTTTCTAGGGTTAAAAGGTGTCTTAATCCAATGCAACTAACTAATTATAGGAGTTTGAGATAGATGTGGAGAGTTTAAAAGCCACTTATACCCATTTTGTCCCAAAACAGGCTAAAACCAAGAAAACATTGCAGAAGCTGTAAACAACTATGTTAGTGTTTTAAACTCTCGACATATTTAGTAGCATTGGATTAAGACACATTTTAACCCCAGAAACACTAACATAGCTGTTTACAGCTTCTAAGCAATGTTTTTTTGGTTTTAGCCTGTTTTGGGACAAAATGGGTATAAGTGGCTTTTAAACTCTCCACATCTATCTTAAAGTCTTATACTTAGTCAGTGGCATTGGATTAAGACACATTTTAACCCCAGAAACATTAACATGGCTGTTTACAGCTTCTAAGCAATGTTTTCTTGGTTTTAGCCTGTTTTGGGACAAAATGGGTATTGGGTATAAGTGGCTTCTAAACTCTCCACATCAATCTCAAACTCTTATAACTAGTCAGTGGCATTGGATTAAGACACATTTTAACCCCAGAAACACTAACAAAGCTGTTTAGTGCTTCTAAGCAATGTTTTGTTTAGAAGCTGTAAACAGCTATGTTAGTGTTTCTGGGGTTAAAATGTGTCTTAATCCAATGCAACTAACTAATTATAAGAGATTGAGATAGATGTGGAGAGTTTAAAAGCCACTTATACCCATTTTGTCCCAAAACAGGCTAAAACCAAGAAAACATTGCTTAGAAGCACTAAACAGCTTTGTTAGTGTTTATGGGGTTAAAATGTGTCTTAATCCAATGCCACTGACTAGTTATAAGAGTTTGAGATAGATGTGGAGAGTTTAAAAGCCACATACCCATTTTGTCCCAAAACATACTAAAACCAAGAAAACATTGCTTAGAAGCTGTAAACAGCTATGTTAATGTTTCTGGGGTTAAAATGTGTCTTAATCCAATGCCACTGACTAGTTATAAGAGTTTGAGATAGATGTGGAGAGTTTAAAAGCCCCATACCCATTTTGTCCCAAAACATACTAAAACCAAGAAAACATTGCTTAGAAGCTGTATGTTGGTTTAAATTGAATGCGCGGAAGTGAGAGCAAGTTCAAAGAGAATTGATGGAGATAGTGTGAAAAGAAATATGAGAATATATTAGAATGAATTATTACAAGGTTGGCTGAGGTCTTAAATAGCAAGAAAGGAAACTAGGGCATCCTACTAAAAACAAACTCGACAACTTGGTGATAGGGACATAAAGGAAGGAGTAGGTGATCCCAAGGATGAAAGCGACATGTCTTTGCTTCCTTAAGGAAGACAACCCGTGACCTTATCCTCCAACGGCTCTCTCAAGTCTTCGAGATCCTTCTAATGGGCCTTGCCTAGTGTTCCAGCCTTGCCTCTCTTTATTTCACATAATTTGGCTCGGCCTTATCGATTTGTGTACGGACGGCCGTACGGATGCCTTGAGTTTCGAGTGGCCTATGGCCTATGATCAATACTCCCCCTCAAGCTTAGCCAAGTGGAACTGCTAAGCTTGGAACCCGCGAGAGACCACCTCGTTAAAAACCTTAACATGGAAAACCTCATGGGACAAAACCATGCTGAGGAAAAGAGTGTGATCTCCCACGGATTAGAGGAGTTTGCTCATGGGTGTGTAGGATCTACTAGTCCAAGTTTGCTAGAGATGTATTCGCAAATTTGTGGACTAGTAGCCTTTGTGAAAATATCCGCCAATTGTTCTTGACTTGGCGTGTAACACGGTTGAACCACAGCTTCTTCTATCTTCTCTCGCACCTTATGACAATCTACCTCGATATGCTTGGTTCTCTCATGAAATACCGAGTTAGTTGCTATGTGTATTGCAGCATTGTTGTCACAATGCATGGTGATTGGTCCTTCAACCTCTACTCCAAGATCCTTGAGAAGGCCTTTGAGCCATGTAAGCTCATTGGTGAGCTTCTTCATGGCCCTTTATTCTGACTCGGCACTTGATTGAGATACAACCTTTTGCTTCTTTGATTTCCAAGTGACTAAGTTTCCACCAAGGAAAGTACAATACCCTGTGGTGGATCTCCGGTCGGTCGTATCACCGGCATAATCCGCATCACAATAGCCCACTAGTTCGGTATTGTTGTTCTTCCCCATCCAAATTCCTTGGCCAGGGCTTCCCTTGAGGTAACAAAGAATCCGTTCAAGTGTTTGCCAATCGAACTTTGTTGGAGCTTTCATGTGCTGGCTGACTTGATTGACTGCATAGCAAAGATCCGGCCTAGTGATGGTAAGGTAGATAAGCTTTCCCACAAGCCGTCGGTATTGGCCTACATCCTCATACGGCTCCGCCAATGGGGTCACATTCTTCATCTCCCCCTTTCGCTTGACCTGGTACCCTTCTTCAAGAGGTGTCACGGCCGGTTTGGCACCAAGCTTGCCCGTTTCACGGAGGAGGTCAAGAGTATACTTCCGTTGAGAGAGGAACAGCCCCTCCGGTGACCGAGAAATTTCAATGCCAAGGAAGTACTTGAGCTCGCCAAGATCTTTAATATCAAAGGTGGAGTGGAACAAAGCTTTAGTGGTTGAAATGCCCTCCGGATCATCACCGGTGATGATTATGTCATCAACATAGACAAGAACCACCACTCGACCATTGGGTGTCCGAAGGGTAAAGAGAGTGTGATCCGCTTCGGAACGTTTAAAGCCATGCGTGCGAAGAGTGGAGCTAAGTTTGTGGTACCAAGCCCTTGGAGATTGCTTCAAGCCGTAGATAGCCTTGCGGAGGCGAAAAACCTTGCCCGGAGCAACGGTAGTCTCTAGGCCCGGAGGAGGGTGCATGTAGACTTCTTCCTCAAGCTCCCCCTGAAGAAAAGCGTTCTTGACATCCATCTGCCATAAGTCCCATGATAGATTGGTCGCAAGGGAGAGGACAACACGAACCATGTGAAGCTTGGCCACCGGTGCGAACGTGTCCGTATAGTCAGTGCCATAAGTTTGAGTGAAGCCGCGTGCAACTAGGCGAGCCTTGTACCGTTCCACATCTCCATTGCTCAGATATTTGATCGTGAAGACCCATTTGGAGCTGACTGCCGTCTTTCCTTTGGGAAGATCTGCTTCGTCCCATGTATGATTGCAAATCATGGCCATTGTCTCATCATCTACGGCGTCCACCAATACTTTGTGCTGTTTGGCCTCGTCATAGGTCTGCGGGATAAGGTGAGCATCAATTTTGGTGAGGAAGGCGGCGTGCTTTGGTGGAACAAGGTCAAGCGAACACACAGCTTGAATGGGATGAGCCACGGCCTGGTTGTTGTAGTACACCCGTTTGTCCTTCCATGTGGATGGGTGGAACTTGAGCCGTGCACTTCTACGAGGGAGAGCCAGGCCAGATTCTGGTGGAGGTGCATCATGTTCTTCTCTAGGGTGATCATGAACCTCCGGTATTGGTAATTCAAGGGATGTATCATTCGGAGGATCAAGCGGCTCCAAAGCATTTTCTTGATCCTCTTCTTGATGAGATGACTCGGAAGAGGTTGGAGTAGGGCTCACATACTGTTCTTGCGGAGTCTGATCAGGTTGTGCTTGATCCGTGCCATTAGATTGAGTTGTGACACCAAGGTGATTCAAGAGGAACCGGAGATTGGTAGCTCGATCTGAGGTGGAATGAGATAGGTCCTTGAGGCTGTCCCAATCCTTTGTTCCATAGTATCCATGCTGCTCAAGGAACTTCACATCTCGCGAGATTAGCATGCGGCCATTGGTAGGATCATAGCACTTATACCCTTTTTGACTCGTCGAGTAGCCAAGAAATATGCATTTGGTGCTTTTGGCATCTAGTTTAGTCCGTTGTTCACCTGGTACCAAGACAAAGCACACACACCCAAAAACGCGTAAGTGGTCTAATGAAGGTTTAATTTGATTCAATACCTCATATGGTGATTTGTCTTGTAGGACTCTGGTCGGAATCCTATTGATCAGGTAACAAGCGGTCATGACAGCATCCCCCCAAAATCGTTTAGTGACATTAGTTTGGAACATCATTGCCCTTGCCACCTCCATGAGATGCCGGTTCTTTCTCTCGGCCACACCGTTTTGCTGAGGCGTATAAGGACAGCTCGTTTGTTGTAGTATGCCATGTTTGGACAAATGAGCCTTAAGCTTGTGACTTGTGTATTCTCCTCCATTGTCTGACCTTAGTACCTTTATTTTTGCATTAAAATGATTAGTGACATAATTCTGAAAATTAACAAAAGCATCATAGACTCTATCCTTAGATGGAAGCAAGGTAAGCCAAGTATACTTTGATTTTTCATCAATAAATGTCACAAAATATTTGTTATTGTCTCTAGATAAGCAAGGTGAGGTCCAAACATCAGAGTGAACTAAATCAAAACAATGTTCATAAATAGTAGTTGATTTAGGAAAAACTGATTTGCAATGTTTACCAAGAATACAAGGTTCACAAGTTCAACTATCAAAAGAGACATTAGGCAACATTAATTCAAAAGCTCTAAAATGAGGGTGGCCTAGTCTAGCATGCCACACATCACTTGAAACACTACTAAGATCCGATATAAAAGAAAACATATTAGGTGAGCTTGATGTGGTTTTCTCTAGGACATAGAGATCTCCCTTAGCATCTCCTCCTCCAAGAACCTTTCCAGTCTCAATATCCTGAAAATGCACACTATTAGGACCAAAGATTGTATAGCAATTTAAATCAGTTGTAGCTCTTTTAACCGATAAAAGGTTAGAAGTGAAAGTAGGCATAAAGAAGGCTTTTGAATTTTTATCAAACAGCTTTAGGTCTCCTACACCCTTAACTGGTATTCTATCCCCATTTGCAATAATAACATTTCCAACAGCCGGTTTTATGTTGTGTATGAGACTCGGATTACTTATCATGTGATGAGAAGCACCCGAGTCTACAACAAGTGCTTCTAAGCACTAAACAGCTTTGTTAGTGTTTCTAGGGTTAAAATGTGTCTTAATCCAATGCAACTAACTAATTATAGGAGTTTGAGATAGATGTGGAGAGTTTAAAAGCCACTTATACCCATTTTGTCCCAAAACAGGCTAAAACCAAGAAAACATTGCTTAGAAGCTGTAAACAGCCATGTTAATGTTTCTGGGGTTAAAATGTGTCTTAATCCAATGCAACTAACTAATTATAAGACTTTAAGATAGATGTGGAGAGTTTAAAGGCCACTTATACCCATTTTGTCCCAAAACAGACTAAAACCAAGAAAACATTGCTTAGAAGCACTAAACAGCTATGTTAGTGTTTCTGGGGTTAAAATGTGTCTTAATCCAATGCAACTAACAAATAATAAGAGATTGAGATAGATGTGGAGAGTTTAAAAGCCACTTATACCCATTTTGTCCCAAAACAGGCTAAAACCAAGAAAACATTGCTTAGAAGCACTAAACAGCTTTGTTAGTATTTATGGGATTAAAATGTGTCTTAATTCAATGCAACTAACTAATTATAGGAGTTTGAGATAGATGTGGAGAGTTTAAAAGCGACTTATACCCATTTTGTCCCAAAACAGGCTAAAACCAAGAAAACATTGTTTAGAAGCTGTAAACAGCTATATTAGTGTTTCTGGGGTTAAAATGTGTCTTAATCCAATGCAACTAACTAATTATAAGAGTTTGAGATTGATGTGGAGAGCTTAAAAGACACTTATACCCATTTTGTCCCAAAACATACTAAAACCAAGAAAACATTGCTTAGAAGCTGTAAACAGCTATGTTAGTGTTTCTGGGGTTAAAATGTGTCTTAATCCAATGCAACTGACTAGTTATAAGAGTTTGAGATAGATGTGGAGAGTTTAAAAGCCACTTATACCCATTTTGTCCCAAAACAGGCTAAAACCAAGAAAACATTGCTTAGAAGCACTAAACATCTTTGTTAGTGTTTCTGGGGTTAAAATGTGTCTTAATCCAATGCAACTAACTAATTATAAGAGATTGAGATAGATGTGGAGAGTTTAAAAGCCACTTATACCCATTATGTCCCAAAACAAGCTAAAACCAAGAAAACATTGCTTAGAAGCACTAAACAGCTTTGTTAGTGTTTATGGGGTTAAAATGTGTCTTAATCCAATGCAACTAACTAATTATAAGAGTTTGAGATAGATGTGGAGAGTTTAAAAGCCACTTATACCCATTTTGTCCCAAAACAGGCTAAAACAAAGAAAACATTGCTTAGAAGCTGTAAACAGCTATGTTAGTGTTTCTGGGGTTAAAATGTGTCTTAATCCAATGCAACTAACTAATTATAAGAGTTTGAGATAGATGTGGAGAGTTTAAAAGCCACTTATACCCATTTTGTCCCAAAACAGGCTAAAACCAAGAAAACATTGCTTAGAAGCACTAAACAGCTATGTTAGTGTTTCTAGGGTTAAAATGTTTCTTAATCCAATGGAACTGACTAAGTATAAGAGATTGAGATAGATGTGGAGAGTTTAAAAGCCACTTATACCCATTTTGTCCCAAAACAGGCTAAAACCAAGAAAACATTGCTTAGAAGCACTAAACAGCTTTGCTAGTGTTTCTGGGGTTAAAAAATGTCTTAATCCAATGCAACTAACTAATTATAAGAGATTGAGATAGATGTGGAGAGTCTAAACGCCACTTATACCCATTTTGTCCCAAAACAGGCTAAAACCAAGAAAACATTGCTTAGAAGCTGTAAACAGCTATGTTAGTGTTTCTGGGGTTAAAATGTGTCGTAATCCAATGCAACTAACTAATTATAAGAGTTTGAGATAGATGTGGAGAGTTTAAAAGCCACTTATACCCATTTTGTCCCAAAATAGGCTAAAACAAAGAAAACATTGCTTAGAAGCTGTAAACAGCTATGTTAGTGTTTCTGGGGTTAAAATGTGTCTTAATCCAATGCAACTAACTAATTATAAGAGTTTAAGATAGATGTGGAGAGTTTAAAAGCCACTTATACCCATTTTGTCCCAAAACAGGCTAAAACCAAGAAAACATTGCTTAGAAGCACTAAACAGCTTTGTTAGTGTTTCTGGGGTTAAAATGTGTCTTAATCCAATGCAACTGTCTAATTATAAGAGTTTGAGTTAGATGTGGAGAGTTTAAAAGCCACTTATACCCATTTTGTCCCAAAACAGGCTAAAACCAAGATAACATTGTTTAGAAGCTGTAAACAGTTGCCACTTATACCCATTTAGTCCCAAAACAGGCTAAAACCAAGAAAACATTGCTTAGAAGCTGTAAACAGCTATGTTAGTGTTTCTGGGGTTAAAATGTGTCTTAATCCAATGCAACTAACTAATTATAAGAGATTGAGATAGATGTGGAGAGTCTAAAAGCCACTTATACCCATTTTGTCCCAAAACTGGCTAAAACCAAGAAAACATTGCTTAGAAGCTGTAAACAGCTATGTTAGTGTTTCTGGGGTTAAAATGTGTCTTAATCCAATGCAACTAACTAATTATAAGAGTTTGAGATAAATGTGGAGAGTTTAAAAGCCACTTATACCCATTTTGTCCTAAAACAGGCTAAAACAAGGAAAACATTGTTTAGAAGCACTAAACAGCTATGTTAGTGTTTCTGGGGTTAAAATATGTCTTAATCCATTGCAACTAACTAATTATAGGAGTTTGAGATAGATGTGGAGAGTTTAAAAGCCACTTATACCCATTTTGTCCCAAAACCGGCTAAAACCAAGAAAACATTGCTTAGAAGCTGTAAACAGCTATGTTAGTGTTTCTGGGGTTAAAATGTGTCTTAATCCATTGAAACTAACTAATTATAAGAATTTAAGATAGATGTGGAGAGTTTAAAAGCCACTTATACCCATTTTGTCCCAAAACAGGCTAAAACCAAGAAAACATTGCTTAGAAGCACTAAACAGCTTTGTTAGTGTTTCTGGGTTAAAATGTGTCTTAATCCAATGCAACTAACTAATTATAGGAGTTTAAGATAGATGTGGAGAGTTTAAAAGCCACTTATACCCATTTTCTCCCAAAAGAGGCTAAAACCAACAAAACATTGCTTAGAAGCTGTAAACAGCTATGTTAGTGTTTCTAGGGTTAAAAGGTGTCTTAATCCAATGCAACTAACTAATTATAGGAGTTTGAGATAGATGTGGAGAGTTTAAAAGCCACTTATACCCATTTTGTCCCAAAACAGGCTAAAACCAAGAAAACATTGCAGAAGCTGTAAACAACTATGTTAGTGTTTTAAACTCTCGACATATTTAGTAGCATTGGATTAAGACACATTTTAACCCCAGAAACACTAACATAGCTGTTTACAGCTTCTAAGCAATGTTTTTTTGGTTTTAGCCTGTTTTGGGACAAAATGGGTATAAGTGGCTTTTAAACTCTCCACATCTATCTTAAAGTCTTATACTTAGTCAGTGGCATTGGATTAAGACACATTTTAACCCCAGAAACATTAACATGGCTGTTTACAGCTTCTAAGCAATGTTTTCTTGGTTTTAGCCTGTTTTGGGACAAAATGGGTATTGGGTATAAGTGGCTTCTAAACTCTCCACATCAATCTCAAACTCTTATAACTAGTCAGTGCCATTGGATTAAGACACATTTTAACCCCAGAAACACTAACAAAGCTGTTTAGTGCTTCTAAGCAATGTTTTGTTTAGAAGCTGTAAACAGCTATGTTAGTGTTTCTGGGGTTAAAATGTGTCTTAATCCAATGCAACTAACTAATTATAAGAGATTGAGATAGATGTGGAGAGTTTAAAAGCCACTTATACCCATTTTGTCCCAAAACAGGCTAAAACCAAGAAAACATTGCTTAGAAGCACTAAACAGCTTTGTTAGTGTTTATGGGGTTAAAATGTGTCTTAATCCAATGCCACTGACTAGTTATAAGAGTTTGAGATAGATGTGGAGAGTTTAAAAGCCACATACCCATTTTGTCCCAAAACATACTAAAACCAAGAAAACATTGCTTAGAAGCTGTAAACAGCTATGTTAATGTTTCTGGGGTTAAAATGTGTCTTAATCCAATGCCACTGACTAGTTATAAGAGTTTGAGATAGATGTGGAGAGTTTAAAAGCCCCATACCCATTTTGTCCCAAAACATACTAAAACCAAGAAAACATTGCTTAGAAGCTGTATGTTGGTTTAAATTGAATGCGCGGAAGTGAGAGCAAGTTCAAAGAGAATTGATGGAGATAGTGTGAAAAGAAATATGAGAATATATTAGAATGAATTATTACAAGGTTGGCTGAGGTCTTAAATAGCAAGAAAGGAAACTAGGGCATCCTACTAAAAACAAACTCGACAACTTGGTGATAGGGACATAAAGGAAGGAGTAGGTGATCCCAAGGATGAAAGCGACATGTCTTTGCTTCCTTAAGGAAGACAACCCGTGACCTTATCCTCCAACGGCTCTCTCAAGTCTTCGAGATCCTTCTAATGGGCCTTGCCTAGTGTTCCAGCCTTGCCTCTCTTTATTTCACATAATTTGGCTCGGCCTTATCGATTTGTGTACGGACGGCCGTACGGATGCCTTGAGTTTCGAGTGGCCTATGGCCTATGATCAATACTCCCCCTCAAGCTTAGCCAAGTGGAACTGCTAAGCTTGGAACCCGCGAGAGACCACCTCGTTAAAAACCTTAACATGGAAAACCTCATGGGACAAAACCATGCTGAGGAAAAGAGTGTGATCTCCCACGGATTAGAGGAGTTTGCTCATGGGTGTGTAGGATCTACTAGTCCAAGTTTGCTAGAGATGTATTCGCAAATTTGTGGACTAGTAGCCTTTGTGAAAATATCCGCCAATTGTTCTTGACTTGGCGTGTAACACGGTTGAACCACAGCTTCTTCTATCTTCTCTCGCACCTTATGACAATCTACCTCGATATGCTTGGTTCTCTCATGAAATACCGAGTTAGTTGCTATGTGTATTGCAGCATTGTTGTCACAATGCATGGTGATTGGTCCTTCAACCTCTACTCCAAGATCCTTGAGAAGGCCTTTGAGCCATGTAAGCTCATTGGTGAGCTTCTTCATGGCCCTTTATTCTGACTCGGCACTTGATTGAGATACAACCTTTTGCTTCTTTGATTTCCAAGTGACTAAGTTTCCACCAAGGAAAGTACAATACCCTGTGGTGGATCTCCGGTCGGTCGTATCACCGGCATAATCCGCATCACAATAGCCCACTAGTTCGGTATTGTTGTTCTTCCCCATCCAAATTCCTTGGCCAGGGCTTCCCTTGAGGTAACAAAGAATCCGTTCAAGTGTTTGCCAATCGAACTTTGTTGGAGCTTTCATGTGCTGGCTGACTTGATTGACTGCATAGCAAAGATCCGGCCTAGTGATGGTAAGGTAGATAAGCTTTCCCACAAGCCGTCGGTATTGGCCTACATCCTCATACGGCTCCGCCAATGGGGTCACATTCTTCATCTCCCCCTTTCGCTTGACCTGGTACCCTTCTTCAAGAGGTGTCACGGCCGGTTTGGCACCAAGCTTGCCCGTTTCACGGAGGAGGTCAAGAGTATACTTCCGTTGAGAGAGGAACAGCCCCTCCGGTGACCGAGAAATTTCAATGCCAAGGAAGTACTTGAGCTCGCCAAGATCTTTAATATCAAAGGTGGAGTGGAACAAAGCTTTAGTGGTTGAAATGCCCTCCGGATCATCACCGGTGATGATTATGTCATCAACATAGACAAGAACCACCACTCGACCATTGGGTGTCCGAAGGGTAAAGAGAGTGTGATCCGCTTCGGAACGTTTAAAGCCATGCGTGCGAAGAGTGGAGCTAAGTTTGTGGTACCAAGCCCTTGGAGATTGCTTCAAGCCGTAGATAGCCTTGCGGAGGCGAAAAACCTTGCCCGGAGCAACGGTAGTCTCTAGGCCCGGAGGAGGGTGCATGTAGACTTCTTCCTCAAGCTCCCCCTGACGAAAAGCGTTCTTGACATCCATCTGCCATAAGTCCCATGATAGATTGGTCGCAAGGGAGAGGACAACACGAACCATGTGAAGCTTGGCCACCGGTGCGAACGTGTCCGTATAGTCAGTGCCATAAGTTTGAGTGAAGCCGCGTGCAACTAGGCGAGCCTTGTACCGTTCCACATCTCCATTGCTCAGATATTTGATCGTGAAGACCCATTTGGAGCTGACTGCCGTCTTTCCTTTGGGAAGATCTGCTTCGTCCCATGTATGATTGCAAATCATGGCCATTGTCTCATCATCTACGGCGTCCACCAATACTTTGTGCTGTTTGGCCTCGTCATAGGTCTGCGGGATAAGGTGAGCATCAATTTTGGTGAGGAAGGCGGCGTGCTTTGGTGGAACAAGGTCAAGCGAACACACAGCTTGAATGGGATGAGCCACGGCCTGGTTGTTGTAGTACACCCGTTTGTCCTTCCATGTGGATGGGTGGAACTTGAGCCGTGCACTTCTACGAGGGAGAGCCAGGCCAGATTCTGGTGGAGGTGCATCATGTTCTTCTCTAGGGTGATCATGAACCTCTGGTATTGGTAATTCAAGGGATGTATCATTCGGAGGATCAAGCGGCTCCAAAGCATTTTCTTGATCCTCTTCTTGATGAGATGACTCGGAAGAGGTTGGAGTAGGGCTCACATACTGTTCTTGCGGAGTCTGATCAGGTTGTGCTTGATCCGTGCCATTAGATTGAGTTGTGACACCAAGGTGATTCAAGAGGAACCCGAGATTGGTAGCTCGATCTGAGGTGGAATGAGATAGGTCCTTGAGGCTGTCCCAATCCTTTGTTCCATAGTATCCATGCTGCTCAAGGAACTTCACATCTCGCGAGATTAGCATGCGGCCATTGGTAGGATCATAGCACTTATACCCTTTTTGACTCGTCGAGTAGCCAAGAAATATGCATTTGGTGCTTTTGGCATCTAGTTTAGTCCGTTGTTCACCTGGTACCAAGACAAAGCACACACACCCAAAAACGCGTAAGTGGTCTAATGAAGGTTTAATTTGATTCAATACCTCATATGGTGATTTGTCTTGTAGGACTCTGGTCGGAATCCTATTGATCAGGTAACAAGCGGTCATGACAGCATCCCCCCAAAATCGTTTAGTGACATTAGTTTGGAACATCATTGCCCTTGCCACCTCCATGAGATGCCGGTTCTTTCTCTCGGCCACACCGTTTTGCTGAGGCGTATAAGGACAGCTCGTTTGTTGTAGTATGCCATGTTTGGACAAATGAGCCTTAAGCTTGTGACTTGTGTATTCTCCTCCATTGTCTGACCTTAGTACCTTTATTTTTGCATTAAAATGATTAGTGACATAATTCTGAAAATTAACAAAAGCATCATAGACTCTATCCTTAGATGGAAGCAAGGTAAGCCAAGTATACTTTGATTTTTCATCAATAAATGTCACAAAATATTTGTTATTGTCTCTAGATAAGCAAGGTGAGGTCCAAACATCAGAGTGAACTAAATCAAAACAATGTTCATAAATAGTAGTTGATTTAGGAAAAACTGATTTGCAATGTTTACCAAGAATACAAGGTTCACAAGTTCAACTATCAAAAGAGACATTAGGCAACATTAATTCAAAAGCTCTAAAATGAGGGTGGCCTAGTCTAGCATGCCACACATCACTTGAAACACTACTAAGATCCGATATAAAAGAAAACATATTAGGTGAGCTTGATGTGGTTTTCTCTAGGACATAGAGATCTCCCTTAGCATCTCCTCCTCCAAGAACCTTTCCAGTCTCAATATCCTGAAAATGCACACTATTAGGACCAAAGATTGTATAGCAATTTAAATCAGTTGTAGCTCTTTTAACCGATAAAAGGTTAGAAGTGAAAGTAGGCATAAAGAAGGCTTTTGAATTTTTATCAAACAGCTTTAGGTCTCCTACACCCTTAACTGGTATTCTATCCCCATTTGCAATAATAACATTTCCAACAGCCGGTTTTATGTTGTGTATGAGACTCGGATTACTTATCATGTGATGAGAAGCACCCGAGTCTACAACAAGTGCTTCTAAGCACTAAACAGCTTTGTTAGTGTTTCTAGGGTTAAAATGTGTCTTAATCCAATGCAACTAACTAATTATAGGAGTTTGAGATAGATGTGGAGAGTTTAAAAGCCACTTATACCCATTTTGTCCCAAAACAGGCTAAAACCAAGAAAACATTGCTTAGAAGCTGTAAACAGCCATGTTAATGTTTCTGGGGTTAAAATGTGTCTTAATCCAATGCAACTAACTAATTATAAGACTTTAAGATAGATGTGGAGAGTTTAAAGGCCACTTATACCCATTTTGTCCCAAAACAGACTAAAACCAAGAAAACATTGCTTAGAAGCACTAAACAGCTATGTTAGTGTTTCTGGGGTTAAAATGTGTCTTAATCCAATGCAACTAACTAATTATAAGAGATTGAGATAGATGTGGAGAGTTTAAAAGCCACTTATACCCATTTTGTCCCAAAACAGGCTAAAACCAAGAAAACATTGCTTAGAAGCACTAAACAGCTTTGTTAGTATTTATGGGATTAAAATGTGTCTTAATTCAATGCAACTAACTAATTATAGGAGTTTGAGATAGATGTGGAGAGTTTAAAAGCGACTTATACCCATTTTGTCCCAAAACAGGCTAAAACCAAGAAAACATTGTTTATAAGCTGTAAACAGCTATGTTAGTGTTTTTGGGGTTAAAATGTGTCTTAATCCAATGCAACTAACTAATTATAAGAGATTGAGATAGATGTGGAGAGTCTAAAAGCCACTTATACCCATTTTGTCTCAAAACATACTAAAACCAAGAAAACATTGCTTAGAAACTGTAAACAGCTATGTTAGTGTTTCTGGGGTTAAAATGTTTCTTAATCCAATGCAACTTACTAGTTATAAGAGTTTGAGATAGATGTGGAGAGTTTAAAAGCCACTTATACCCATTTTGTCCCAAAACAGGCTAAAACCAAGAAAACATTGCTTAGAAGCACTAAACAGCTTTGTTAGTGTTTCTGGGGTTAAAATGTGTCTTAATCCAATGCAACTAACTAATTATAATAGATAGATGTGGAGAGTTTAAAAGCCACTAATACCCATTTTGTCCCAAAACAGGCTAAAACCAAGAAAACATTGCTTAGAAGCTGTAAACAGCTATGTTAGTGTTTCTGGGGTTAAAATGTGTCTTAATCCAATGCAACTGACTAGTTATAAGAGTTTGAGATAGATGTGGAGAGTTTAAAAGCCACTTATACCCATTTTCTCCCAAAACAGGCTAAAACAAAAAAAAAACATTGTTTAGAAGCACTAAACAGCTTTGTTAGTGTTTCTAGGGTTAAAATGTGTCTTAATCCAATGCAACTAACTAATTATAGGAGTTTGAGATAGATGTGGAGAGTTTAAAAGCCACTTATACCCATTTTGTCCCAAAACAGGCTAAAACCAAGAAAACATTGCTTAGAAGCTGTAAACAGCCATGTTAATGTTTCTGGGGTTAAAATGTGTCTTAATCCATTGCAACTAACTAATTATAAGACTTTAAGATAGATGTGGAGAGTTTAAAGGCCACTTATACCCATTTTGTCCCAAAAGAGGCTAAAACCAAGAAAACATTGCTTAGAAGCTGTAAACAGCTATGTTAGTGTTTCTGGGGTTAAAATGTGTCTTTATCCAATGCCACTGACTAGTTATAAGAGTTTGAGATAGATGTGGAGAATTTAAAAGCCACTTATACCCATTTTGTCCCAAAACAGGCTAAAACCAAGAAAACATTGCTTAGAAGCTGTAAACAGCTATGTTAGTGTTTCTGGGGTTAAAATGTGTCTTTATCCAATGCAACTAACTAATTATAAGAGATTGAGATAAATGTGGAGAGTTTAAAAGCCACTTATACCCATTTTGGCCCAAAACAGACTAAAACCAAGAAAACATTGCTTAGAAGCACTAAACAGCTTTGTTAGTGTTTCTGGGGTTAAAATGTGTCTTAATCCAATGCAACTAACTAATTATAAGAGATTGAGATAGATGTGGAGAGTTTAAAAGCCACTTATACCCATTTTGTCCCAAAAGAGGCTAAAACAAAGAAAACATTGCTTAGAAGCTGTAAACAGCTATGTTAGTGTTTCTGGGGTTAAAATGTGTCTTTATCCAATGCCACTGACTAGTTATAAGAGTTTGAGATAGATGTGGAGAATTTAAAAGCCACTTATACCCATTTTGTCCCAAAACAGGCTAAAACCAAGAAAACATTGCTTAGAAGCTGTAAACAGCTATGTTAGTGTTTCTGGGGTTAAAATGTGTCTTTATCCAATGCAACTAACTAATTATAAGAGATTGAGATAGATGTGGAGAGTTTAAAAGCCACTTATACCCATTTTGTCCCAAAACAGGCTAAAACCAAAAAAACATTGCTTAGAAGCACTAAACAGCCTTTTTAGTGTTTCTGGGGT
This sequence comes from Camelina sativa, assembly GCF_030686135.1. NCBI lineage: Eukaryota > Viridiplantae > Streptophyta > Magnoliopsida > Brassicales > Brassicaceae > Camelina > Camelina sativa. The sequence continues at coordinate 6,560,823 of NC_141881.1, read as the reverse complement.
TAAAATGTGTCTTAATCCAATGCAACTAACTAATTATAGGAGTTTGAGATAGATGTGGAGAGTTTAAAAGCCACTTATACCCATTTTGTCCCAAAACAGGCTAAAACAAAAAAAACATTGTTTAGAAGCACTAAACAGCTTTGTTAGTGTTTCTAGGGTTAAAATGTGTCTTAATCCAATGCAACTAACTAATTATAGGAGTTTGAGATAGATGTGGAGAGTTTAAAAGCCACTTATACCCATTTTGTGTAAGACTTTGTAGAATAAAGAAGAGAATCAAGAGATTGATGAGAGATATCGGTAGACAAAGAGAATGAGGAAGAAGAAAAGATTAGGTTATTGTTCCATAAGAATTCATATTACAATGTAGGCTAAAGTCTATATATATCAAGGGAAAATTAGGGCTACACCCTCTACCAACCGATCGTATAAGTGATAGGGACAAGGAGAGAGATAGAACTAATCCCAACGGTGATAGTGACCCGTCCTAGTCTCCTTAAACACAACATAACCCGTGACTCCACTTGTTCCTCCTCTCTAACGGCTACAAGCGACATTCTAGATCCTTCTCATGGGCCTAAGGAGAGCAGGCCTCCTCATTGTCTTTACACACTTACATGACTCGGCCTTATTGCTTGGTTGTACGGACGGCCCCATAATTGTACGGACGGCCATGGCTGCCTTAGGCTTATTCTCTTGATCAATACTCCCCCTCAAGCTTAGCCGAGTGAAATGGCTAAGCTTGGAACCCGTGAAGCAGCACCTCATTAAAAACCTTGACTTAGAAAACCTCATGGGACAAAACCAAGTCAAGGGAAAAAGAGTGTGCTGTCCACGGATTAGGGAAGCTTGATCATGGCCGTGTAATGTCTACAAGTCCAAGTTTGCTGTAGATGTGATCACAAACCTTGGAGCTTGCAGACTTGGTGAAGATGTCAGCTAGCTGATCTTGACTCCTTGTGTGGCATGGTAACACCACTCCTTCTTCAATCTTCTCTCTCACCTTGTGGCAATCGCTTTCTATGTGCTTGGTCCTCTCATGAAAGACTGAGTTTGTGGCAATGTGGATAGCCGCTTCATTGTCGCAGTGCATGGTCATGGGTTGCTTTGTCTCGATGCCTAAGTCCTTGAGTAGGCCCTTCAGCCATGTCATCTCGTTAGTGAGCTTCCTCATAGCTCTATACTCGGCCTCGGCGCTAGAGCATGAAACCACCTTTTGTTTCTTAGACCTCCATGTAACCAAGTTGCCTCCAACAAACGTGCAGTACCCAGTGGTGGATCTCCTATCCAGCGTGTCGCCATTGTAATCCGCATCACAATAGCCAACGATTTCGGTGTTGTCATTCTTGCCCATCCAAATACCTTGACCCGGACTGCCCTTGAGATAGCTTAGGATCCTTTCGACTTGACTCCATTGGTACTTGCTTGGTGCCTTCATATGTTGGCTAACCTGATTCACAGCATAGGATATGTCAGGTCGTGTGATAGTAAGGTATATCAGCTTACCTACAAGCCGGCGGTAGCGTGTGACGTCTAAGAATGGCTCGTCCATTGGTTCCTTAGGTCGGCCTTCTTTTGCCCGTAAGCTCTCCCCCTTTCGCTTGAGCTGGTAATCTTCATCAAGGGGCGTAGCAACCGGAGACACACCAAGCTTGCCAGTTTCCTTTAACAAGTCAAGAGTAAACTTGCGTTGTGAGAGGAAGAGTCCTTCCGGTGAGCGACAAATCTCAATACCAAGAAAGTATTTGAGTTCCCCAAGGTCCTTGATGTCAAATACCGACTTGAGAGAGTCCTTGGTGTCCTGAATGGCCGCCTTATCATCACCAGTCACGATGATGTCGTCGACGTATATGAGCACCACCACCCAACCAATAGAGGTGCGACGCGTGAAGAGAGTATGATCAGCCTCCGATCGCGTAAAACCATCAGTCTTGAGAGTGGAGCTTAGTTTGTGGTACCACGCTCGTGGGGACTGCTTAAGGCCATAGATGGCCTTACGTAGCCTCAAGACTTTTCCGGGTGTAACCATGTCTTCAAGGCCGGGAGGAGGCGTCATGTACACTTCTTCATCAAGTTCACCTTGAAGGAAGGCGTTCTTCACATCCATCTGCCATAAGTCCCATGAGAGGTTGACAGCAAGAGACAGCACAACCCGAACCGTATGGAGCTTGGCCACGGGTGCAAAGGTGTCCGTGTAGTCCGCGCCATAGGTTTGGGTGAAGCCACGGGCCACTAACCTGGCCTTATGCCGTTCAATGTCACCATTGCTCAAATACTTTATGGTAAACACCCATTTGGAGCTAACTGCCCGCTTGCCTTGAGGAAGATCCGATTCGTCCCACGTATGATTCCGGATCATGGCGCCAGTTTCATTCTTGACCGCATCTAACCAAACTTGATGTTCCTTAGCTTCATCATATGTCTGCGGGATCCAATTGGCGTCCACTTGGCCGAAGAAAGCTTGGTGATCAGCAGGTAACAGCTCAAGGGAACAAACGGACTGAATGGGATGAGCGACAGCTTGGCTGTTGTAATAGACACGCTTGTTCTTCCAAGTGGAGGGATCTGATCGAGGTCTGGTGCTCCGACGCAGGACTGGTGCCGGAAGTGGATCCACGCTAGGCAACACGGTGGACGTACCGTCCGTAGGAGCCGTCTCCGTGTTTTCCTCGGTAGAGGCCGCCGCCGGAGCATGCGTGTCCGTTGTAGGGCCAGAGACGGGAACACCGGTTATGGGTAGGCCAGACCCGAGAGATTCACCATCTTGGGCTGAACCATTGTCATTTGCATCTCCTTGGTCAGACCCACCATCGGTAGAATTTTGACTTAGTGTTGGCCGCACGGTACCCGTTGGTGGAGATGGGTTGCCAAGGTGATCAAGAAGGAACCGTAGACTCGAAGCTCGGTCATTAGGTGAGTGAGAGAGATCTTTAAGGCTGTTCCAATCCCTCTTGTCATGGTAGCCCACATGTTCTAGAAACCGGACGTCTCGAGAGACATATAGTCGACTTGTGGCCGGATCATAACATTTGTACCCCTTTTGTGTGGTGGAGTAGCCAATGAACATACACTTTGTACTTTTGGCATCCAGCTTACTCCTTTGTTCTCCTGGTACTAACACAAAACAAACACAGCCAAAAACTCGTAAGTGATCAAGAGATGGTTTAAATTTGTTTAGTACTTCAAATGGAGATAAGTCATGAAGAACTCTAGTTGGTGTTCGGTTGATTAGGTAGCATGCAGTCATCACGGCATCACCCCAATATCGTTTAGGAACACTCGAATGGAACATGATTGCCCGCGCCACTTCCATGAGGTGCCGGTTCTTCCTCTCGGCCACACCATTTTGTTGTGGCGTGTAGGGACAACTAGTTTGATGGAGAATGCCATGCTTGGAGAGATGTTCTTTGAACTTGCAACTTGTGTATTCCCCCCCATTATCAGACCTAAGTACCTTAAGTTTAGCATTGAAGTGATTAGTCACATAATTTTGAAAATTGATAAAGGCATCAAATACTCTATCTTTAGATGGCAACAAGGTAATCCAAGTGTATTTTGATTTTTCATCAATAAACGTCACAAAATACTTGTTATTATCTCTAGATAGGCATGGTGATGTCCAAACATCTGAGTGAACCAAATCAAAACAATTCTCATAAATAGTAGTTGACTTAGGAAAGATAGACTTGCAATGTTTTCCAAGAATACAAGGTTCACAAGTAGAATTATCAAAAGAAATATTAGGAAACATCAACCCTAAAGCACGTGAATGTGGGTGGCCTAGCCTAGCATGCCACACCATATTCGAATCAACAACAAAACAAGACTTAGTAGAGGATAAATTTGGATCGGTTTTCTCTAGGACATAGAGATCTCCACTCCCTTGCCCTTCTCCAAGAACCTTTCCAGTCTCAATATCCTGAAAATAAACATTGTTAGGACCAAAGATTGCATAACAATTCAAATCATTTGTGGCCCTCTTAACCGATAGTAAATTGGAGGTAAAGGTAGGCATAAAGAAAGCTTTTGAGGTTTTATCAAATAGTTTCAAGTCCCCTATTCCCTTTACTGGTATTTGTTCTCCATTTGCAATAACAACATTTCCTAAGGCCGGTTTTATGTTGTCAATTAAACTAGGGTTACTAATCATATGATGTGAGGCTCCCGAGTCAATAACAAGCGATTTGCTAGGCCTAGAAGTAAAGAAAGAGATACCAGACTCCTTGAGTGAAGCAATGGAGCGGATGAGAGCCTCAAGGTCTGACTTCCTCACCACATCTCCGTAGGCTGCGGTCATGGCCACCTCATCTCCCTGCTTTGATGATCCGGCTCCTTTATCGCTAACCGCTTCCTTTGAGAGGTTGGCTTTGAACTTGGCCGGCTTGAGATGAGGATGGAGAACCCAGCACTTGTCTTTCAGATGACCCCGCTTCTTGCAGTGGTCGCACACCAACAACTTCCTCTCCTCTTGCTTGTACATTCCTTTGTTGGCCGAAGCAAGCTCCCCCTTACCGCTAAACAAATCAAGGGATCCTTGCTCTTTCTGAATTTGGGAGCAAATATCCTCAAAGGAGGGGAGCTTCTCTGCCCTTAGGATGTGCTTCAAGAGGTCGTTGAAGGACGGGTTCAAGGTAAGTAGGAGTCCGAAGACTTTGTCTTGCTCCTTTCTTTCGTTTAGCACACTTGCCTCAAGTGTACTTGGCCGCAACATGTCAAGCTCGGACCATAGTGCACGGAACTTACCAAGATGCTTAGTGAACTCCACATCATCTTGGTTAAGATCATTTATGGCCTTCTTGACCTCAAAGACTCTAGTCATGTTAGAGACATTACCATACACGCCTTTAAGTGTTTCCCACAGTTCCTTGGCCGTCTCGCAATATGAGTAGGCCTCAAGGATAGGCGTGTCCAGAGAGTTTTGGAGAACAGATAGGACAACTTGGTCTTCTTGGAACCATTTGGCCTTCCTCTCGCTCTCTTCCTCCGCTTCCGCCTCGGAAGCGTCCTCTCCTTTGGGGTTTTTCTTTGGGACATAGTCGGACTCGACATGACTCCAAAGGCCACGACCTCCAAGGGCGGTTCTTGTGGTTCTTGTCCACAGCAAGTAGTTTGTCCCCTTTAGGACAACCGGTGAAACAATGGGCTTGGCGTTTTCCATGGTCGGATTTCTATGGACCGATGGGTAAAGCTTTTACCCGGAGAATAAAGGAGATGCGAGTAAGAAGAAACGAAGATAAGGAGACTAGAGTGTAGAAATGAGTAGGAGAATGAGATTAGACTGTAGAGAATCGAAGAACTTGCTCTGATACCATGTAAGACTTTGTAGAATAAAGAAGAGAATCAAGAGATTGATGAGAGATATCGGTAGACAAAGAGAATGAGGAAGAAGAAAAGATTAGGTTATTGTTCCATAAGAATTCATATTACAATGTAGGCTAAAGTCTATATATATCAAGGGAAAATTAGGGCTACACCCTCTACCAACCGATCGTATAAGTGATAGGGACAAGGAGAGAGATAGAACTAATCCCAACGGTGATAGTGACCCGTCCTAGTCTCCTTAAACACAACATAACCCGTGACTCCACTTGTTCCTCCTCTCTAACGGCTACAAGCGACATTCTAGATCCTTCTCATGGGCCTAAGGAGAGCAGGCCTCCTCATTGTCTTTACACACTTACATGACTCGGCCTTATTGCTTGGTTGTACGGACGGCCCCATAATTGTACGGACGGCCATGGCTGCCTTAGGCTTATTCTCTTGATCAATATTTTGTCCCAAAACAGGCTAAAACCAAGAAAACATTGCTTAGAAGCTGTAAACAGCCATGTTAATGTTTCTGGGGTTAAAATGTGTCTTAATCCAATGCAACTAACTAATTATAAGACTTTAAGATAGATGTGGAGAGTTTAAAGGCCACTTATACCCATTTTGTCCCAAAACAGACTAAAACCAAGAAAACATTGCTTAGAAGCACTAAACAGCTATGTTAGTGTTTCTGGGGTTAAAATGTGTCTTAATCCAATGCAACTAACAAATTATAAGAGATTGAGATAGATGTGGAGAGTTTAAAAGCCACTTATACCCATTTTGTCCCAAAACAGGCTAAAACCAAGAAAACATTGCTTAGAAGCACTAAACAGCTTTGTTAGTGTTTATGGGGTTAAAATGTGTCTTAATTCAATGCAACTAACTAATTATAGGAGTTTGAGATAGATGTGGAGAGTTTAAAAGCGACTTATACCCATTTTGTCCCAAAACAGGCTAAAACCAAGAAAACATTGTTTAGAAGCTGTAAACAGCTATATTAGTGTTTCTGGGGTTAAAATGTGTCTTAATCCAATGCAACTAACTAATTATAAGAGTTTGAGATTGATGTGGAGAGCTTAAAAGACACTTATACCCATTTTGTCCCAAAACATACTAAAACCAAGAAAACATTGCTTAGAAGCTGTAAACAGCTATGTTAGTGTTTCTGGGGTTAAAATGTGTCTTAATCCAATGCAACTGACTAGTTATAAGAGTTTGAGATAGATGTGGAGAGTTTCAAAGCCACTTATACCCATTTTGTCCCAAAACAGGCTAAAACCAAGAAAACATTGCTTAGAAGCACTAAACATCTTTGTTAGTGTTTCTGGGGTTAAAATGTGTCTTAATCCAATGCAACTAACTAATTATAAGAGATTGAGATAGATGTGGAGAGTTTAAAAGCCACTTATACCCATTATGTCCCAAAACAAGCTAAAACCAAGAAAACATTGCTTAGAAGCACTAAACAGCTTTGTTAGTGTTTATGGGGTTAAAATGTGTCTTAATCCAATGCAACTAACTAATTATAGGAGTTTGAGATAGATGTGGAGAGTTTAAAAGCCACTTATACCCATTTTGTCCCAAAACAGGCTAAAACCAAGAAAACATTGTTTAGAAGCTGTAAACAGCTATGTTAGTGTTTCTGGGGTTAAAATGTGTCTTCATCCAATGCAACTAACTAATTATAAGAGTTTGAGATTGATGTGGAGAGCTTAAAAGACACTTATACCCATTTTGTCCCAAAACATACTAAAACCAAGAAAACATTGCTTAGAAGCTGTAAACAGCTATGTTAGTGTTTCTGGGGTTAAAATGTGTCTTAATCCAATGCAACTGACTAGTTATAAGAGTTTGAGATAGATGTGGAGAGTTTAAAAGCCACTTATACCCATTTTGTCCCAAAACAGGCTAAAACCAAGAAAACATTGCTTAGAAGCACTAAACAGCTTTGTTAGTGTTTCTGGGGTTAAAATGTGTCTTAATCCAATGCAACTAACTAATTATAATAGATAGATGTGGAGAGTTTAAAAGCCACTAATACCCATTTTGTCCCAAAACAGGCTAAAACCAAGAAAACATTGCTTAGAAGCTGTAAACAGCTATGTTAGTGTTTCTGGGGTTAAAATGTGTCTTAATCCAATGCAACTGACTAGTTATAAGAGTTTGAGATAGATGTGGAGAGTTTAAAAGCCACTTATACCCATTTTGTCCCAAAACAGGCTAAAACCAAGAAAACATTGCTTAGAAGCACTAAACAGCTTTTTTAGTGTTTCTGGGGTTAAAATGTGTCTTAATCCAATGCAACTAACTAATTATAGGAGTTTGAGATAGATGTGGAGAGTTTAAAAGCCACTTATACCCATTTTGTCCCAAAACAGGCTAAAACAAAAAAAACATTGTTTAGAAGCACTAAACAGCTTTGTTAGTGTTTCTAGTGTTAAAATGTGTCTTAATCCAATGCAACTAACTAATTATAGGAGTTTGAGATAGATGTGGAGAGTTTAAAAGCCACTTATACCCATTTTGTCCCAAAACAGGCTAAAACCAAGAAAACATTACTTAGAAGCTATCAACAGCCATGTTAATGTTTCTGGGGTTAAAATGTGTCTTAATCCAATGCAACTAACTAATTATAAGACTTTAAGATAGATGTGGAGAATTTAAAGGCCACTTATACCCATTTTGTCCCAAAACAGGCTAAAACCAAGAAAACATTGCTTAGAAGCACTAAACAGCTTTGTTAGTGTTTATGGGGTTAAAATGTGTCTTAATTCAATGCAACTAACTAATTATAGGAGTTTGAGATAGATGTGGTATTGACCATGTTACTTAAGACTTGGAGGTTGTCCGTACGGACGTCCGTACGATCGTCCTAATGGCCACCCTTAAGGTTGAGGCCTATTGAGAGAAATGAGAAGGCTTGGGGTTGGAAACAATACCAAGCCCATTAGAAGGATCTCGAAGAAGAATGTGACCGTTGGAGGATAAGAGTCACGAGATAGCTTCCCTTAGGGAGACAAGGTCACGTCGCTTTCTATCTTGGGATCGCTCCCTTCTCTCTCTTCATGTCTCTATCTACAAGTTGTCGAGTTGGTGGGATTGGTAACCTAGTTTTCATTCTATTTAAGGCCTTTGGCCGACATTGTAAAAGCCATTCTAATACAAGCTCTCATTTTATCTCACATTCTCTCTAATTTGCTTCCGCATACTCAATTTAAACCAACATGGTATCAGAGCAAGTTTATTGATCCATGGTTCTATAAACTTTCTCCTCTTCTTTTTCTTGTTCTTATTTGATTCTACTTTGCATTCTCTACTCGTATACTACTCCTTTACTCTATTCTTCATTCTACTCACTCATTCGCGCTTCATTCTATCCGCTACTCTATCGTTTTTCTCGCTACTCTACCTAACAATGGACAACAACAAGCCTATTGTTACCCCGGTGGTGCTCAAAGGAGCAAACTACCTGTTGTGGAAAAGAACCACAAAGACCGCTCTCAGTGGCCGAGGACTTTGGATCCATGTAGAAACGGACCAACTCCCCAAGAAAGCCACTAAGGAGGACGGTAAAGAAGGAACGGAAGAAGACAAGGAGGCTGATCTCGAGAAGGAAGTCAAGTGGTTCCAAGAAGATCAGACCGTGCTTGCCATTCTCCAAAACTCGCTAGACGCACCGATTCTTGAAGCCTACTCGTACTGCGAGACGGCCAAAGAACTATGGGAGACGCTAGCGAATGTGTATGGGAACGTGACCAACTTGACTCGGGTATTTGAGGTCAAGAAGGCTATCAACGGTCTCCATCAAGAAGACTTGGAGTTTACCAAGCATTTTGGGAAGTTCCGGTCATTGTGGGCCGAGTTGGAGATGCTCCGGCCAAGTACTATCGATCCGGCCATCCTCAATGAACGAAAGGAGCAAGACAAGGTGTTTGGTCTCCTGCTCACTCTCAATCCGGCGTTCAATGACCTGATTAAGCACATCCTCCGTGGAGACAAGCTACCTACTCTTGAAGACGTGTGTTCTCAAGTGCAAAAGGAACAAGGTTCACTTGGTCTCTTTTGTGGAAAGGACGACTTGGCTACCGCGAACAAAGGAGTCTACAAGCAAGATGACCGGAAAACAATGGTGTGCGACCATTGCAAGAAGAAGGGACACATGAAGGACAAGTGCTGGATCCTTCACCCTCATCTCAAACCGGCTAAGTTCAAGGCGCATATCTCGCAAGAAGGACCAAGCGGCCAAGGTTTCGGTGCAGCAAACCAAGGCAACGCGGCGGCTACGGCCATGGCGGCTTCTCTTGGAGATCTTGTGAGGAAATCAGACCTGGAGGCCCTCATCAAGTCCATCGCAGCCCTAAAGGAATCTGGTATCACTTTCTTCGCTTCACAACCTAGTAAAACGCTTGTTGTAGACTCGGGTGCTTCTCATCACATGATAAGTAACCCGAGCCTTATACACAACATAAAGCCGACTGTGGGAAATGTGATTATTGCAAATGGGGATAGGATACCAGTTAAAGGTGTAGGAGATTTAAAGTTGTTTGATAAGAACTCAAAGGCCTTCTTTATGCCTACTTTTACTTCTAACCTATTATCGGTTAAGAGAGCTACAACCGATTTGAATTGTTATACCATATTTGGTCCTAACAGTGTGCATTTTCAGGATATTGAGACTGGCAAGATTCTTGGAGGTGGAGATGCTAAGGGAGATCTCTATGTCCTAGAGAAAAACTCATCAAGTTCACCTAATATGTTTTCTTTTAAATCGGACCTTAGTAGTATCTCAAGTGAAGTGTGGCATGCTAGACTAGGCCACCCTCACTCTAGAGCTTTTCAATTAATGTTGCCTAAATTTTCTTTTGATAGTTCAAGTTGTGAACCTTGTATTCTTGGCAAACATTGCAAATCGGTTTTCCCTAAATCTACTACCATTTATGAACATTGTTTTGACTTAGTACATTCTGATGTTTGGACCTCACCATGCCTATCTAGAGACAATAACAAGTATTTTGTGACTTTTATTGATGAAAAATCAAAATATACTTGGCTCACATTGTTACCATCTAAAGATAGGGTTTATGATGCATTTGTTAATTTTCAGAATTATGTTACTAATCATTTCAATGCAAAAATAAAGGTACTAAGATCAGATAATGGGGGAGAGTACATCAGTCATAGACTCCAAGATCATTTGTCCAAACACGGCATTCTACAACAAACGAGTTGTCCATATACGCCCCAACAGAATGGCGTGGCCGAGAGGAAGAACCGGCACCTTATGGAAGTGGCGAGGTCGATGATGTTCCAAACCAATGTCACCAAACGATTCTGGGGAGATGCTGTCATGACGGCTTGCTACTTGATTAATAGGACTCCTACCAAAGTTCTACAAGACAAATCTCCATATGAGGTACTCAATCAATTTAAACCATCTTTGGATCACTTACGCGTTTTCGGGTGTGTATGCTTTGTTTTGGTTCCAGGGGAACAAAGGACTAAGCTCGACACCAAAAGCACCAAATGTATGTTCATTGGCTACTCGACAAGTCAGAAGGGCTATAAGTGCTATGATCCAGCTGCTGGCCGCCTACATATCTCTCGAGAAGTGCGGTTCCTTGAACACCAAGGATACTATGCGACAAAGGATTGGGACAGTCTCAAGGATCTCTCTCGGTCCAACTCTGATCGTTCGGCCAACCTACGGTTCCTCCTCGATCACCTCGGCATCACCACTCCATCAAGCCCGTCGAGCCATGCTCAGCCTACTCCGACCTCACATGAACCGGATGTACCCGCTATCTCACCCGTAGAAGAAGAAGTTCAAGAAAATGCCTCCGTGCCGCTTGTTCCTCCTCCGGCTGAACCATGTGCCGAGCCTACTCATGAGGACAATGATCATCTCGTGACCTCAACCGATGCTCTCCCACGGGAATCTATGGTTGCTCTTCCCCGGCGAAGTCAACGTCTAAAGTTTCATCCTTCGACATGGAAAGATAAGCGGGTCTACTACAACAATCAGGCCGTGGCCCATCCTATCCAAGCGGTGTGTTCACTTGACCTGGTTCCTCAGGAACACGCTGCCTTCCTCACCAAGATTGATGCTCAATTCGTTCCTCAAACCTATGATGAAGCCAAAGAGCACAAAGAGTGGTTAGCGGCGGTTGATGCTGAGACCGATGCTATGATCCGGAACCACACTTGGGACGAAGCGGATCTTCCCAAGGGAAAGAAGGTGGTCGGCTCAAAATGGGTCTTCACAATTAAGTACCTGAGCAATGGCGACGTGGAGCGCTATAAGGCTCGCCTTGTGGCTCGCGGTTTCACACAAACATACGGTACCGACTATACGGACACGTTTGCCCCGGTCGCCAAGCTGCACACCGTTCGTGTCGTTCTCTCCTTGGCTACAAACCTCTCGTGGGACCTTTGGCAGATGGACGTCAAGAATGCCTTCCTTCAGGGGGAGCTTGAAGAAGAAGTGTATATGCACCCACCTCCGGGCAAAGTTCTCCGCCTTCGCAAGGCCATCTACGGCCTCAAACAATCCCCTCGGGCGTGGTACCACAAACTCAGCTCGACACTTCGCACCAATGGTTTTCGACGCTCGGAAGCCGACCACACATTGTTCACTCTACGGACTGCCGGCGGTCGCGTCGTGGTGCTCGTCTATGTCGATGATATAATCATCACTGGCGATGACAAGGAAGGTATTTCCACTACCAAGACTCTCCTTCACTCAGCCTTTGACATCAAGGACCTCGGCGAACTGAAATATTTTCTTGGGATTGAAATCTCCCGATCGCCGGAAGGACTCTTTCTCTCCCAACGGAAGTACACGCTGGACTTGCTCAAGGAAACTGGTAAGCTGGGGGCTAAACCGGTCTCTACGCCACTAGAAGAAGGCTACCAGGTCAAGCGAAAGGGGGAGATGAAGACGTTACCGAACAAGTTGGCTGAGCCATATGAGGACGTGGGCAGATATAGGCGGCTGGTTGGGAAGCTGATTTATCTCACCATCACACGGCCGGATCTGTGCTATGCTGTGAACCAAGTAAGCCAGCACATGAAAGCACCAACAAACTTTGATTGGAACACTGTTGAGAGGATCCTATGCTATCTAAAGGGAAGCCCTGGCCGCGGCATTTGGATGGGAAAGAACAACAATACCGAGCTTGTTGGCTATTGCGACGCGGATTATGCGGGCGACACAACCGATAGAAGGTCTACAACAGGATACTGTACGTTTGTTGGTGGGAACCTAGTCACTTGGAAGTCGAAGAAACAGAAGGTGGTGTCTCAATCAAGTGCCGAGTCAGAATATAGGGCCATGAAGAAGCTCACAAACGAGCTAACTTGGCTCAAAGGTCTTCTCAAGGACCTTGGAGTGGAGATAGATGAACCCATCACTATGCACTGTGACAACAAGGCTGCAATACATATAGCAACCAACTCTGTTTTCCATGAGAGGACCAAGCATATCGAAGTAGACTGCCACACAGTGCGAGAGAAGATTGAAGAAGGGGTTGTCTTACCGTGTCACACGCCGAGCAAGGACCAACTGGCCGATATTTTCACAAAAGCCACTAGTCCACAGATTTGCGAGTATATCTCTAGCAAACTTGGACTAGTCGATCCTACACATCCATGAGAAGACTCCTCTAACCCGTGGAGAGCACACTCTTTTCCTTGATATGGTTTTGTCCCATGTGGTTTTCCATATTAAGGTTTTTAACGAGGTGGTCTTGTGCGGGTTCCAAGCTTAGCCGTTTCACTTGGCTAAGCTTGAGGGGGAGTATTGACCATGTTACTTAAGACTTGGAGGTTGTCCGTACGGACGTCCGTACGATCGTCCTAATGGCCACCCTTAAGGTTGAGGCCTATTGAGAGAAATGAGAAGGCTTGGGGTTGGAAACAATACCAAGCCCATTAGAAGGATCTCGAAGAAGAATGTGACCGTTGGAGGATAAGAGTCACGAGATAGCTTCCCTTAGGGAGACAAGGTCACGTCGCTTTCTATCTTGGGATCGCTCCCTTCTCTCTCTTCATGTCTCTATCTACAAGTTGTCGAGTTGGTGGGATTGGTAACCTAGTTTTCATTCTATTTAAGGCCTTTGGCCGACATTGTAAAAGCCATTCTAATACAAGCTCTCATTTTATCTCACATTCTCTCTAATTTGCTTCCGCATACTCAATTTAAACCAACATGTGGAGAGTTTAAAAGCGACTTATACCCATTTTGTCCCAAAACAGGCTAAAACCAAGAAAACATTGTTTAGAAGCTCTAAACAGCTATATTAGTGTTTCTGGGGTTAAAATGTGTCTTAATCCAATGCAACTAACTAATTATAAGAGTTTGAGATTGATGTGGAGAGCTTAAAAGACACTTATACCCATTTTGTCCCAAAACATACTAAAACCAAGAAAACATTGCTTAGAAGCTGTAAACAGCTATGTTAGTGTTTCTGGGGTTAAAATGTGTCTTAATCCAATGCAACTGACTAGTTATAAGAGTTTGAGATAGATGTGGAGAGTTTAAAAGCCACTTATATCCATTTTGTCCCAAAACAGGCTAAAACCAAGAAAACATTGCTTAGAAGCACTAAACATCTTTGTTAGTGTTTCTGGGGTTAAAATGTGTCTTAATCCAATGCAACTAACTAATTATAAGAGATTGAGATAGATGTGGAGAGTTTAAAAGCCACTTATACCCATTATGTCCCAAAACAAGCTAAAACCAAGAAAACATTGCTTAGAAGCACTAAACAGCTTTGTTAGTGTTTATGGGGTTAAAATGTGTCTTAATCCAATGCAACTAACTAATTATAGGAGTTTGAGATAGATGTGGAGAGTTTAAAAGCCACTTATACCCATTTTGTCCCAAAACAGGCTAAAACCAAGAAAACATTGTTTAGAAGCTCTAAACAGCTATATTAGTGTTTCTGGGGTTAAAATGTGTCTTAATCCAATGCAACTAACTAATTATAAGAGTTTGAGATTGATGTGGAGAGCTTAAAAGACACTTATACCCATTTTGTCCCAAAACATACTAAAACCAAGAAAACATTGCTTAGAAGCTGTAAACAGCTATGTTAGTGTTTCTGGGGTTAAAATGTGTCTTAATCCAATGCAACTGACTAGTTATAAGAGTTTGAGATAGATGTGGAGAGTTTAAAAGCCACTTATACCCATTTTGTCCCAAAACAGGCTAAAACCAAGAAAACATTGCTTAGAAGCACTAAACATCTTTGTTAGTGTTTCTGGGGTTAAAATGTGTCTTAATCCAATGCAACTAACTAATTATAAGAGATTGAGATAGATGTGGAGAGTTTAAAAGCCACTTATACCCATTATGTCCCAAAACAAGCTAAAACCAAGAAAACATTGCTTAGAAGCACTAAACAGCTTTGTTAGTGTTTATGGGGTTAAAATGTGTCTTAATCCAATGCAACTAACTAATTATAGGAGTTTGAGATAGATGTGGAGAGTTGAAAAGCCACTTATACCCATTTTGTCCCAAAACAGGCTAAAACCAAGAAAACATTGTTTAGAAGCTGTAAACAGCTATGTTAGTGTTTCTGGGGTTAAAATGTGTCTTAATCCAATGCAACTAACAAATTATAAGAGTTTGAGATTGATGTGGAGAGCTTAAAAGACACTTATACCCATTTTGTCCCAAAACATACTAAAACCAAGAAAACATTGCTTAGAAGCTGTAAACAGCTATGTTAGTGTTTCTGGGGTTAAAATGTGTCTTAATCCAATGCAACTGACTAGTTATAAGAGTTTGAGATAGATGTGGAGAGTTTAAAAGCCACTTATACCCATTTTGTCCCAAAACAGGCTAAAACCAAGAAAACATTGCTTAGAAGCACTAAACAGCTTTGTTAGTGTTTCTGGGGTTAAAATGTGTCTTAATCCAATGCAATTAACTAATTATAATAGATAGATGTGGAGAGTTTAAAAGCCACTAATACCCATTTTGTCCCAAAACAGGCTAAAACCAAGAAAACATTGCTTAGAAGCTGTAAACAGCTATGTTAGTGTTTCTGGGGTTAAAATGTGTCTTAATCCAATGCAACTAACTAGTTATAAGAGTTTGAGATAGATGTGGAGAGTTTAAAAGCCACTTATACCCATTTTGTCCCAAAACAGGCTAAAACCAAGAAAACATTGCTTAGAAGCACTAAACAGCTTTTTTAGTGTTTCTGGGGTTAAAATGTGTCTTAATCCAATGCAACTAACTAATTATAGGAGTTTGAGATAGATGTGGAGAGTTTAAAAGCCACTTATACCCATTTTGTCCCAAAACAGGCTAAAACAAAAAAAACATTGTTTAGAAGCACTAAACAGCTTTGTTAGTGTTTCTAGTGTTAAAATGTGTCTTAATCCAATGCAACTAACTAATTATAGGAGTTTGAGATAGATGTGGAGAGTTTAAAAGCCACTTATACCCATTTTGTCCCAAAACAGGCTAAAACCAAGAAAACATTACTTAGAAGCTATAAACAGCCATGTTAATGTTTCTGGGGTTAAAATGTGTCTTAATCCAATGCAACTAACTAATTATAAGACTTTAAGATAGATGTGGAGAATTTAAAGGCCACTTATACCCATTTTGTCCCAAAACAGGCTAAAACCAAGAAAACATTGCTTAGAAGCACTAAACAGCTTTGTTAGTGTTTATGGGGTTAAAATGTGTCTTAATTCAATGCAACTAACTAATTATAGGAGTTTGAGATAGATGTGGAGAGTTTAAAAGCGACTTATACCCATTTTGTCCCAAAACAGGCTAAAACCAAGAAAACATTGTTTAGAAGCTGTAAACAGCTATATTAGTGTTTCTGGGGTTAAAATGTGTCTTAATCCAATGCAACTAACTAATTATAAGAGTTTGAGATTGATGTGGAGAGCTTAAAAGACACTTATACCCATTTTGTCCCAAAACATACTAAAACCAAGAAAACATTGCTTAGAAGCTGTAAACAGCTATGTTAGTGTTTCTGGGGTTAAAATGTGTCTTAATCCAATGCAACTGACTAGTTATAAGAGTTTGAGATAGAAGTGGAGAGTTTAAAAGCCACTTATACCCATTTTGTCCCAAAACAGGCTAAAACCAAGAAAACATTGCTTAGAAGCACTAAACATCTTTGTTAGTGTTTCTGGGGTTAAAATGTGTCTTAATCCAATGCAACTAACTAATTATAAGAGATTGAGATAGATGTGGAGAGTTTAAAAGCCACTTATACCCATTATGTCCCAAAACAAGCTAAAACCAAGAAAACATTGCTTAGAAGCACTAAACAGCTTTGTTAGTGTTTATGGGGTTAAAATGTGTCTTAATCCAGTGCAACTAACTAATTATAGGAGTTTGAGATAGATGTGGAGAGTTTAAAAGCCACTTATACCCATTTTGTCCCAAAACAGGCTAAAACCAAGAAAACATTGTTTAGAAGCTGTAAACAGCTATGTTAGTGTTTCTGGGGTTAAAATGTGTCTTAATCCAATGCAACTAACTAATTATAAGAGTTTGAGATTGATGTGGAGAGCTTAAAAGACACTTATACCCATTTTGTCCCAAAACATACTAAAACCAAGAAAACATTGCTTAGAAGCTGTAAACAGCTATGTTAGTGTTTCTGGGGTTAAAATGTGTCTTAATCCAATGCAACTGACTAGTTATAAGAGTTTGAGATAGATGTGGAGAGTTTAAAAGCCACTTATACCCATTTTGTCCCAAAACAGGCTAAAACCAAGAAAACATTGCTTAGAAGCACTAAACATCTTTGTTAGTGTTTCTGGGGTTAAAATGTGTCTTAATCCAATGCAACTAACTAATTATAAGAGATTGAGATAGATGTGGAGAGTTTAAAAGCCACTTATACCCATTATGTCCCAAAACAAGCTAAAACCAAGAAAACATTGCTTAGAAGCACTAAACAGCTTTGTTAGTGTTTATGGGGTTAAAATGTGTCTTAATCCAATGCAACTAACTAATTATAGGAGTTTGAGATAGATGTGGAGAGTTTAAAAGCCACTTATACCCATTTTGTCCCAAAACAGGCTAAAACCAAGAAAACATTGTTTAGAAGCTGTAAACAGCTATGTTAGTGTTTCTGGGGTTAAAATGTGTCTTAATCCAATGCAACTAACAAATTATAAGAGTTTGAGATTGATGTGGAGAGCTTAAAAGACACTTATACCCATTTTGTCCCAAAACATACTAAAACCAAGAAAACATTGCTTAGAAGCTGTAAACAGCTATGTTAGTGTTTCTGGGGTTAAAATGTGTCTTAATCCAATGCAACTGACTAGTTATAAGAGTTTGAGATAGATGTGGAGAGTTTAAAAGCCACTTATACCCATTTTGTCCCAAAACAGGCTAAAACCAAGAAAACATTGCTTAGAAGCACTAAACAGCTTTGTTAGTGTTTCTGGGGTTAAAATGTGTCTTAATCCAATGCAACTAACTAATTATAATAGATAGATGTGGAGAGTTTAAAAGCCACTTATACCCATTTTGTCCCAAAACAGGCTAAAACAAAAAAAACATTGTTTAGAAGCACTAAACAGCTTTGTTAGTGTTTCTAGTGTTAAATGTGTCTTAATCCAATGCAACTAACTAATTATAGGAGTTTGAGATAGATGTGGAGAGTTTAAAAGCCACTTATACCCATTTTGTCCCAAAACAGGCTAAAACCAAGAAAACATTGCTTAGAAGCACTAAACATCTTTGTTAGTGTTTCTGGGGTTAAAATGTGTCTTAATCCAATGCAACTAACTAATTATAAGAGATTGAGATAGATGTGGAGAGTTTAAAAGCCACTTATACCCATTATGTCCCAAAACAAGCTAAAACCAAGAAAACATTGCTTAGAAGCACTAAACAGCTTTGTTAGTGTTTATGGGGTTAAAATGTGTCTTAATCCAATGCAACTAACTAATTATAGGAGTTTGAGATAGATGTGGAGAGTTTAAAAGCCACTTATACCCATTTTGTCCCAAAACAGGCTAAAACCAAGAAAACATTGTTTAGAAGCTGTAAACAGCTATGTTAGTGTTTCTGGGGTTAAAATGTGTCTTAATCCAATGCAACTAACTAATTATAAGAGTTTGAGATTGATGTGGAGAGCTTAAAAGACACTTATACCCATTTTGTCCCAAAACATACTAAAACCAAGAAAACATTGCTTAGAAGCTGTAAACAGCTATGTTAGTGTTTCTGGGGTTAAAATGTGTCTTAATCCAATGCAACTGACTAGTTATAAGAGTTTGAGATAGATGTGGAGAGTTTAAAAGCCACTTATACCCATTTTGTCCCAAAACAGGCTAAAACCAAGAAAACATTGCTTAGAAGCACTAAACAGCTTTGTTAGTGTTTCTGGGGTTAAAATGTGTCTTAATCCAATGCAACTAACTAATTATAATAGATAGATGTGGAGAGTTTAAAAGCCACTTATACCCATTTTGTCCCAAAACAGGCTAAAACAAAAAAAACATTGTTTAGAAGCACTAAACAGCTTTGTTAGTGTTTCTAGTGTTAAATGTGTCTTAATCCAATGCAACTAACTAATTATAGGAGTTTGAGATAGATGTGGAGAGTTTAAAAGCCACTTATACCCATTTTGTCCCAAAACAGGCTAAAACCAAAAAAACATTGCTTAGAAGCTGTAAACAGCCATGTTAATGTTTCTGGGGTTAAAATGTGTCTTAATCCAATGCAACTAACTAATTATAAGACTTTAAGATAGATGTGGAGAATTTAAAGGCCACTTATACCCATTTTGTCCCAAAACAGGCTAAAACCAAGAAAACATTGCTTAGAAGCACTAAACAGCTTTGTTAGTGTTTCTAGTGTTAAATGTGTCTTAATCCAATGCAACTAACTAATTATAGGAGTTTGAGATAGATGTGGAGAGTTTAAAAGCCACTTATACCCATTTTGTCCCAAAACAGGCTAAAACCAAAAAAACATTACTTAGAAGCTGTAAACAGCCATGTTAATGTTTCTGGGGTTAAAATGTGTCTTAATCCAATGCAACTAACTAATTATAAGACTTTAAGATAGATGTGGAGAATTTTAAGGCCACTTATACCCATTTTGTCCCAAAACAGGCTAAAACCAAGAAAACATTGCTTAGAAGCACTAAACAGCTTTGTTAGTGTTTCTGGGGTTAAAATGTGTCTTAATCCAATGCAACTAACTAATTATAAGAGATTGAGATAGATGTGGAGAGTTTAAAAGCCACTTATACCCATTTTGTCCCAAAAGAGGCTAAAACCAAGAAAACATTGCTTAGAAGCTGTAAACAGCTATGTTAGTGTTTCTGGGGTTAAAATGTGTCTTTATCCAATGCCACTGACTAGTTATAAGAGTTTGAGATAGATGTGGAGAGTTTAAAAGCCACTTATACCCATTTTGTCCCAAAACAGGCTAAAACCAAGAAAACATTGCTTAGAAGCTGTAAACAGCTATGTTAGTGTTTCTGGGGTTAAAATGTGTCTTCTCCAATGCAACTAACTAATTATAAGAGATTGAGATAAATGTGGAGAGTTTAAAAGCCACTTATACCCATTTTTTCCCAAAACAGGCTAAAACCAAAAAAACATTGCTTAGAAGCACTAAACAGCTATGTTAGTGTTTATGGGGTTAAAATGTGTCTTAATCCAATGCAACTAACTACTTATAGGAGTTTGAGATAGATGTGGAGAGTCTAAAAGCCACTTATACCCATTTTGTCCCAAAACAGGCTAAAACCAAGAAAACATTGCTTAGAAGCTGTAAACAGCTATGTTAGTGTTTCTGGGGTTAAAATGTGTCTTAATCCAATGCAACTGACTAGTTATAAGAGTTTGAGATAGATGTGGAGAGTTTAAAAGCCACTTATACCCATTTTGTCCCAAAACAGGCTAAAACCAAGAAAACATTGCTTAGAAGCACTAAACAGCTTTTTTAGTGTTTCTGGGGTTAAAATGTGTCTTAATCCAATGCAACTAAATAATTATAGGAGTTTGAGATAGATGTGGAGAGTTTAAAAGCCACTTATACCCATTTTGTCCCAAAACAGGCTAAAACAAAAAAAACATTGTTTAGAAGCACTAAACAGCTTTGTTAGTGTTTCTAGGGTTAAAATGTGTTTTAATCCAATGCAACTAACTAATTATAGGAGTTTGAGATAGATGTGGAGAGTTTAAAAGCCACTTATACCCATTTTGTCCCAAAACAGGCTAAAACCAAGAAAACATTGCTTAGAAGCTGTAAACAGCCATGTTAATGTTTCTGGGGTTAAAATGTGTCTTAATCCAATGCAACTAACTAATTATAAGACTTTAAGATAGATGTGGAGAGTTTAAAGGCCACTTATACCCATTTTGTCCCAAAACAGGCTAAAACCAAGAAAACATTGCTTAGAAGCACTAAACAGCTTTGTTAGTGTTTCTGGGGTTAAAATGTGTCTTAATCCAATGCAACTAACTAATTATAATAGATAGATGTGGAGAGTTTAAAAGCCACTAATACCCATTTTGTCCCAAAACAGGCTAAAACCAAGAAAACATTGATTAGAAGCTGTAAACACCTATGTTAGTGTTTCTGGGGTTAAAATGTGTCTTAATCCAATGCAACTGACTAGTTATAAGAGTTTGAGATAGATGTGAAGAGTTTAAAAGCCACTTATACCCATTTTGTCCCAAAACAGGCTAAAACCAAGAAAACATTGCTTAGAAGCACTAAACAGCTTTTTTAGTGGTTCTGGGGTTAAAATGTGTCTTAATCCAATGCAACTAACTAATTATAGGAGTTTGAGATAGATGTGGAGAGTTTAAAAGCCACTTATACCCATTTTGTCCCAAAACAGGCTAAAACAAAAAAAACATTGTTTAGAAGCACTAAACAGCTTTGTTAGTGTTTCTAGGGTTAAAATGTGTCTTAATCCAATGCAACTAACTAATTATAGGACTTTGAGATAAATGTGGAGAGTTTAAAAGCCACTTATACCCATTTTGTCCCAAAACAGGCTAAAACCAAGAAAACATTGCTTAGAAGCACTAAACAGCTTTTTTAGTGTTTCTGGGGTTAAAATGTGTCTTAATCCAATGCAACTGACTAGTTATAAGAGTTTGAGATAGATGTGAAGAGTTTAAAAGCCACTTATACCCATTTTGTCCCAAAACAGGCTAAAACCAAGAAAACATTGTTTAGAAGCTGTAAACAGCTATGTTAGTGTTTCTGGGGTTAAAATGTGTCTTAATCCAATGCAACTAACTAATTATAAGAGTTTGAGATTGATGTGGAGAGCTTAAAAGACACATATACCCATTTTGTCCCAAAACATACTAAAACCAAGAAAACATTGCTTAGAAGCTGTAAACAGCTATGTTAGTGTTTCTGGGGTTAAAATGTGTCTTAATCCAATGCAACTGACTAGTTATAAGAGTTTGAGATAGATGTGGAGAGTTTAAAAGCCACTTATACCCATTTTGTCCCAAAACAGGCTAAAACCAAGAAAACATTGCTTAGAAGCACTAAACATCTTTGTTAGTGTTTCTGGGGTTAAAATGTGTCTTAATCCAATGCAACTAACTAATTATAAGAGATTGAGATAGATGTGGAGAGTTTAAAAGCCACTTATACCCATTACGTCCCAAAACAAGCTAAAACCAAGAAAACATTGCTTAGAAGCACTAAACAGCTTTGTTAGTGTTTATGGGGTTAAAATGTGTCTTAATCCAATGCAACTAACTAATTATAGGAGTTTGAGATAGATGTGGAGAGTTTAAAAGCCACTTATACCCATTTTGTCCCAAAATAGGCTAAAACCAAGAAAACATTGTTTAGAAGCTGTAAACAGCTATGTTAGTGTTTCTGGGGTTAAAATGTGTCTTAATCCAATGCAACTAACTAATTATAAGAGTTTGAGATTGATGTGGAGAGCTTAAAAGACACTTATACCCATTTTGTCCCAAAACATACTAAAACCAAGAAAACATTGCTTAGAAGCTGTAAACAGCTATGTTAGTGTTTCTGGGGTTAAAATGTGTCTTAATCCAATGCAACTGACTAGTTATAAGAGTTTGAGATAGATGTGGAGAGTTTAAAAGCCACTTATACCCATTTTGTCCCAAAACAGGCTAAAACCAAGAAAACATTGCTTAGAAGCACTAAACAGCTTTGTTAGTGTTTCTGGGGTTAAAATGTGTCTTAATCCAATGCAACTAACTAATTATAATAGATAGATGTGGAGAGTTTAAAAGCCACTTATACCCATTTTGTCCCAAAACAGGCTAAAACAAAAAAAACATTGTTTAGAAGCACTAAACAGCTTTGTTAGTGTTTCTAGTGTTAAATGTGTCTTAATCCAATGCAACTAACTAATTATAGGAGTTTGAGATAGATGTGGAGAGTTTAAAAGCCACTTATACCCATTTTGTCCCAAAACAGGCTAAAACCAAAAAAACATTGCTTAGAAGCTGTAAACAGCCATGTTAATGTTTCTGGGGTTAAAATGTGTCTTAATCCAATGCAACTAACTAATTATAAGACTTTAAGATAGATGTGGAGAATTTAAAGGCCACTTATACCCATTTTGTCCCAAAACAGGCTAAAACCAAGAAAACATTGCTTAGAAGCACTAAACAGCTTTGTTAGTGTTTCTAGTGTTAAATGTGTCTTAATCAAATGCAACTAACTAATTATAGGAGTTTGAGATCGATGTGGAGAGTTTAAAAGCCACTTATACCCATTTTGTCCCAAAACAGGCTAAAACCAAAAAAACATTACTTAGAAGCTGTAAACAGCCATGTTAATGTTTCTGGGGTTAAAATGTGTCTTAATCCAATGCAACTAACTAATTATAAGACTTTAAGATAGATGTGGAGAATTTTAAGGCCACTTATACCCATTTTGTCCCAAAACAGGCTAAAACCAAGAAAACATTGCTTAGAAGCACTAAACAGCTTTGTTAGTGTTTCTGGGGTTAAAATGTGTCTTAATCCAATGCAACTAACTAATTATAAGAGATTGAGATAGATGTGGAGAGTTTAAAAGCCACTTATACCCATTTTGTCCCAAAAGAGGCTAAAACCAAGAAAACATTGCTTAGAAGCTGTAAACAGCTATGTTAGTGTTTCTGGGGTTAAAATGTGTCTTTATCCAATGCCACTGACTAGTTATAAGAGTTTGAGATAGATGTGGAGAGTTTAAAAGCCACTTATACCCATTTTGTCCCAAAACAGGCTAAAACCAAGAAAACATTGCTTAGAAGCTGTAAACAGCTATGTTAGTGTTTCTGGGGTTAAAATGTGTCTTCTCCAATGCAACTAACTAATTATAAGAGATTGAGATAGATGTGGAGAGTTTAAAAGCCACTTATACCCATTTTTTCCCAAAACAGGCTAAAACCAAAAAAACATTGCTTAGAAGCACTAAACAGCTATGTTAGTGTTTATGGGGTTAAAATGTGTCTTAATCCAATGCAACTAACTACTTATAGGAGTTTGAGATAGATGTGGAGAGTCTAAAAGCCACTTATACCCATTTTGTCCCAAAACAGGCTAAAACCAAGAAAACATTGCTTAGAAGCTGTAAACAGCTATGTTAGTGTTTCTGGGGTTAAAATGTGTCTTAATCCAATGCAACTGACTAGTTATAAGAGTTTGAGATAGATGTGGAGAGTTTAAAAGCCACTTATACCCATTTTGTCCCAAAACAGGCTAAAACCAAGAAAACATTGCTTAGAAGCACTAAACAGCTTTTTTAGTGTTTCTGGGGTTAAAATGTGTCTTAATCCAATGCAACTAAATAATTATTGGAGTTTGAGATAGATGTGGAGAGTTTAAAAGCCACTTATACCCATTTTGTCCCAAAACAGGCTAAAACAAAAAAAACTTTGTTTAGAAGCACTAAACAGCTTTGTTAGTGTTTCTAGGGTTAAAATGTGTCTTAATCCAATGCAACTAACTAATTATAGGAGTTTGAGATAGATGTGGAGAGTTTAAAAGCCACTTATACCCATTTTGTCCCAAAACAGGCTAAAACCAAGAAAACATTGCTTAGAAGCTGTAAACAGCCATGTTAATGTTTCTGGGGTTAAAATGTGTCTTAATCCAATGCAACTAACTAATTATAAGACTTTAAGATAGATGTGGAGAGTTTAAAGGCCACTTATACCCATTTTGTCCCAAAACAGGCTAAAACCAAGAAAACATTGCTTAGAAGCACTAAACAGCTTTGTTAGTGTTTCTGGGGTTAAAATGTGTCTTAATCCAATGCAACTAACTAATTATAATAGATAGATGTGGAGAGTTTAAAAGCCACTAATACCCATTTTGTCCCAAAACAGGCTAAAACCAAGAAAACATTGATTAGAAGCTGTAAACACCTATGTTAGTGTTTCTGGGGTTAAAATGTGTCTTAATCCAATGCAACTGACTAGTTATAAGAGTTTGAGATAGATGTGAAGAGTTTAAAAGCCACTTATACCCATTTTGTCCCAAAACAGGCTAAAACCAAGAAAACATTGCTTAGAAGCACTAAACAGCTTTTTTAGTGGTTCTGGGGTTAAAATGTGTCTTAATCCAATGCAACTAACTAATTATAGGAGTTTGAGATAGATGTGGAGAGTTTAAAAGCCACTTATACCCATTTTGTCCCAAAACAGGCTAAAACAAAAAAAAAACATTGTTTAGAAGCACTAAACAGCTTTGTTAGTGTTTCTAGGGTTAAAATGTGTCTTAATCCAATGCAACTAACTAATTATAGGACTTTGAGATAGATGTGGAGAGTTTAAAAGCCACTTATACCCATTTTGTCCCAAAACAGGCTAAAACCAAGAAAACATTGCTTAGAAGCTGTAAACAGCCATGTTAATGTTTCTGGGGTTAAAATGTGTCTTAATCCAATGCAACTAACTAATTATAAGACTTTAAGATAGATGTGGAGAGTTTAAAGGCCACTTATACCCATTTTGTCCCAAAACAGGCTAAAACCAAGAAAATATTGCTTAGAAGCTGTAAACAGCTATGTTAGTGTTTCTGGGGTTAAAATGTGTCTTAATCCAATGCAACTGACTAGTTATAAGAGTTTGAGATAGATGTGGAGAGTTTAAAAGCCACTTATACCCATTTTGTCCCAAAACAGGCTAAAACCAAGAAAACATTGCTTAGAAGCACTAAACAGCTTTTTTAGTGTTTCTGGGGTTAAAATGTGTCTTAATCCAATGCAACTAACTAATTATAGGAGTTTGAGATAGATGTGGAGAGTTTAAAAGCCACTTATACCCATTTTGTCCGAAAACAGGCTAAAACAAAATAAACATTGTTTAGAAGCACTAAACAGCTTTGTTAGTGTTTCTAGGGTTAAAATGTGTCTTAATCCAATGCAACTAACTAATTATAGGAGTTTGAGATAGATGTGGAGAGTTTAAAAGCCACTTATACCCATTTTGTCCCAAAACAGGCTAAAACCAAGAAAACATTGCTTAGAAGCTGTAAACAGCCATGTTAATGTTTCTGGGGTTAAAATGTGTCTTAATCCAATGCAACTAACTAATTATAAGACTTTAAGATAGATGTGGAGAGTTTAAAAGCCACTTATACCCATTTTGTCCCAAAACAGGCTAAAACCAAGAAAACATTGCTTAGAAGCACTAAACAGCTTTGTTAGTGTTTCTGGGGTTAAAATGTGTCTTAATCCAATGCAACTAACTAATTATAATAGACAGATGTGGAGAGTTTAAAAGCCACTAATACCCATTTTGTCACAAAACAGGCTAAAACCAAGAAAACATTGCTTAGAAGATGTAAACACCTATGTTAGTGTTTCTGGGGTTAAAATGTGTCTTAATCCAATGCAACTGACTAGTTATAAGAGTTTGAGATAGATGTGGAGAGTTTAAAAGCCACTTATACCCATTTTGTCCCAAAACAGGCTAAAACCAAGAAAACATTGCTTAGAAGCACTAAACAGCTTTGTTAGTGTTTCTGGGGTTAAAATGTGTCTTAATCCAATGCAACTAACTAATTATAAGAGATTGAGATAGATGTGGAGAGTTTAAAAGCCACTTATACCCATTTTGTCCCAAAAAAGGCTAAAACAAAGAAAACATTGCTTAGAAGCTGTAAACAGCTATGTTAGTGTTTCTGGGGTTAAAATGTGTCTTAATCCATTGAAACTAACTAATTATAAGACTTTAAGATAGATGTGGAGAGTTTAAAAGCCACTTATACCCATTTTGTCCCAAAACAGGCTAAAACAAAAAAAACATTGTTTAGAAGCACTAAACAGCTTTGTTAGTGTTTCTAGGGTTAAAATGTGTCTTAATCCAATGCAACTAACTAATTATAGGAGTTTGAGATAGATGTGGAGAGTTTAAAAGCCACTTATACCCATTTTGTCCCAAAACAGGCTAAAACCAAGAAAACATTGCTTAGAAGCTGTAAACAGCCATGTTAATGTTTCTGGGGTTAAAATGTGTCTTAATCCAATGCAACTAACTAATTATAAGACTTTAAGATAGATGTGGAGAGTTTAAAGGCCACTTATACCCATTTTGTCCCAAAACAGGCTAAAACCAAGAAAACATTGCTTAGAAGCACTAAACAGCTTTGTTAGTGTTTCTGGGGTTAAAATGTGTCTTAATCCAATGCAACTAACTAATTATAATAGATAGATGTGGAGAGTTTAAAAGCCACTAATACCCATTTTGTCCCAAAACAGGCTAAAACCAAGAAAACATTGATTAGAAGCTGTAAACACCTATGTTAGTGTTTCTGGGGTTAAAATGTGTCTTAATCCAATGCAACTGACTAGTTATAAGAGTTTGAGATAGATGTGAAGAGTTTAAAAGCCACTTATACCCATTTTGTCCCAAAACAGGCTAAAACCAAGAAAACATTGCTTAGAAGCACTAAACAGCTTTTTTAGTGTTTCTGGGGTTAAAATGTGTCTTAATCCAATGCAACTAACTAATTATAGGAGTTTGAGATAGATGTGGAGAGTTTAAAAGCCACTTATACCCATTTTGTCCGAAAACAGGCTAAAACAAAATAAACATTGTTTAGAAGCACTAAACAGCTTTGTTAGTGTTTCTAGGGTTAAAATGTGTCTTAATCCAATGCAACTAACTAATTATAGGAGTTTGAGATAGATGTGGAGAGTTTAAAAGCCACTTATACCCATTTTGTCCCAAAACAGGCTAAAACCAAGAAAACATTGCTTAGAAGCTGTAAACAGCCATGTTAATGTTTCTGGGGTTAAAATGTGTCTTAATCCAATGCAACTAACTAATTATAAGACTTTAAGATAGATGTGGAGAGTTTAAAAGCCACTTATACCCATTTTGTCCCAAAACAGGCTAAAACCAAGAAAACATTGCTTAGAAGCACTAAACAGCTTTGTTAGTGTTTCTGGGGTTAAAATGTGTCTTAATCCAATGCAACTAACTAATTATAATAGACAGATGTGGAGAGTTTAAAAGCCACTAATACCCATTTTGTCACAAAACAGGCTAAAACCAAGAAAACATTGCTTAGAAGATGTAAACACCTATGTTAGTGTTTCTGGGGTTAAAATGTGTCTTAATCCAATGCAACTGACTAGTTATAAGAGTTTGAGATAGATGTGGAGAGTTTAAAAGCCACTTATACCCATTTTGTCCCAAAACAGGCTAAAACCAAGAAAACATTGCTTAGAAGCACTAAACAGCTTTGTTAGTGTTTCTGGGGTTAAAATGTGTCTTAATCCAATGCAACTAACTAATTATAAGAGATTGAGATAGATGTGGAGAGTTTAAAAGCCACTTATACCCATTTTGTCCCAAAAAAGGCTAAAACAAAGAAAACATTGCTTAGAAGCTGTAAACAGCTATGTTAGTGTTTCTGGGGTTAAAATGTGTCTTAATCCATTGAAACTAACTAATTATAAGACTTTAAGATAGATGTGGAGAGTTTAAAAGCCACTTATACCCATTTTGTCCCAAAACAGGCTAAAACAAAAAAAACATTGTTTAGAAGCACTAAACAGCTTTGTTAGTGTTTCTAGGGTTAAAATGTGTCTTAATCCAATGCAACTAACTAATTATAGGAGTTTGAGATAGATGTGGAGAGTTTAAAAGCCACTTATACCCATTTTGTCCCAAAACAGGCTAAAACCAAGAAAACATTGCTTAGAAGCTGTAAACAGCCATGTTAATGTTTCTGGGGTTAAAATGTGTCTTAATCCAATGCAACTAACTAATTATAAGACTTTAAGATAGATGTGGAGAGTTTAAAGGCCACTTATACCCATTTTGTCCCAAAACAGGCTAAAACCAAGAAAACATTGCTTAGAAGCACTAAACAGCTTTGTTAGTGTTTCTGGGGTTAAAATGTGTCTTAATCCAATGCAACTAACTAATTATAATAGATAGATGTGGAGAGTTTAAAAGCCACTAATACCCATTTTGTCCCAAAACAGGCTAAAACCAAGAAAACATTGATTAGAAGCTGTAAACACCTATGTTAGTGTTTCTGGGGTTAAAATGTGTCTTAATCCAATGCAACTGACTAGTTATAAGAGTTTGAGATAGATGTGAAGAGTTTAAAAGCCACTTATACCCATTTTGTCCCAAAACAGGCTAAAACCAAGAAAACATTGCTTAGAAGCACTAAACAGCTTTTTTAGTGGTTCTGGGGTTAAAATGTGTCTTAATCCAATGCAACTAACTAATTATAGGAGTTTGAGATAGATGTGGAGAGTTTAAAAGCCACTTATACCCATTTTGTCCCAAAACAGGCTAAAACAAAAAAAACATTGTTTAGAAGCACTAAACAGCTTTGTTAGTGTTTCTAGGGTTAAAATGTGTCTTAATCCAATGCAACTAACTAATTATAGGACTTTGAGATAGATGTGGAGAGTTTAAAAGCCACTTATACCCATTTTGTCCCAAAACAGGCTAAAACCAAGAAAACATTGCTTAGAAGCTGTAAACAGCCATGTTAATGTTTCTGGGGTTAAAATGTGTCTTAATCCAATGCAACTAACTAATTATAAGACTTTAAGATAGATGTGGAGAGTTTAAAAGCCACTTATACCCATTTTGTCCCAAAACAGGCTAAAACCAAGAAAACATTGCTTAGAAGCACTAAACAGCTTTGTTAGTGTTTCTGGGGTTAAAATGTGTCTTAATCCAATGCAACTAACTAATTATAATAGACAGATGTGGAGAGTTTAAAAGCCACTAATACCCATTTTGTCACAAAACAGGCTAAAACCAAGAAAACATTGCTTAGAAGATGTAAACACCTATGTTAGTGTTTCTGGGGTTAAAATGTGTCTTAATCCAATGCAACTGACTAGTTATAAGAGTTTGAGATAGATGTGGAGAGTTTAAAAGCCACTTATACCCATTTTGTCCCAAAACAGGCTAAAACCAAGAAAACATTGCTTAGAAGCACTAAACAGCTTTGTTAGTGTTTCTGGGGTTAAAATGTGTCTTAATCCAATGCAACTAACTAATTATAAGAGATTGAGATAGATGTGGAGAGTTTAAAAGCCACTTATACCCATTTTGTCCCAAAAAAGGCTAAAACAAAGAAAACATTGCTTAGAAGCTGTAAACAGCTATGTTAGTGTTTCTGGGGTTAAAATGTGTCTTAATCCATTGAAACTAACTAATTATAAGACTTTAAGATAGATGTGGAGAGTTTAAAAGCCACTTATACCCATTTTGTCCCAAAACAGGCTAAAACAAAAAAAACATTGTTTAGAAGCACTAAACAGCTTTGTTAGTGTTTCTAGGGTTAAAATGTGTCTTAATCCAATGCAACTAACTAATTATAGGAGTTTGAGATAGATGTGGAGAGTTTAAAAGCCACTTATACCCATTTTGTCCCAAAACAGGCTAAAACCAAGAAAACATTGCTTAGAAGCTGTAAACAGCCATGTTAATGTTTCTGGGGTTAAAATGTGTCTTAATCCAATGCAACTAACTAATTATAAGACTTTAAGATAGATGTGGAGAGTTTAAAGGCCACTTATACCCATTTTGTCCCAAAACAGGCTAAAACCAAGAAAACATTGCTTAGAAGCACTAAACAGCTTTGTTAGTGTTTCTGGGGTTAAAATGTGTCTTAATCCAATGCAACTAACTAATTATAATAGATAGATGTGGAGAGTTTAAAAGCCACTAATACCCATTTTGTCCCAAAACAGGCTAAAACCAAGAAAACATTGATTAGAAGCTGTAAACACCTATGTTAGTGTTTCTGGGGTTAAAATGTGTCTTAATCCAATGCAACTGACTAGTTATAAGAGTTTGAGATAGATGTGAAGAGTTTAAAAGCCACTTATACCCATTTTGTCCCAAAACAGGCTAAAACCAAGAAAACATTGCTTAGAAGCACTAAACAGCTTTTTTAGTGGTTCTGGGGTTAAAATGTGTCTTAATCCAATGCAACTAACTAATTATAGGAGTTTGAGATAGATGTGGAGAGTTTAAAAGCCACTTATACCCATTTTGTCCCAAAACAGGCTAAAACAAAAAAAACATTGTTTAGAAGCACTAAACAGCTTTGTTAGTGTTTCTAGGGTTAAAATGTGTCTTAATCCAATGCAACTAACTAATTATAGGACTTTGAGATAGATGTGGAGAGTTTAAAAGCCACTTATACCCATTTTGTCCCAAAACAGGCTAAAACCAAGAAAACATTGCTTAGAAGCTGTAAACAGCCATGTTAATGTTTCTGGGATTAAAATGTGTCTTAATCCAATGCAACTAACTAATTATAAGACTTTAAGATAGATGTGGAGAGTTTAAAGGCCACTTATACCCATTTTGTCCCAAAACAGGCTAAAACCAAGAAAACATTGCTTAGAAGCTGTAAACAGCTATGTTAGTGTTTCTGGGGTTAAAATGTGTCTTAATCCAATGCAACTGACTAGTTATAAGAGTTTGAGATAGATGTGGAGAGTTTAAAAGCCACTTATACCCATTTTGTCCCAAAACAGGCTAAAACCAAGAAAACATTGCTTAGAAGCACTAAACAGCTTTTTTAGTGTTTCTGGGGTTAAAATGTGTCTTAATCCAATGCAACTAACTAATTATAGGAGTTTTAGATAGATGTGGAGAGTTTAAAAGCCACTTATACCCATTTTGTCCGAAAACAGGCTAAAACAAAATAAACATTGTTTAGAAGCACTAAACAGCTTTGTTAGTGTTTCTAGGGTTAAAATGTGTCTTAATCCAATGCAACTAACTAATTATAGGAGTTTGAGATAGATGTGGAGAGTTTAAAAGCCACTTATACCCATTTTGTCCCAAAACAGGCTAAAACCAAGAAAACATTGCTTAGAAGCTGTAAACAGCCATGTTAATGTTTCTGGGGTTAAAATGTGTCTTAATCCAATGCAACTAACTAATTATAAGACTTTAAGATAGATGTGGAGAGTTTAAAAGCCACTTATACCCATTTTGTCCCAAAACAGGCTAAAACCAAGAAAACATTGCTTAGAAGCACTAAACAGCTTTGTTAGTGTTTCTGGGGTTAAAATGTGTCTTAATCCAATGCAACTAACTAATTATAATAGACAGATGTGGAGAGTTTAAAAGCCACTAATACCCATTTTGTCACAAAACAGGCTAAAACCAAGAAAACATTGCTTAGAAGATGTAAACACCTATGTTAGTGTTTCTGGGGTTAAAATGTGTCTTAATCCAATGCAACTGACTAGTTATAAGAGTTTGAGATAGATGTGGAGAGTTTAAAAGCCACTTATACCCATTTTGTCCCAAAACAGGCTAAAACCAAGAAAACATTGCTTAGAAGCACTAAACAGCTTTGTTAGTGTTTCTGGGGTTAAAATGTGTCTTAATCCAATGCAACTAACTAATTATAAGAGATTGAGATAGATGTGGAGAGTTTAAAAGCCACTTATACCCATTTTGTCCCAAAAAAGGCTAAAACAAAGAAAACATTGCTTAGAAGCTGTAAACAGCTATGTTAGTGTTTCTGGGGTTAAAATGTGTCTTAATCCATTGAAACTAACTAATTATAAGACTTTAAGATAGATGTGGAGAGTTTAAAAGCCACTAATACCCATTTTGTCCCAAAACAGGCTAAAACCAAGAAAACATTGCTTAGAAGCTGTAAACAGCTATGTTAGTGTTTCTGGGGTTAAAATGTGTCTTAATCCAATGCAACTAACTAATTATAGGAGTTTGAGATAGATGTGGAGAGTTTAAAAGCCACTTATACCCATTTTGTCCCAAAACAGGCTAAAACCAAGAAAACATTGCTTAGAAGCACTAAACAGCTTTGTTAGTGTTTCTGGGGTTAAAATGTGTCTTAATCCAATGCAACTAACTAATTATAAGAGATTGAGATAGATGTGGAGAGTTTAAAAGCCACTTATACCCATTTTGTCCCAAAACAGGCTAAAACCAAGAAAACATTGCTTAGAAGCTGTAAACAGCTATGTTAGTGTTTATGGGGTTAAAATGTGTCTTAATCCAATGCAACTAACTAATTATAGGAGTTTGAGATAGATGTGGAGAGTTTAAAAGCCACTTATACCCATTTTGTCCCAAAACAGGCTAAAACCAAGAAAACACTGCTTAGAAGCACTAAACAGCTTTGTTAGTGTTTCTGGGGTTAAAATGTGTCTTAATCCAATGCAACTAACTAATTATAAGAGATTGAGATAGATGTGGAGAGTTTAAAAGCCACTTATACCCATTTTGTCCCAAAAGAGGCTAAAACCAAGAAAACATTGCTTAGAAGCTGTAAACAGCCATGTTAGTGTTTCTGGGGTTAAAATGTTTCTTAATCCAGTGCAACTGACTAAGTATAAAACTTTAAGATAGATGTGGAGAGTTTAAAAGCCACTTATACCCATTTTGTCCCAAAACAGGCTAAAACCAAGAAAACATTGCTTAGAAGCACTAAACAGCTTTGTTAGTGTTTCTGGGGTTAAAATGTGTCTTAATCCAATGCAACTAACTAATTATAATAGACAGATGTGGAGAGTTTAAAAGCCACTAATACCCATTTTGTCCCAAAACAGGCTAAAACCAAGAAAACATTGCTTAGAAGCACTAAACAGCTTTGTTAGTGTTTCTGGGGTTAAAATGTGTCTTAATCCAATGCAACTAACTAATTATAAGAGATTGAGATAGATGTGGAGAGTTTAAAAGCCACTTATACCCATTTTGTCCCAAAAAAGGCTAAAACAAAGAAAACATTGCTTAGAAGCTGTAAACAGCTATGTTAGTGTTTCTGGGGTTAAAATGTGTCTTAATCCATTGAAACTAACTAATTATAAGACTTTAAGATAGATGTGGAGAGTTTAAAAGCCACTAATACCCATTTTGTCCCAAAACAGGCTAAAACCAAGAAAACATTGCTTAGAAGCTGTAAACAGCTATGTTAGTGTTTCTGGGGTTAAAATGTGTCTTAATCCAATGCAACTGACTAGTTATAAGAGTTTGAGATAGATGTGGAGAGTTTAAAAGCCACTTATACCCATTTTGTCCTAAAACAGGCTAAAACCAAGAAAACATTGCTTAGAAGCTGTAAACAGCTATGTTAGTGTTTCTGGGGTTAAAATGTGTCTTTATCCAATGCAACTAACTAATTATAAGAGATTGAGATAGATGTGAAGAGTTTAAAAGCCACTTATACCCATTTTGTCCCAAAACAGGCTAAAACAAAAAAAAACATTGTTTAGAAGCACTAAACAGCTTTGTTAGTGTTTCTAGGGTTAAAATGTGTCTTAATCCAATGCAACTAACTAATTATAGGAGTTTGAGATAGATGTGGAGAGTTTAAAAGCCACTTATACCCATTTTGTCCCAAAACAGGCTAAAACCAAGAAAACATTGCTTAGAAGCACTAAACAGCTTTGTTAGTGTTTCTGGGGTTAAAATGTGTCTTAATCCAATGCAACTAACTAATTATAAGAGATTGAGATAGATGTGGAGAGTTTAAAAGCCACTTATACCCATTTTGTCCCAAAACAGGCTAAAACCAAGAAAACATTGCTTAGAAGCTGTAAACAGCTATGTTAGTGTTTATGGGGTTAAAATGTGTCTTAATCCAATGCAACTAACTAATTATAGGAGTTTGAGATAGATGTGGAGAGTTTAAAAGCCACTTATACCCATTTTGTCCCAAAACAGGCTAAAACCAAGAAAACACTGCTTAGAAGCACTAAACAGCTTTGTTAGTGTTTCTAGGGTTAAAATGTGTCTTAATCCAATGCAACTAACTAATTATAAGAGATTGAGATAGATGTGGAGAGTTTAAAAGCCACTTATACCCATTTTGTCCCAAAAGAGGCTAAAACCAAGAAAACATTGCTTAGAAGCTGTAAACAGCTATGTTAGTGTTTCTGGGGTTAAAATGTGTCTTAATCCAATGGGTATAACTGACTAGTTATAAGAGTTTGAGATAGATGTGGAGAGTTTAAAAGCCACTTATACCCATTTTGTCCCAAAACAGGCTAAAACCAAGAAAACATTGCTTAGAAGCTGTAAACAGCTATGTTAGTGTTTCTGGGGTTAAAATGTGTCTTTATCCAATGCAACTAACTAATTATAAGAGATTGAGATAGATGTGGAGAGTTTAAAAGCCACTTATACCCATTTTGTCCCAAAACAGGCTAAAACCAAAAAAACATTGCTTAGAAGCACTAAACAGCTATGTTAGTGTTTATGAGGTTAAATGTGTCTTAATCCAATGCAACTAACTAATTATAGGAGTTTGAGATAGATGTGGAGAGTCTAAAAGCCACTTATACCCATTTTGTCCCAAAACAGGCTAAAACCAAGAAAACATTGCTTAGAAGCTGTAAACAGCTATGTTAGTGTTTCTGGGGTTAAAATGTGTCTTAATCCAATGCAACTGACTAGTTATAAGAGTTTGAGATAGATGTGGAGAGTTTAAAAGCCACTTATACCCATTTTGTCCCAAAACAGGCTAAAACCAAGAAAACATTGCTTAGAAGCACTAAACAGCTTTTTTAGTGTTTCTGGGGTTAAAATGTGTCTTAATCCAATGCAACTAACTAATTATAGGAGTTTGAGATAGATGTGGAGAGTTTAAAAGCCACTTATACCCATTTTGTCCCAAAACAGGCTAAAACAAAAAAAACATTGTTTAGAAGCACTAAACAGCTTTGTTAGTGTTTCTAGGGTTAAAATGTGTCTTAATCCAATGCAACTAACTAATTATAGGACTTTGAGATAGATGTGGAGAGTTTAAAAGCCACTTATACCCATTTTGTCCTAAAACAGGCTAAAACCAAGAAAACATTGCTTAGAAGCTGTAAACAGCCATGTTAATGTTTCTGGGGTTAAAATGTGTCTTAATCCAATGCAACTAACTAATTATAGGAGTTTGAGATAGATGTGGAGAGTTTAAAAGCCACTTATACCCATTTTGTCCCAAAACAGGCTAAAACCAAGAAAACATTGCTTAGAAGCACTAAACAGCTTTGTTAGTGTTTATGGGGTTAAAATGTGTCTTAATCCAATGCAACTAACTAATTATAAGAGATTGAGATAGATGTGGAGAGTTTAAAAGCCACTTATACCCATTTTGTCCCAAAAGAGGCTAAAACGAAGAAAATATTGCTTAGAAGCACTAAACAGCTTTGTTAGTGTTTCTGGGGTTAAAATGTGTCTTAATCCAATGCAACTGACTAGTTATAAGAGTTTGAGATAGATGTGGAGAGTTTAAAAGCCACTTATACCCATTTTGTCCCAAAACAAGCTAAAACAAAGAAAACATTGCTTAGAAGCTGTAAACAGCTTTGTTAGTGTTTCTGGGGTTAAAATGTGTCTTAATCCAATGCAACTAACTAATTATAAGAGATTGAGATAGATGTGGAGAGTTGAAAAGCCGTTTATACCCATTTTGTCCCAAAACAGGCTAAAACCTAGAAAACATTGCTTAGAAGCTGTAAACAGCTATGTTAGTGTTTCTGGGGTTAAAATGTGTCTTAATCCAATGCAACTGACTAGTTATAAGAGTTTGAGATAGATGTGGAGAGTTTAAAAGCCACTTATACCCATTTTGTCCCAAAACATACTAAAACCAAGAAAACATTGCTTAGAAGCTGTAAACAGCTATGTTAGTGTTTCTGGGGTTAAAATGTGTCTTAATCCAATGCAACTAACTAATTATAGGAGTTTGAGATAGATGTGGAGAGTTTAAAAGCCACTTATACCCATTTTGTCCCAAAACAGGCTAAAACAAAGAAAACATTGCTTAGAAGCTGTAAACAGCTATGTTAGTGTTTCTGGGGTTAAAATGTGTCTTAATCCATTGAAACTAACTAATTATAAGACTTTAAGATAGATGTGGAGAGTTTAAAAGCCACTTATACCCATTTTGTCCCAAAACAGGCTAAAACAAGGAAAACATTGTTTAGAAGCTGTAAACAGCTATGTTAGTGTTTCTGGGGTTAAAATGTGTCTTAATCCAATGCAACTAACTAAGATAGATGTGGAGAGTTTAAAAGCCACTTATACCCATTTTGTCCCAAAACAGGCTAAAACCAAGAAAATATTGCTTAGAAGCACTAAACAGCTTTGTTAGTGTTTCTGGGGTTAAAATGTGTCTTAATCCATTGAAACTAACTAATTATAAGACTTTAAGATAGATGTGGAGAGTTTAAAAGCCACTTATACCCATTTTGTCCCAAAACAGGCTAAAACCAAGAAAACATTGCTTAGAAGCTGTAAACAGCTATGTTAGTGTTTCTGGGGTTAAAATGTGTCTTTATCCAATGCAACTAACTAATTATAGGAGTTTGAGATAGATGTGGAGAGTTTAAAAGCCACTTATACCCATTTTGTCCCAAAACAGGCTAAAACAAAGAAAACATTGCTTAGAAGCTGTAAACAGCTATGTTAGTGTTTCTGGGGTTAAAATGTGTCTTAATCCAATCCAACTGTCTAATTATAAGAGTTTGAGATAGATGTGCAGAGTCTAAAAGCCACTTATACCCATTTTGTCCCAAAACAGGCTAAAACCAAGAAAACATTGCTTAGAAGCACTAAACAGCTTTGTTAGTTTTTCTGGGGTTAAAATGTGTAAGACTTTGTAGAATAAAGAAGAGAATCAAGAGATTGATGAGAGATATCGGTAGACAAAGAGAATGAGGAAGAAGAAAAGATTAGGTTATTGTTCCATAAGAATACATATTACAATGTAGGCTAAAGCCTATATATATCAAGGGAAAATTAGGGCTACACCCTCTACCAACCGATCGTATAAGTGATAGTGACAAGGAGAGAGATAGAACTAATCCCAACGGTGATAGTGACCCGTCCTAGTCTCCTTAAACACAACATAACCCGTGACTCCACTTGTTCCTCCTCTCTAACGGCTACAAGCGACATTCTAGATCCTTCTCATGGGCCTAAGGAGAGCAGGCCTCCTCATTGTCTTTACACACTTACATGACTCGGCCTTATTGCTTGGTTGTACGGACGGCCCCATAATTGTACGGACGGCCATGGCTGCCTTAGGCTTATTCTCTTGATCAATACTCCCCCTCAAGCTTAGCCGAGTGAAATGGCTAAGCTTGGAACCCGTGAAGCAGCACCTCATTAAAAACCTTGACTTAGAAAACCTCATGGGACAAAACCAAGTCAAGGGAAAAAGAGTGTGCTGTCCACGGATTAGGGAAGCTTGATCATGGCCGTGTAATGTCTACAAGTCCAAGTTTGCTGTAGATGTGATCACAAACCTTGGAGCTTGCAGACTTGGTGAAGATGTCAGCTAGCTGATCTTGACTCCTTGTGTGGCATGGTAACACCACTCCTTCTTCAATCTTCTCTCTCACCTTGTGGCAATCGCTTTCTATGTGCTTGGTCCTCTCATGAAAGACTGAGTTTGTGGCAATGTGGATAGCCGCTTCATTGTCGCAGTGCATGGTCATGGGCTGCTTTGTCTCGATGCCTAAGTCCTTGAGTAGGCCCTTCAGCCATGTCATCTCGTTAGTGAGCTTCCTCATAGCTCTATACTCGGCCTCGGCGCTAGAGCATGAAACCACCTTTTGTTTCTTAGACCTCCATGTAACCAAGTTGCCTCCAACAAACGTGCAGTACCCAGTGGTGGATCTCCTATCCAGCGTGTCGCCATTGTAATCCGCATCACAATAGCCAACGATTTCGGTGTTGTCATTCTTGCCCATCCAAATACCTTGACCCGGACTGCCCTTGAGATAGCTTAGGATCCTTTCGACTTGACTCCATTGGTACTTGCTTGGTGCCTTCATATGTTGGCTAACCTGATTCACAGCATAGGATATGTCAGGTCATGTGATAGTAAGGTATATCAGCTTACCTACAAGCCGGCGGTAGCGTGTGACGTCTAAGAATGGCTCGTCCATTGGTTCCTTAGGTCGGCCTCGGCCTTCTTTTGCCCGTAAGCTCTCCCCCTTTCGCTTGAGCTGGTAATCTTCATCAAGGGGCGTAGCAACCGGAGACACACCAAGCTTGCCAGTCTCCTCTAACAAGTCAAGAGTATACTTGCGTTGTGAGAGGAAGAGTCCTTCCGGTGAGCGACAAATCTCAATACCAAGAAAGTATTTGAGTTCCCCAAGGTCCTTGATGTCAAATACCGACTTGAGAGAGTCCTTGGTGTCCTGAATGGCCGCCTTATCATCACCAGTCACGATGATGTCGTCGACGTATATGAGCACCACCACCCAACCAATAGAGGTGCGACGCGTGAAGAGAGTATGATCAGCCTCCGATCGCGTAAAACCATCAGTCTTGAGAGTGGAGCTTAGTTTGTGGTACCACGCTCGTGGGGACTGCTTAAGGCCATAGATGGCCTTACGTAGCCTCAAGACTTTTCCGGGTGTAACCATGTCTTCAAGGCCGGGAGGAGGCGTCATGTACACTTCTTCATCAAGTTCACCTTGAAGGAAGGCGTTCTTCACATCCATCTGGCTTTATGCCGTTCAATGTCACCATTGCTCAAATACTTTATGGTAAACACCCATTTGGAGCTAACTGCCCGCTTGCCTTGAGGAAGATCCGATTCGTCCCACGTATGATTCCGGATCATGGCGCCAGTTTCATCCTTGACCGCATCTAACCAAACTTGATGTTCCTTGGCTTCATCATATGTCTGCGGGATCCAATTGGCGTCCACTTGGCCGAAGAAAGCTTGGTGATCAGCAGGTAACAGCTCAAGGGAACAAACGGACTGAATGGGATGAGCGACAGCTTGGCTGTTGTAATAGACACGCTTGTTCTTCCAAGTGGAGGGATCCGATCGAGGTCTGGTGCTCCGACGCAGGACTGGTGCCGGAAGTGGATCCACGCTAGGCAACACGGTGGACGTACCGTCCGTAGGAGCCGTCTCCGTGTTTTCCTCGGTAGAGGCCGCCGCCGGAGCATGCGTGTCCGTTGTAGGGCCAGGGACGGGAACACCGGTTATGGGTAGGCCAGACTCGAGAGATTCACCATCTTGGGCTGAACCATTGTCATTTGCATCTCCTTGGTCAGACCCACCATCGGTAGAAATTTGACTTAGTGTTGGCCGCACGGCACCCGTTGGTGGAGATGGGTTGCCAAGGTGATCAAGAAGGAACCGTAGACTCGAAGCTCGGTCATTAGGTGAGTGAGAGAGATCTTTAAGGCTGTTCCAATCCCTCTTGTCATGGTAGCCCACATGTTCTAGAAACCGGACATCTCGAGAGACATATAGTCGACTTGTGGCCGGATCATAACATTTGTACCCCTTTTGTGTGGTGGAGTAGCCAATGAACATACACTTTGTACTTTTGGCATCCAGCTTACTCCTTTGTTCTCCTGGTACTAACACAAAACAAACACAGCCGAAAACTCGTAAGTGATCAAGAGATGGTTTAAATTTGTTTAGTACTTCAAATGGAGATAAGTCATGAAGAACTCTAGTTGGTGTTCGGTTGATTAGGTAGCATGCAGTCATCACGGCATCACCCCAATATCGTTTAGGAACACTCGAATGGAACATGATTGCCCGCGCCACTTCCATGAGGTGCCGGTTCTTCCTCTCGGCCACACCATTTTGTTGTGGCGTGTAGGGACAACTAGTTTGATGGAGAATGCCATGCTTGGAGAGATGTTCTTTGAACTTGCAACTTGTGTATTCCCCCCCATTATCAGACCTAAGTACCTTAAGTTTAGCATTGAAGTGATTAGTCACATAATTTTGAAAATTGATAAAGGCATCAAATACTCTATCTTTAGATGGCAACAAGGTAATCCAAGTGTATTTTGATTTTTCATCAATAAAAGTCACAAAATACTTGTTATTATCTCTAGATAGGCATGGTGATGTCCAAACATCTGAGTGAACTAAATCAAAACAATTCTCATAAATAGTAGTTGACTTAGGAAAGATAGACTTGCAATGTTTTCCAAGAATACAAGGTTCACAAGTAGAATTATCAAAAGAAATATTAGGAAACATCAACCCTAAAGCACGTGAATGTGGGTGGCCTAGCCTAGCATGCCACACCATATTCGAATCAACAACAAAACAAGACTTAGTAGAGGATAAATTTGGATCGGTTTTCTCTAGGACATAGAGATCTCCACTCCCTTGCCCTTCTCCAAGAACCTTTCCAGTCTCAATATCCTGAAAATAAACATTGTTAGGACCAAAGATTGCATAACAATTCAAATCATTTGTGGCCCTCTTAACCGATAGTAAATTGGAGGTAAAGGTAGGCATAAAGAAAGCTTTTGAGGTTTTATCAAATAGTTTCAAGTCCCCTATTCCCTTTACTGGTATTTGTTCTCCATTTGCAATAACAACATTTCCTAAGGCCGGTTTTATGTTGTCAATTAAACTAGGGTTACTAATCATATGATGTGAGGCTCCAGAGTCAATAACAAGCGATTTGCTAGGCCTAGAAGTAAAGAAAGAGATACCAGACTCCTTGAGTGAAGCAATGGAGCGGATGAGAGCCTCAAGGTCTGACTTCCTCACCACATCTCCGTAGGCTGCGGTCATGGCCACCTCATCTCCCTGCTTTGATGATCCGGCTCCTTTATCGCTAACCGCTTCCTTTGAGAGGTTGGCTTTGAACTTGGCCGGCTTGAGATGAGGATGGAGAACCCAGCACTTGTCTTTCAGATGACCCCGCTTCTTGCAGTGGTCGCACACCAACAACTTCCTCTCCTCTTGCTTGTACATTCCTTTGTTGGCCGAAGCAAGCTCCCCCTTACCGCTAAACAAATCAAGGGATCCTTGCTCTTTCTGAATTTGGGAGCAAATATCTTCAAAGGAGGGGAGCTTCTCTGCCCTTAGGATGTGCTTCAAGAGGTCGTTGAAGGACGGGTTCAAGGTAAGTAGGAGTCCGAAGACTTTGTCTTGCTCCTTTCTTTCGTTTAGCACACTTGCCTCAAGTGTACTTGGCCGCAACATGTCAAGCTCGGACCATAGTGCACGGAACTTACCAAGATGCTTAGTGAACTCCACATCATCTTGGTTAAGATCATTTATGGCCTTCTTGACCTCAAAGACTCTAGTCATGTTAGAGACATTACCATACACGCCTTTAAGTGTTTCCCACAGTTCCTTGGCCGTCTCGCAATATGAGTAGGCCTCAAGGATAGGCGTGTCCAGAGAGTTTTGGAGAACAGATAGGACAACTTGGTCTTCTTGGAACCATTTGGCCTTCCTCTCGCTCTCTTCCTCCGCTTCCGCCTCGGAAGCGTCCTCTCCTTTGGGGTTTTTCTTTGGGACATAGTCGGACTCGACATGACTCCAAAGGCCACGACCTCCAAGGGCGGTTCTTGTGGTTCTTGTCCACAGCAAGTAGTTTGTCCCCTTTAGGACAACCGGTGAAACAATGGGCTTGGCGTTTTCCATGGTCGGATTTCTATGGACCGATGGGTAAAGCTTTTACCCGGAGAATAAAAGAGATGCGAGTAAGAAGAAACGAAGATAAGGAGACTAGAGTGTAGAAATGAGTAGGAGAATGAGATTAGACTGTAGAGAATCGAAGAACTTGCTCTGATACCATGTAAGACTTTGTAGAATAAAGAAGAGAATCAAGAGATTGATGAGAGATATCGGTAGACAAAGAGAATGAGGAAGAAGAAAAGATTAGGTTATTGTTCCATAAGAATACATATTACAATGTAGGCTAAAGCCTATATATATCAAGGGAAAATTAGGGCTACACCCTCTACCAACCGATCGTATAAGTGATAGTGACAAGGAGAGAGATAGAACTAATCCCAACGGTGATAGTGACCCGTCCTAGTCTCCTTAAACACAACATAACCCGTGACTCCACTTGTTCCTCCTCTCTAACGGCTACAAG
Organism: Camelina sativa; assembly: GCF_030686135.1. Taxonomy (NCBI): domain Eukaryota; kingdom Viridiplantae; phylum Streptophyta; class Magnoliopsida; order Brassicales; family Brassicaceae; genus Camelina; species Camelina sativa. The sequence goes on along the minus strand of NC_141881.1, from coordinate 6,518,198 downwards.
CGACATTCTAGATCCTTCTCATGGGCCTAAGGAGAGCAGGCCTCCTCATTGTCTTTACACACTTACATGACTCGGCCTTATTGCTTGGTTGTACGGACGGCCCCATAATTGTACGGACGGCCATGGCTGCCTTAGGCTTATTCTCTTGATCAATAAAATGTGTCTTAATCCAATGCAACTAACTAATTATAGGAGTTTGGGAAAGATGTAGAGAGTTTAAAAGCCACTTATACCCATTTTGTCCTAAAACAGGCTAAAACCAAGAAAACATTGCTTAGAAGCTGTAAACAGCCATGTTAATGTTTCTGGGGTTAAAATGTGTCTTAATCCAATGCAACTAACTAATTATAGGAGTTTGAGATAGATGTGGAGAGTTTAAAAGCCACTTATACCCATTTTGTCCCAAAACAGGCTAAAACCAAGAAAACATTGCTTAGAAGCACTATACAGCTTTGTTAGTGTTTATGGGGTTAAAATGTGTCTTAATCCAATGCAACTAACTAATTATAAGAGTTTGAGATAGATGTGGAGAGTTTAAAAGCCATTTATACCCATTTTGTCCCAAAACAGGCCAAAACCAAGAAAACATTGCTTAGAAGCTGTAAACAGCTATGTTAGTGTTTCTGGGGTTAAAAGGTGTCTTAATCCATTGAAACTAACTAATTATAGGAGTTTGAGATAGATGTGGAGAGTTTAAAAGCCACTTATACCCATTTTGTCCCAAAACAGGCTAAAACAAGGAAAACATTGTTTAGAAGCTGTAAACAGCTATGTTAGTGTTTCTGGGGTTAAAATGTGTCTTAATCCAATGCAACTAACTAATTATAGGAGTTTAAGATAGATGTGGAGAGTTTAAAAGCCACTTATACCCATTTTGTCCCAAAACAGGCTAAAACAAAGAAAACATTGCTTAGAAGCTGTAAACAGCTATGTTAGTGTTTCTGGGGTTAAAATGTGTCTTAATCCAATCCAACTGTCTAATTATAAGAGTTTGAGATAGATGTGCAGAGTCTAAAAGCCACTTATACCCATTTTGTCCCAAAACAGGCTAAAACCAAGAAAACATTGCTTAGAAGCACTAAACAGCTTTGTTAGTTTTTCTGGGGTTAAAATGTGTCTTAATCCAATGCAACTAACTAATTATAGGAGTTTGAGAAAGATGTAGAGAGTTTAAAAGCCACTTATACCCATTTTGTCCTAAAACAGGCTAAAACCAAGAAAACATTGCTTAGAAGCTGTAAACAGCCATGTTAATGTTTCTGGGGTTAAAATGTGTCTTAATCCAATGCAACTAACTAATTATAGGAGTTTGAGATAGATGTGGAGAGTTTAAAAGCCACTTATACCCATTTTGTCCCAAAACAGGCTAAAACCAAGAAAACATTGCTTAGAAGCACTATACAGCTTTGTTAGTGTTTATGGGGTTAAAATGTGTCTTAATCCAATGCAACTAACTAATTATAAGAGTTTGAGATAGATGTGGAGAGTTTAAAAGCCATTTATACCCATTTTGTCCCAAAACAGGCCAAAACCAAGAAAACATTGCTTAGAAGCTGTAAACAGCTATGTTAGTGTTTCTGGGGTTAAAAGGTGTCTTAATCCATTGAAACTAACTAATTATAGGAGTTTGAGATAGATGTGGAGAGTTTAAAAGCCACTTATACCCATTTTGTCCCAAAACAGGCTAAAACAAGGAAAACATTGTTTAGAAGCTGTAAACAGCTATGTTAGTGTTTCTGGGGTTAAAATGTGTCTTAATCCAATGCAACTAACTAATTATAAGAGATTGAGATAGATGTGGAGAGTTTAAAAGCCACTTATACCCATTTTGTCCCAAAACAGGCTAAAACCAAGAAAACATTGCTTAGAAGCTGTAAATATTGACCATGTTACTTAAGACTTGGAGGTTGTCCGTACGGACGTCCGTACGATCGTCCTAATGGCCACCCTTAAGGTTGAGGCCTATTGAGAGAAATGAGAAGGCTTGGGGTTGGAAACAATACCAAGCCCATTAGAAGGATCTCGAAGAAGAATGTGACCGTTGGAGGATAAGAGTCACGAGATAGCTTCCCTTAGGGAGACAAGGTCACGTCGCTTTCTATCTTGGGATCGCTCCCTTCTCTCTCTTCATGTCTCTATCTACAAGTTGTCGAGTTGGTGGGATTGGTAACCTAGTTTTCATTCTATTTAAGGCCTTTGGCCGACATTGTAAAAGCCATTCTAATACAAGCTCTCATTTTATCTCACATTCTCTCTAATTTGCTTCCGCATACTCAATTTAAACCAACATGGTATCAGAGCAAGTTTATTGATCCATGGTTCTATAAACTTTCTCCTCTTCTTTTTCTTGTTCTTATTTGATTCTACTTTGCATTCTCTACTCGTATACTACTCCTTTACTCTATTCTTCATTCTACTCACTCATTCGCGCTTCATTCTATCCGCTACTCTATCGTTTTTCTCGCTACTCTACCTAACAATGGACAACAACAAGCCTATTGTTACCCCGGTGGTGCTCAAAGGAGCAAACTACCTGTTGTGGAAAAGAACCACAAAGACCGCTCTCAGTGGCCGAGGACTTTGGATCCATGTAGAAACGGACCAACTCCCCAAGAAAGCCACTAAGGAGGACGGTAAAGAAGGAACGGAAGAAGACAAGGAGGCTGATCTCGAGAAGGAAGTCAAGTGGTTCCAAGAAGATCAGACCGTGCTTGCCATTCTCCAAAACTCGCTAGACGCACCGATTCTTGAAGCCTACTCGTACTGCGAGACGGCCAAAGAACTATGGGAGACGCTAGCGAATGTGTATGGGAACGTGACCAACTTGACTCGGGTATTTGAGGTCAAGAAGGCTATCAACGGTCTCCATCAAGAAGACTTGGAGTTTACCAAGCATTTTGGGAAGTTCCGGTCATTGTGGGCCGAGTTGGAGATGCTCCGGCCAAGTACTATCGATCCGGCCATCCTCAATGAACGAAAGGAGCAAGACAAGGTGTTTGGTCTCCTGCTCACTCTCAATCCGGCGTTCAATGACCTGATTAAGCACATCCTCCGTGGAGACAAGCTACCTACTCTTGAAGACGTGTGTTCTCAAGTGCAAAAGGAACAAGGTTCACTTGGTCTCTTTTGTGGAAAGGACGACTTGGCTACCGCGAACAAAGGAGTCTACAAGCAAGATGACCGGAAAACAATGGTGTGCGACCATTGCAAGAAGAAGGGACACATGAAGGACAAGTGCTGGATCCTTCACCCTCATCTCAAACCGGCTAAGTTCAAGGCGCATATCTCGCAAGAAGGACCAAGCGGCCAAGGTTTCGGTGCAGCAAACCAAGGCAACGCGGCGGCTACGGCCATGGCGGCTTCTCTTGGAGATCTTGTGAGGAAATCAGACCTGGAGGCCCTCATCAAGTCCATCGCAGCCCTAAAGGAATCTGGTATCACTTTCTTCGCTTCACAACCTAGTAAAACGCTTGTTGTAGACTCGGGTGCTTCTCATCACATGATAAGTAACCCGAGCCTTATACACAACATAAAGCCGACTGTGGGAAATGTGATTATTGCAAATGGGGATAGGATACCAGTTAAAGGTGTAGGAGATTTAAAGTTGTTTGATAAGAACTCAAAGGCCTTCTTTATGCCTACTTTTACTTCTAACCTATTATCGGTTAAGAGAGCTACAACCGATTTGAATTGTTATACCATATTTGGTCCTAACAGTGTGCATTTTCAGGATATTGAGACTGGCAAGATTCTTGGAGGTGGAGATGCTAAGGGAGATCTCTATGTCCTAGAGAAAAACTCATCAAGTTCACCTAATATGTTTTCTTTTAAATCGGACCTTAGTAGTATCTCAAGTGAAGTGTGGCATGCTAGACTAGGCCACCCTCACTCTAGAGCTTTTCAATTAATGTTGCCTAAATTTTCTTTTGATAGTTCAAGTTGTGAACCTTGTATTCTTGGCAAACATTGCAAATCGGTTTTCCCTAAATCTACTACCATTTATGAACATTGTTTTGACTTAGTACATTCTGATGTTTGGACCTCACCATGCCTATCTAGAGACAATAACAAGTATTTTGTGACTTTTATTGATGAAAAATCAAAATATACTTGGCTCACATTGTTACCATCTAAAGATAGGGTTTATGATGCATTTGTTAATTTTCAGAATTATGTTACTAATCATTTCAATGCAAAAATAAAGGTACTAAGATCAGATAATGGGGGAGAGTACATCAGTCATAGACTCCAAGATCATTTGTCCAAACACGGCATTCTACAACAAACGAGTTGTCCATATACGCCCCAACAGAATGGCGTGGCCGAGAGGAAGAACCGGCACCTTATGGAAGTGGCGAGGTCGATGATGTTCCAAACCAATGTCACCAAACGATTCTGGGGAGATGCTGTCATGACGGCTTGCTACTTGATTAATAGGACTCCTACCAAAGTTCTACAAGACAAATCTCCATATGAGGTACTCAATCAATTTAAACCATCTTTGGATCACTTACGCGTTTTCGGGTGTGTATGCTTTGTTTTGGTTCCAGGGGAACAAAGGACTAAGCTCGACGCCAAAAGCACCAAATGTATGTTCATTGGCTACTCGACAAGTCAGAAGGGCTATAAGTGCTATGATCCAGCTGCTGGCCGCCTACATATCTCTCGAGAAGTGCGGTTCCTTGAACACCAAGGATACTATGCGACAAAGGATTGGGACAGTCTCAAGGATCTCTCTCAGTCCAACTCTGATCGTTCGGCCAACCTACGGTTCCTCCTCGATCACCTCGGCATCACCACTCCATCAAGCCCGTCGAGCCATGCTCAGCCTACTCCGACCTCACATGAACCGGATGTACCCGCTATCTCACCCGTAGAAGAAGAAGTTCAAGAAAATGCCTCCGTGCCGCTTGTTCCTCCTCCGGCTGAACCATGTGCCGAGCCTACTCATGAGGACAATGATCATCTCGTGACCTCAACCGATGCTCTCCCACGGGAATCTATGGTTGCTCTTCCCCGGCGAAGTCAACGTCTAAAGTTTCATCCTTCGACATGGAAAGATAAGCGGGTCTACTACAACAATCAGGCCGTGGCCCATCCTATCCAAGCGGTGTGTTCACTTGACCTGGTTCCTCAGGAACACGCTGCCTTCCTCACCAAGATTGATGCTCAATTCGTTCCTCAAACCTATGATGAAGCCAAAGAGCACAAAGAGTGGTTAGCGGCGGTTGATGCTGAGACCGATGCTATGATCCGGAACCACACTTGGGACGAAGCGGATCTTCCCAAGGGAAAGAAGGTGGTCGGCTCAAAATGGGTCTTCACAATTAAGTACCTGAGCAATGGCGACGTGGAGCGCTATAAGGCTCGCCTTGTGGCTCGCGGTTTCACACAAACATACGGTACCGACTATACGGACACGTTTGCCCCGGTCGCCAAGCTGCACACCGTTCGTGTCGTTCTCTCCTTGGCTACAAACCTCTCGTGGGACCTTTGGCAGATGGACGTCAAGAATGCCTTCCTTCAGGGGGAGCTTGAAGAAGAAGTGTATATGCACCCACCTCCGGGCTTCGCACATCTTGTGGCTCCGGGCAAAGTTCTCCGCCTTCGCAAGGCCATCTACGGCCTCAAACAATCCCCTCGGGCGTGGTACCACAAACTCAGCTCGACACTTCGCACCAATGGTTTTCGACGCTCGGAAGCCGACCACACATTGTTCACTCTACGGACTGCCGGCGGTCGCGTCGTGGTGCTCGTCTATGTCGATGATATAATCATCACTGGCGATGACAAGGAAGGTATTTCCACTACCAAGACTCTCCTTCACTCAGCCTTTGACATCAAGGACCTCGGCGAACTGAAATATTTTCTTGGGATTGAAATCTCCCGATCGCCGGAAGGACTCTTTCTCTCCCAACGGAAGTACACGCTGGACTTGCTCAAGGAAACTGGTAAGCTGGGGGCTAAACCGGTCTCTACGCCACTAGAAGAAGGCTACCAGGTCAAGCGAAAGGGGGAGATGAAGACGTTACCGAACAAGTTGGCTGAGCCATATGAGGACGTGGGCAGATATAGGCGGCTGGTTGGGAAGCTGATTTATCTCACCATCACACGGCCGGATCTGTGCTATGCTGTGAACCAAGTAAGCCAGCACATGAAAGCACCAACAAACTTTGATTGGAACACTGTTGAGAGGATCCTATGCTATCTAAAGGGAAGCCCTGGCCGCGGCATTTGGATGGGAAAGAACAACAATACCGAGCTTGTTGGCTATTGCGACGCGGATTATGCGGGCGACACAACCGATAGAAGGTCTACAACAGGATACTGTACGTTTGTTGGTGGGAACCTAGTCACTTGGAAGTCGAAGAAACAGAAGGTGGTGTCTCAATCAAGTGCCGAGTCAGAATATAGGGCCATGAAGAAGCTCACAAACGAGCTAACTTGGCTCAAAGGTCTTCTCAAGGACCTTGGAGTGGAGATAGATGAACCCATCACTATGCACTGTGACAACAAGGCTGCAATACATATAGCAACCAACTCTGTTTTCCATGAGAGGACCAAGCATATCGAAGTAGACTGCCACACAGTGCGAGAGAAGATTGAAGAAGGGGTTGTCTTACCGTGTCACACGCCGAGCAAGGACCAACTGGCCGATATTTTCACAAAAGCCACTAGTCCACAGATTTGCGAGTATATCTCTAGCAAACTTGGACTAGTCGATCCTACACATCCATGAGAAGACTCCTCTAACCCGTGGAGAGCACACTCTTTTCCTTGATATGGTTTTGTCCCATGTGGTTTTCCATATTAAGGTTTTTAACGAGGTGGTCTTGTGCGGGTTCCAAGCTTAGCCGTTTCACTTGGCTAAGCTTGAGGGGGAGTATTGACCATGTTACTTAAGACTTGGAGGTTGTCCGTACGGACGTCCGTACGATCGTCCTAATGGCCACCCTTAAGGTTGAGGCCTATTGAGAGAAATGAGAAGGCTTGGGGTTGGAAACAATACCAAGCCCATTAGAAGGATCTCGAAGAAGAATGTGACCGTTGGAGGATAAGAGTCACGAGATAGCTTCCCTTAGGGAGACAAGGTCACGTCGCTTTCTATCTTGGGATCGCTCCCTTCTCTCTCTTCATGTCTCTATCTACAAGTTGTCGAGTTGGTGGGATTGGTAACCTAGTTTTCATTCTATTTAAGGCCTTTGGCCGACATTGTAAAAGCCATTCTAATACAAGCTCTCATTTTATCTCACATTCTCTCTAATTTGCTTCCGCATACTCAATTTAAACCAACAGTAAACAGCTATGTTAGTGTTTATGGGGTTAAAATGTGTCTTAATCCAATGCAACTAACTAATTATAGGAGTTTGAGATAGATGTGGAGAGTTTAAAAGCCACTTATACCCATTTTGTCCCAAAACAGGCTAAAACCAAGAAAACACTGCTTAGAAGCACTAAACAGCTTTGTTAGTGTTTCTGGGGTTAAAATGTGTCTTAATCCAATGCAACTAACTAATTATAAGAGATTGAGATAGATGTGGAGAGTTTAAAAGCCACTTATACCCATTTTGTCCCAAAGGAGGCTAAAACCAAGAAAACATTGCTTAGAAGCTGTAAACAGCTATGTTAGTGTTTCTGGGGTTAAAATGTGTCTTAATCCAATGGGTATAACTGACTAGTTATAAGAGTTTGAGATAGATGTGGAGAGTTTAAAAGCCACTTATACCCATTTTGTCCCAAAACAGGCTAAAACCAAGAAAACATTGCTTAGAAGCTGTAAACAGCTATGTTAGTGTTTCTGGGGTTAAAATGTGTCTTTATCCAATGCAACTAACTAATTATAAGAGATTGAGATAGATGTGGAGAGTTTAAAAGCCACTTATACCCATTTTGTCCCAAAACAGGCTAAAACCAAAAAAACATTGCTTAGAAGCACTAAACAGCTATGTTAGTGTTTATGAGGTTAAATGTGTCTTAATCCAATGCAACTAACTAATTATAGGAGTTTGAGATAGATGTGGAGAGTCTAAAAGCCACTTATACCCATTTTGTCCCAAAACAGGCTAAAACCAAGAAAACATTGCTTAGAAGCTGTAAACAGCTATGTTAGTGTTTCTGGGGTTAAAATGTGTCTTAATCCAATGCAACTAACTAATTATAAGAGTTTGAGATAGATGTGGAGAGTTTAAAAGCCATTTATACCCATTTTGTCCCAAAACAGGCCAAAACCAAGAAAACATTGCTTAGAAGCTGTAAACAGCTATGTTAGTGTTTCTGGGGTTAAAAGGTGTCTTAATCCATTGAAACTAACTAATTATAGGAGTTTGAGATAGATGTGGAGAGTTTAAAAGCCACTTATACCCATTTTGTCCCAAAACAGGCTAAAACAAGGAAAACATTGTTTAGAAGCTGTAAACAGCTATGTTAGTGTTTCTGGGGTTAAAATGTGTCTTAATCCAATGCAACTAACTAATTATAAGAGATTGAGATAGATGTGGAGAGTTTAAAAGCCACTTATACCCATTTTGTCCCAAAACAGGCTAAAACCAAGAAAACATTGCTTAGAAGCTGTAAACAGCTATGTTAGTGTTTATGGGGTTAAAATGTGTCTTAATCCAATGCAACTAACTAATTATAGGAGTTTGAGATAGATGTGGAGAGTTTAAAAGCCACTTATACCCATTTTGTCCCAAAACAGGCTAAAACCAAGAAAACACTGCTTAGAAGCACTAAATAGCTTTGTTAGTGTTTCTGGGGTTAAAATGTGTCTTAATCCAATGCAACTAACTAATTATAAGAGATTGAGATAGATGTGGAGAGTTTAAAAGCCACTTATACCCATTTTGTCCCAAAAGAGGCTAAAACCAAGAAAACATTGCTTAGAAGCTGTAAACAGCTATGTTAGTGTTTCTGGGGTTAAAATGTGTCTTAATCCAATGGGTATAACTGACTAGTTATAAGAGTTTGAGATAGATGTGGAGAGTTTAAGAGCCACTTATACCCATTTTGTCCCAAAACAGGCTAAAACCAAGAAAACATTGCTTAGAAGCTGTAAACAGCTATGTTAGTTTTTCTGGGGTTAAAATGTGTCTTTATCCAATGCAACTAACTAATTATAAGAGATTGAGATAGATGTGGAGAGTTTAAAAGCCACTTATACCCATTTTGTCCCAAAACAGGCTAAAACCAAAAAAACATTGCTTAGAAGCACTAAACAGCTATGTTAGTGTTTATGAGGTTAAATGTGTCTTAATCCAATGCAACTAACTAATTATAGGAGTTTGAGATAGATGTGGAGAGTCTAAAAGCCACTTATACCCATTTTGTCCCAAAACAGGCTAAAACCAAGAAAACATTGCTTAGAAGCTGTAAACAGCTATGTTAGTGTTTCTGGGGTTAAAATGTGTCTTAATCCAATGCAACTAACTAATTATAAGAGTTTGAGATAGATGTGGAGAGTTTAAAAGCCATTTATACCCATTTTGTCCCAAAACAGGCCAAAACCAAGAAAACATTGCTTAGAAGCTGTAAACAGCTATGTTAGTGTTTCTGGGGTTAAAAGGTGTCTTAATCCATTGAAACTAACTAATTATAGGAGTTTGAGATAGATGTGGAGAGTTTAAAAGCCACTTATACCCATTTTGTCCCAAAACAGGCTAAAACAAGGAAAACATTGTTTAGAAGCTGTAAACAGCTATGTTAGTGTTTCTGGGGTTAAAATGTGTCTTAATCCAATGCAACTAACTAATTATAAGAGATTGAGATAGATGTGGAGAGTTTAAAAGCCACTTATACCCATTTTGTCCCAAAACAGGCTAAAACCAAGAAAACATTGCTTAGAAGCTGTAAACAGCTATGTTAGTGTTTATGGGGTTAAAATGTGTCTTAATCCAATGCAACTAACTAATTATAGGAGTTTGAGATAGATGTGGAGAGTTTAAAAGCCACTTATACCCATTTTGTCCCAAAACAGGCTAAAACCAAGAAAACACTGCTTAGAAGCACTAAATAGCTTTGTTAGTGTTTCTGGGGTTAAAATGTGTCTTAATCCAATGCAACTAACTAATTATAAGAGATTGAGATAGATGTGGAGAGTTTAAAAGCCACTTATACCCATTTTGTCCCAAAAGAGGCTAAAACCAAGAAAACATTGCTTAGAAGCTGTAAACAGCTATGTTAGTGTTTCTGGGGTTAAAATGTGTCTTAATCCAATGGGTATAACTGACTAGTTATAAGAGTTTGAGATAGATGTGGAGAGTTTAAGAGCCACTTATACCCATTTTGTCCCAAAACAGGCTAAAACCAAGAAAACATTGCTTAGAAGCTGTAAACAGCTATGTTAGTTTTTCTGGGGTTAAAATGTGTCTTTATCCAATGCAACTAACTAATTATAAGAGATTGAGATAGATGTGGAGAGTTTAAAAGCCACTTATACCCATTTTGTCCCAAAACAGGCTAAAACCAAAAAAACATTGCTTAGAAGCACTAAACAGCTATGTTAGTGTTTATGAGGTTAAATGTGTCTTAATCCAATGCAACTAACTAATTATAGGAGTTTGAGATAGATGTGGAGAGTCTAAAAGCCACTTATACCCATTTTGTCCCAAAACAGGCTAAAACCAAGAAAACATTGCTTAGAAGCTGTAAACAGCTATGTTAGTGTTTCTGGGGTTAAAATGTGTCTTAATCCAATGCAACTGACTAGTTATAAGAGTTTGAGATAGATGTGGAGAGTTTAAATGCCACTTATACCCATTTTGTCCCAAAACAGGCTAAAACCAAGAAAACATTGCTTAGAAGCACTAAACAGCTTTTTTAGTGTTTCTGGGGTTAAAATGTGTCTTAATCCAATGCAACTAACTAATTATAGGAGTTTGAGATAGATGTGGAGAGTTTAAAAGCCACTTATACCCATTTTGTCCCAAAACAGGCTAAAACAAAAAAAACATTGTTTAGAAGCACTAAACAGCTTTGTTAGTGTTTCTAGGGTTAAAATGTGTCTTAATCCAATGCAACTAACTAATTATAGGACTTTGAGATAGATGTGGAGAGTTTAAAAGCCACTTATACCCATTTTGTCCTAAAACAGGCTAAAACCAAGAAAACATTGCTTAGAAGCTGTAAACAGCCATGTTAATGTTTCTGGGGTTAAAATGTGTCTTAATCCAATGCAACTAACTAATTATAGGAGTTTGAGATAGATGTGGAGAGTTTAAAAGCCACTTATACCCATTTTGTCCCAAAACAGGCTAAAACCAAGAAAACATTGCTTAGCAGCACTAAACAGCTTTGTTAGTGTTTATGGGGTTAAAATGTGTCTTAATCCAATGCAACTAACTAATTATAAGAGATTGAGATAGATGTGGAGAGTTTAAAAGCCACTTATACCCATTTTGTCCCAAAAGAGGCTAAAACGAAGAAAATATTGCTTAGAAGCACTAAACAGCTTTGTTAGTGTTTCTGGGGTTAAAATGTGTCTTAATCCAATGCAACTGACTAGTTATAAGAGTTTGAGATAGATGTGGAGAGTTTAAAAGCCACTTATACCCATTTTGTCCCAAAACAAGCTAAAACAAAGAAAACATTGCTTAGAAGCTGTAAACAGCTTTGTTAGTGTTTCTGGGGTTAAAATGTGTCTTAATCCAATGCAACTAACTAATTATAAGAGATTGAGATAGATGTGGAGAGTTGAAAAGCCGTTTATACCCATTTTGTCCCAAAACAGGCTAAAACCTAGAAAACATTGCTTAGAAGCTGTAAACAGCTATGTTAGTGTTTCTGGGGTTAAAATGTGTCTTAATCCAATGCAACTGACTAGTTATAAGAGTTTGAGATAGATGTGGAGAGTTTAAAAGCCACTTATACCCATTTTGTCCCAAAACATACTAAAACCAAGAAAACATTGCTTAGAAGCTGTAAACAGCTATGTTAGTGTTTCTGGGGTTAAAATGTGTCTTAATCCAATGCAACTAACTAATTATAGGAGTTTGAGATAGATGTGGAGAGTTTAAAAGCCACTTATACCCATTTTGTCCCAAAACAGGCTAAAACAAAGAAAACATTGCTTAGAAGCTGTAAACAGCTATGTTAGTGTTTCTGGGGTTAAAATGTGTCTTAATCCATTGAAACTAACTAATTATAAGACTTTAAGATAGATGTGGAGAGTTTAAAAGCCACTTATACCCATTTTGTCCCAAAACAGGCTAAAACAAGGAAAACATTGTTTAGAAGCTGTAAACAGCTATGTTAGTGTTTCTGGGGTTAAAATGTGTCTTAATCCAATGCAACTAACTAAGATAGATGTGGAGAGTTTAAAAGCCACTTATACCCATTTTGTCCCAAAACAGGCTAAAACCAAGAAAATATTGCTTAGAAGCACTAAACAGCTTTGTTAGTGTTTCTGGGGTTAAAATGTGTCTTAATCCATTGAAACTAACTAATTATAAGACTTTAAGATAGATGTGGAGAGTTTAAAAGCCACTTATACCCATTTTGTCCCAAAACAGGCTAAAACCAAGAAAACATTGCTTAGAAGCTGTAAACAGCTATGTTAGTGTTTCTGGGGTTAAAATGTGTCTTTATCCAATGCAACTAACTAATTATAGGAGTTTGAGATAGATGTGGAGAGTTTAAAAGCCACTTATACCCATTTTGTCCCAAAACAGGCTAAAACAAAGAAAACATTGCTTAGAAGCTGTAAACAGCTATGTTAGTGTTTCTGGGGTTAAAATGTGTCTTAATCCAATCCAACTGTCTAATTATAAGAGTTTGAGATAGATGTGCAGAGTCTAAAAGCCACTTATACCCATTTTGTCCCAAAACAGGCTAAAACCAAGAAAACATTGCTTAGAAGCACTAAACAGCTTTGTTAGTTTTTCTGGGGTTAAAATGTGTCTTAATCCAATGCAACTAACTAATTATAGGAGTTTGGGAAAGATGTAGAGAGTTTAAAAGCCACTTATACCCATTTTGTCCTAAAACAGGCTAAAACCAAGAAAACATTGCTTAGAAGCTGTAAACAGCCATGTTAATGTTTCTGGGGTTAAAATGTGTCTTAATCCAATGCAACTAACTAATTATAGGAGTTTGAGATAGATGTGGAGAGTTTAAAAGCCACTTATACCCATTTTGTCCCAAAACAGGCTAAAACCAAGAAAACATTGCTTAGAAGCACTATACAGCTTTGTTAGTGTTTATGGGGTTAAAATGTGTCTTAATCCAATGCAACTAACTAATTATAAGAGATTGAGATAGATGTGGAGAGTTTAAAAGCCACTTATACCCATTTCGTCCCAAAAGAGGCTAAAACGAAGAAAATATTGCTTAGAAGCACTAAACAGCTTTGTTAGTGTTTCTGGGGTTAAAATGTGTCTTAATCCAATGCAACTGACTAGTTATAAGAGTTTGAGATAGATGTGGAGAGTTTAAAAGCCACTTATACCCATTTTGTCCCAAAACAAGCTAAAACAAAGAAAACATTGCTTAGAAGCTGTAAACAGCTTTGTTAGTGTTTCTGGGGTTAAAATGTGTCTTAATCCAATGCAACTAACTAATTATAAGAGATTGAGATAGATGTGGAGAGTTGAAAAGCCGTTTATACCCATTTTGTCCCAAAACAGGCTAAAACCTAGAAAACATTGCTTAGAAGCTGTAAACAGCTATGTTAGTGTTTCTGGGGTTAAAATGTGTCTTAATCCAATGCAACTGACTAGTTATAAGAGTTTGAGATAGATGTGGAGAGTTTAAAAGCCACTTATACCCATTTTGTCCCAAAACATACTAAAACCAAGAAAACATTGCTTAGAAGCTGTAAACAGCTATGTTAGTGTTTCTGGGGTTAAAATGTGTCTTAATCCAATGCAACTAACTAATTATAGGAGTTTGAGATAGATGTGGAGAGTTTAAAAGCCACTTATACCCATTTTGTCCCAAAACAGGCTAAAACAAAGAAAACATTGCTTAGAAGCTGTAAACAGCTATGTTAGTGTTTCTGGGGTTAAAATGTGTCTTAATCCATTGAAACTAACTAATTATAAGACTTTAAGATAGATGTGGAGAGTTTAAAAGCCACTTATACCCATTTTGTCCCAAAACAGGCTAAAACAAGGAAAACATTGTTTAGAAGCTGTAAACAGCTATGTTAGTGTTTCTGGGGTTAAAATGTGTCTTAATCCAATGCAACTAACTAAGATAGATGTGGAGAGTTTAAAAGCCAGTTATACCCATTTTGTCCCAAAACAGGCTAAAACCAAGAAAACATTGCTTAGAAGCTGTAAACAGCCATGTTAGTGTTTGTGGGGTTAAAATGTGTCTTAATCCATTGAAACTAAATAATTATAAGACTTTAAGATAGATGTGGAGAGTTTAAAAGCCACTTATACCCATTTTGTCCCAAAACATACTAAAACCAAGAAAACATTGCTTAGAAGCTGTAAATGTAAGACTTTGTAGAATAAAGAAGAGAATCAAGAGATTGATGAGAGATATCGGTAGACAAAGAGAATGAGGAAGAAGAAAAGATTAGGTTATTGTTCCATAAGAATTCATATTACAATGTAGGCTAAAGTCTATATATATCAAGGGAAAATTAGGGCTACACCCTCTACCAACCGATCGTATAAGTGATAGGGACAAGGAGAGAGATAGAACTAATCCCAACGGTGATAGTGACCCGTCCTAGTCTCCTTAAACACAACATAACCCGTGACTCCACTTGTTCCTCCTCTCTAACGGCTACAAGCGACATTCTAGATCCTTCTCATGGGCCTAAGGAGAGCAGGCCTCCTCATTGTCTTTACACACTTACATGACTCGGCCTTATTGCTTGGTTGTACGGACGGCCCCATAATTGTACGGACGGCCATGGCTGCCTTAGGCTTATTCTCTTGATCAATACTCCCCCTCAAGCTTAGCCGAGTGAAATGGCTAAGCTTGGAACCCGTGAAGCAGCACCTCATTAAAAACCTTGACTTAGAAAACCTCATGGGACAAAACCAAGTCAAGGGAAAAAGAGTGTGCTGTCCACGGATTAGGGAAGCTTGATCATGGCCGTGTAATGTCTACAAGTCCAAGTTTGCTGTAGATGTGATCACAAACCTTGGAGCTTGCAGACTTGGTGAAGATGTCAGCTAGCTGATCTTGACTCCTTGTGTGGCATGGTAACACCACTCCTTCTTCAATCTTCTCTCTCACCTTGTGGCAATCGCTTTCTATGTGCTTGGTCCTCTCATGAAAGACTGAGTTTGTGGCAATGTGGATAGCCGCTTCATTGTCGCAGTGCATGGTCATGGGTTGCTTTGTCTCGATGCCTAAGTCCTTGAGTAGGCCCTTCAGCCATGTCATCTCGTTAGTGAGCTTCCTCATAGCTCTATACTCGGCCTCGGCGCTAGAGCATGAAACCACCTTTTGTTTCTTAGACCTCCATGTAACCAAGTTGCCTCCAACAAACGTGCAGTACCCAGTGGTGGATCTCCTATCCAGCGTGTCGCCATTGTAATCCGCATCACAATAGCCAACGATTTCGGTGTTGTCATTCTTGCCCATCCAAATACCTTGACCCGGACTGCCCTTGAGATAGCTTAGGATCCTTTCGACTTGACTCCATTGGTACTTGCTTGGTGCCTTCATATGTTGGCTAACCTGATTCACAGCATAGGATATGTCAGGTCGTGTGATAGTAAGGTATATCAGCTTACCTACAAGCCGGCGGTAGCGTGTGACGTCTAAGAATGGCTCGTCCATTGGTTCCTTAGGTCGGCCTTCTTTTGCCCGTAAGCTCTCCCCCTTTCGCTTGAGCTGGTAATCTTCATCAAGGGGCGTAGCAACCGGAGACACACCAAGCTTGCCAGTTTCCTTTAACAAGTCAAGAGTAAACTTGCGTTGTGAGAGGAAGAGTCCTTCCGGTGAGCGACAAATCTCAATACCAAGAAAGTATTTGAGTTCCCCAAGGTCCTTGATGTCAAATACCGACTTGAGAGAGTCCTTGGTGTCCTGAATGGCCGCCTTATCATCACCAGTCACGATGATGTCGTCGACGTATATGAGCACCACCACCCAACCAATAGAGGTGCGACGCGTGAAGAGAGTATGATCAGCCTCCGATCGCGTAAAACCATCAGTCTTGAGAGTGGAGCTTAGTTTGTGGTACCACGCTCGTGGGGACTGCTTAAGGCCATAGATGGCCTTACGTAGCCTCAAGACTTTTCCGGGTGTAACCATGTCTTCAAGGCCGGGAGGAGGCGTCATGTACACTTCTTCATCAAGTTCACCTTGAAGGAAGGCGTTCTTCACATCCATCTGCCATAAGTCCCATGAGAGGTTGACAGCAAGAGACAGCACAACCCGAACCGTATGGAGCTTGGCCACGGGTGCAAAGGTGTCCGTGTAGTCCGCGCCATAGGTTTGGGTGAAGCCACGGGCCACTAACCTGGCCTTATGCCGTTCAATGTCACCATTGCTCAAATACTTTATGGTAAACACCCATTTGGAGCTAACTGCCCGCTTGCCTTGAGGAAGATCCGATTCGTCCCACGTATGATTCCGGATCATGGCGCCAGTTTCATTCTTGACCGCATCTAACCAAACTTGATGTTCCTTAGCTTCATCATATGTCTGCGGGATCCAATTGGCGTCCACTTGGCCGAAGAAAGCTTGGTGATCAGCAGGTAACAGCTCAAGGGAACAAACGGACTGAATGGGATGAGCGACAGCTTGGCTGTTGTAATAGACACGCTTGTTCTTCCAAGTGGAGGGATCTGATCGAGGTCTGGTGCTCCGACGCAGGACTGGTGCCGGAAGTGGATCCACGCTAGGCAACACGGTGGACGTACCGTCCGTAGGAGCCGTCTCCGTGTTTTCCTCGGTAGAGGCCGCCGCCGGAGCATGCGTGTCCGTTGTAGGGCCAGAGACGGGAACACCGGTTATGGGTAGGCCAGACCCGAGAGATTCACCATCTTGGGCTGAACCATTGTCATTTGCATCTCCTTGGTCAGACCCACCATCGGTAGAATTTTGACTTAGTGTTGGCCGCACGGTACCCGTTGGTGGAGATGGGTTGCCAAGGTGATCAAGAAGGAACCGTAGACTCGAAGCTCGGTCATTAGGTGAGTGAGAGAGATCTTTAAGGCTGTTCCAATCCCTCTTGTCATGGTAGCCCACATGTTCTAGAAACCGGACGTCTCGAGAGACATATAGTCGACTTGTGGCCGGATCATAACATTTGTACCCCTTTTGTGTGGTGGAGTAGCCAATGAACATACACTTTGTACTTTTGGCATCCAGCTTACTCCTTTGTTCTCCTGGTACTAACACAAAACAAACACAGCCAAAAACTCGTAAGTGATCAAGAGATGGTTTAAATTTGTTTAGTACTTCAAATGGAGATAAGTCATGAAGAACTCTAGTTGGTGTTCGGTTGATTAGGTAGCATGCAGTCATCACGGCATCACCCCAATATCGTTTAGGAACACTCGAATGGAACATGATTGCCCGCGCCACTTCCATGAGGTGCCGGTTCTTCCTCTCGGCCACACCATTTTGTTGTGGCGTGTAGGGACAACTAGTTTGATGGAGAATGCCATGCTTGGAGAGATGTTCTTTGAACTTGCAACTTGTGTATTCCCCCCCATTATCAGACCTAAGTACCTTAAGTTTAGCATTGAAGTGATTAGTCACATAATTTTGAAAATTGATAAAGGCATCAAATACTCTATCTTTAGATGGCAACAAGGTAATCCAAGTGTATTTTGATTTTTCATCAATAAACGTCACAAAATACTTGTTATTATCTCTAGATAGGCATGGTGATGTCCAAACATCTGAGTGAACCAAATCAAAACAATTCTCATAAATAGTAGTTGACTTAGGAAAGATAGACTTGCAATGTTTTCCAAGAATACAAGGTTCACAAGTAGAATTATCAAAAGAAATATTAGGAAACATCAACCCTAAAGCACGTGAATGTGGGTGGCCTAGCCTAGCATGCCACACCATATTCGAATCAACAACAAAACAAGACTTAGTAGAGGATAAATTTGGATCGGTTTTCTCTAGGACATAGAGATCTCCACTCCCTTGCCCTTCTCCAAGAACCTTTCCAGTCTCAATATCCTGAAAATAAACATTGTTAGGACCAAAGATTGCATAACAATTCAAATCATTTGTGGCCCTCTTAACCGATAGTAAATTGGAGGTAAAGGTAGGCATAAAGAAAGCTTTTGAGGTTTTATCAAATAGTTTCAAGTCCCCTATTCCCTTTACTGGTATTTGTTCTCCATTTGCAATAACAACATTTCCTAAGGCCGGTTTTATGTTGTCAATTAAACTAGGGTTACTAATCATATGATGTGAGGCTCCCGAGTCAATAACAAGCGATTTGCTAGGCCTAGAAGTAAAGAAAGAGATACCAGACTCCTTGAGTGAAGCAATGGAGCGGATGAGAGCCTCAAGGTCTGACTTCCTCACCACATCTCCGTAGGCTGCGGTCATGGCCACCTCATCTCCCTGCTTTGATGATCCGGCTCCTTTATCGCTAACCGCTTCCTTTGAGAGGTTGGCTTTGAACTTGGCCGGCTTGAGATGAGGATGGAGAACCCAGCACTTGTCTTTCAGATGACCCCGCTTCTTGCAGTGGTCGCACACCAACAACTTCCTCTCCTCTTGCTTGTACATTCCTTTGTTGGCCGAAGCAAGCTCCCCCTTACCGCTAAACAAATCAAGGGATCCTTGCTCTTTCTGAATTTGGGAGCAAATATCCTCAAAGGAGGGGAGCTTCTCTGCCCTTAGGATGTGCTTCAAGAGGTCGTTGAAGGACGGGTTCAAGGTAAGTAGGAGTCCGAAGACTTTGTCTTGCTCCTTTCTTTCGTTTAGCACACTTGCCTCAAGTGTACTTGGCCGCAACATGTCAAGCTCGGACCATAGTGCACGGAACTTACCAAGATGCTTAGTGAACTCCACATCATCTTGGTTAAGATCATTTATGGCCTTCTTGACCTCAAAGACTCTAGTCATGTTAGAGACATTACCATACACGCCTTTAAGTGTTTCCCACAGTTCCTTGGCCGTCTCGCAATATGAGTAGGCCTCAAGGATAGGCGTGTCCAGAGAGTTTTGGAGAACAGATAGGACAACTTGGTCTTCTTGGAACCATTTGGCCTTCCTCTCGCTCTCTTCCTCCGCTTCCGCCTCGGAAGCGTCCTCTCCTTTGGGGTTTTTCTTTGGGACATAGTCGGACTCGACATGACTCCAAAGGCCACGACCTCCAAGGGCGGTTCTTGTGGTTCTTGTCCACAGCAAGTAGTTTGTCCCCTTTAGGACAACCGGTGAAACAATGGGCTTGGCGTTTTCCATGGTCGGATTTCTATGGACCGATGGGTAAAGCTTTTACCCGGAGAATAAAGGAGATGCGAGTAAGAAGAAACGAAGATAAGGAGACTAGAGTGTAGAAATGAGTAGGAGAATGAGATTAGACTGTAGAGAATCGAAGAACTTGCTCTGATACCATGTAAGACTTTGTAGAATAAAGAAGAGAATCAAGAGATTGATGAGAGATATCGGTAGACAAAGAGAATGAGGAAGAAGAAAAGATTAGGTTATTGTTCCATAAGAATTCATATTACAATGTAGGCTAAAGTCTATATATATCAAGGGAAAATTAGGGCTACACCCTCTACCAACCGATCGTATAAGTGATAGGGACAAGGAGAGAGATAGAACTAATCCCAACGGTGATAGTGACCCGTCCTAGTCTCCTTAAACACAACATAACCCGTGACTCCACTTGTTCCTCCTCTCTAACGGCTACAAGCGACATTCTAGATCCTTCTCATGGGCCTAAGGAGAGCAGGCCTCCTCATTGTCTTTACACACTTACATGACTCGGCCTTATTGCTTGGTTGTACGGACGGCCCCATAATTGTACGGACGGCCATGGCTGCCTTAGGCTTATTCTCTTGATCAATAGTAAACAGCTATGTTAGTGTTTCTGGGGTTAAAATGTGTCTTAATCCAATGCAACTAACTAATTATAGGAGTTTGAGATAGATGTGGAGAGTTTAAAAGCCACTTATACCCATTTTGTCCCAAAACAGGCTAAAACAAAGAAAACATTGCTTAGAAGCTGTAAACAGCTATGTTTGTGTTTCTGGGGTTAAAATGTGTCTTAATCCATTGAAACTAACTAATTATAAGACTTTAAGATAGATGTGGAGAGTTTAAAAGCCACTTATACCCATTTTGTCCCAAAACAGGCTAAAACAAGGAAAACATTGTTTAGAAGCTGTAAACAGCTATGTTAGTGTTTCTGGGTGTAAGACTTTGTAGAATAAAGAAGAGAATCAAGAGATTGATGAGAGATATCGGTAGACAAAGAGAATGAGGAAGAAGAAAAGATTAGGTTATTGTTCCATAAGAATACATATTACAATGTAGGCTAAAGTCTATATATATCAAGGGAAAATTAGGGCTACACCCTCTACCAACCGATCGTATAAGTGATAGGGACAAGGAGAGAGATAGAACTAATCCCAACGGTGATAGTGACCCGTCCTAGTCTCCTTAAACACAACATAACCCGTGACTCCACTTGTTCCTCCTCTCTAACGGCTACAAGCGACATTCTAGATCCTTCTCATGGGCCTAAGGAGAGCAGGCCTCCTCATTGTCTTTACACACTTACATGACTCGGCCTTATTGCTTGGTTGTACGGACGGCCCCATAATTGTACGGACGGCCATGGCTGCCTTAGGCTTATTCTCTTGATCAATACTCCCCCTCAAGCTTAGCCGAGTGAAATGGCTAAGCTTGGAACCCGTGAAGCAGCACCTCATTAAAAACCTTGACTTAGAAAACCTCATGGGACAAAACCAAGTCAAGGGAAAAAGAGTGTGCTGTCCACGGATTAGGGAAGCTTGATCATGGCCGTGTAATGTCTACAAGTCCAAGTTTGCTGTAGATGTGATCACAAACCTTGGAGCTTGCAGACTTGGTGAAGATGTCAGCTAGCTGATCTTGACTCCTTGTGTGGCATGGTAACACCACTCCTTCTTCAATCTTCTCTCTCACCTTGTGGCAATCGCTTTCTATGTGCTTGGTCCTCTCATGAAAGACTGAGTTTGTGGCAATGTGGATAGCCGCTTCATTGTCGCAGTGCATGGTCATGGGCTGCTTTGTCTCGATGCCTAAGTCCTTGAGTAGGCCCTTCAGCCATGTCATCTCGTTAGTGAGCTTCCTCATAGCTCTATACTCGGCCTCGGCGCTAGAGCATGAAACCACCTTTTGTTTCTTAGACCTCCATGTAACCAAGTTGCCTCCAACAAACGTGCAGTACCCAGTGGTGGATCTCCTATCCAGCGTGTCGCCATTGTAATCCGCATCACAATAGCCAACGATTTCGGTGTTGTCATTCTTGCCCATCCAAATACCTTGACCCGGACTGCCCTTGAGATAGCTTAGGATCCTTTCGACTTGACTCCATTGGTACTTGCTTGGTGCCTTCATATGTTGGCTAACCTGATTCACAGCATAGGATATGTCAGGTCGTGTGATAGTAAGGTATATCAGCTTACCTACAAGCCGGCGGTAGCGTGTGACGTCTAAGAATGGCTCGTCCATTGGTTCCTTAGGTCGGCCTTCTTTTGCCCGTAAGCTCTCCCCCTTTCGCTTGAGCTGGTAATCTTCATCAAGGGGCGTAGCAACCGGAGACACACCAAGCTTGCCAGTCTCCTCTAACAAGTCAAGAGTAAACTTGCGTTGTGAGAGGAAGAGTCCTTCCGGTGAGCGACAAATCTCAATACCAAGAAAGTATTTGAGTTCCCCAAGGTCCTTGATGTCAAATACCGACTTGAGAGAGTCCTTGGTGTCCTGAATGGCCGCCTTATCATCACCAGTCACGATGATGTCGTCGACGTATATGAGCACCACCACCCAACCAATAGAGGTGCGACGCGTGAAGAGAGTATGATCAGCCTCCGATCGCGTAAAACCATCAGTCTTGAGAGTGGAGCTTAGTTTGTGGTACCACGCTCGTGGGGACTGCTTAAGGCCATAGATGGCCTTACGTAGCCTCAAGACTTTTCCGGGTGTAACCATGTCTTCAAGGCCGGGAGGAGGCGTCATGTACACTTCTTCATCAAGTTCACCTTGAAGGAAGGCGTTCTTCACATCCATCTGCCATAAGTCCCATGAGAGGTTGACAGCAAGAGACAGCACAACCCGAACCGTATGGAGCTTGGCCACGGGTGCAAAGGTGTCCGTGTAGTCCGCGCCATAGGTTTGGGTGAAGCCACGGGCCACTAACCTGGCTTTATGCCGTTCAATGTCACCATTGCTCAAATACTTTATGGTAAACACCCATTTGGAGCTAACTGCCCGCTTGCCTTGAGGAAGATCCGATTCGTCCCACGTATGATTCCGGATCATGGCGCCAGTTTCATTCTTGACCGCATCTAACCAAACTTGATGTTCCTTAGCTTCATCATATGTCTGCGGGATCCAATTGGCGTCCACTTGGCCGAAGAAAGCTTGGTGATCAGCAGGTAACAGCTCAAGGGAACAAACGGACTGAATGGGATGAGCGACAGCTTGGCTGTTGTAATAGACACGCTTGTTCTTCCAAGTGGAGGGATCTGATCGAGGTCTGGTGCTCCGACGCAGGACTGGTGCCGGAAGTGGATCCACGCTAGGCAACACGGTGGACGTACCGTCCGTAGGAGCCATCTCCGTGTTTTCCTCGGTAGAGGCCGCCGCCGGAGCATGCGTGTCCGTTGTAGGGCCAGGGACGGGAACACCGGTTATGGGTAGGCCAGACCCGAGAGATTCACCATCTTGGGCTGAACCATTGTCATTTGCATCTCCTTGGTCAGACCCACCATCGGTAGAATTTTGACTTAGTGTTGGCCGCACGGCACCCGTTGGTGGAGATGGGTTGCCAAGGTGATCAAGAAGGAACCGTAGACTCGAAGCTCGGTCATTAGGTGAGTGAGAGAGATCTTTAAGGCTGTTCCAATCCCTCTTGTCATGGTAGCCCACATGTTCTAGAAACCGGACGTCTCGAGAGACATATAGTCGACTTGTGGCCGGATCATAACATTTGTACCCCTTTTGTGTGGTGGAGTAGCCAATGAACATACACTTTGTACTTTTGGCATCCAGCTTACTCCTTTGTTCTCCTGGTACTAACACAAAACAAACACAGCCGAAAACTCGTAAGTGATCAAGAGATGGTTTAAATTTGTTTAGTACTTCAAATGGAGATAAGTCATGAAGAACTCTAGTTGGTGTTCGGTTGATTAGGTAGCATGCAGTCATCACGGCATCACCCCAATATCGTTTAGGAACACTCAAATGGAACATGATTGCCCGCGCCACTTCCATGAGGTGCCGGTTCTTCCTCTCGGCCACACCATTTTGTTGTGGCGTGTAGGGACAACTAGTTTGATGGAGAATGCCATGCTTGGAGAGATGTTCTTTGAACTTGCAACTTGTGTATTCCCCCCCATTATCAGACCTAAGTACCTTAAGTTTAGCATTGAAGTGATTAGTCACATAATTTTGAAAATTGATAAAGGCATCAAATACTCTATCTTTAGATGGCAACAAGGTAATCCAAGTGTATTTTGATTTTTCATCAATAAAAGTCACAAAATACTTGTTATTATCTCTAGATAGGCATGGTGATGTCCAAACATCTGAGTGAACCAAATCAAAACACTTCTCATAAATAGTAGTTGACTTAGGAAAGATAGACTTGCAATGTTTTCCAAGAATACAAGGTTCACAAGTAGAATTATCAAAAGAAATATTAGGAAACATCAACCCTAAAGCACGTGAATGTGGGTGGCCTAGCCTAGCATGCCACACCATATTCGAATCAACAACAAAACAAGACTTAGTAGAGGATAAATTTGGATCGGTTTTCTCTAGGACATAGAGATCTCCACTCCCTTGCCCTTCTCCAAGAACCTTTCCAGTCTCAATATCCTGAAAATAAACATTGTTAGGACCAAAGATTGCATAACAATTCAAATCATTTGTGGCCCTCTTAACCGATAGTAAATTGGAGGTAAAGGTAGGCATAAAGAAAGCTTTTGAGGTTTTATCAAATAGTTTCAAGTCCCCTATTCCCTTTACTGGTATTTGTTCTCCATTTGCAATAACAACATTTCCTAAGGCCGGTTTTATGTTGTCAATTAAACTAGGGTTACTAATCATATGATGTGAGGCTCCCGAGTCAATAACAAGCGATTTGCTAGGCCTAGAAGTAAAGAAAGAGATACCAGACTCCTTGAGTGAAGCAATGGAGCGGATGAGAGCCTCAAGGTCTGACTTCCTCACCACATCTCCGTAGGCTGCGGTCATGGCCACCTCATCTCCCTGCTTTGATGATCCGGCTCCTTTATCGCTAACCGCTTCCTTTGAGAGGTTGGCTTTGAACTTGGCCGGCTTGAGATGAGGATGGAGAACCCAGCACTTGTCTTTCAGATGACCCCGCTTCTTGCAGTGGTCGCACACCAACAACTTCCTCTCCTCTTGCTTGTACATTCCTTTGTTGGCCGAAGCAAGCTCCCCCTTACCGCTAAACAAATCAAGGGATCCTTGCTCTTTCTGAATTTGGGAGCAAATATCCTCAAAGGAGGGGAGCTTCTCTGCCCTTAGGATGTGCTTCAAGAGGTCGTTGAAGGACGGGTTCAAGGTAAGTAGGAGTCCGAAGATTTTGTCTTGCTCCTTTCTTTCGTTTAGCACACTTGCCTCAAGTGTACTTGGCCGCAACATGTCAAGCTCGGACCATAGTGCACGGAACTTACCGAGATGCTTAGTGAACTCCACATCATCTTGGTTAAGATCATTTATGGCCTTCTTGACCTCAAAGACTCTAGTCATGTTAGAGACATTACCATACACGCCTTTAAGTGTTTCCCACAGTTCCTTGGCCGTCTCGCAATATGAGTAGGCCTCAAGGATAGGCGTGTCCAGAGAGTTTTGGAGAACAGATAGGACAACTTGGTCTTCTTGGAACCATTTGGCCTTCCTCTCGCTCTCTTCCTCCGCTTCCGCCTCGGAAGCGTCCTCTCCTTTGGGGTTTTTCTTTGGGACATAGTCGGACTCGACATGACTCCAAAGGCCACGACCTCCAAGGGCGGTTCTTGTGGTTCTTGTCCACAGCAAGTAGTTTGTCCCCTTTAGGACAACCGGTGAAACAATGGGCTTGGCGTTTTCCATGGTCGGATTTCTATGGACCGATGGGTAAAGCTTTTACCCGGAGAATAAAGGAGATGCGGGTAAGAAGAAACGAAGATAAGGAGACTAGAGTGTAGAAATGAGTAGGAGAATGAGATTAGACTGTAGAGAATCGAAGAACTTGCTCTGATACCATGTAAGACTTTGTAGAATAAAGAAGAGAATCAAGAGATTGATGAGAGATATCGGTAGACAAAGAGAATGAGGAAGAAGAAAAGATTAGGTTATTGTTCCATAAGAATACATATTACAATGTAGGCTAAAGTCTATATATATCAAGGGAAAATTAGGGCTACACCCTCTACCAACCGATCGTATAAGTGATAGGGACAAGGAGAGAGATAGAACTAATCCCAACGGTGATAGTGACCCGTCCTAGTCTCCTTAAACACAACATAACCCGTGACTCCACTTGTTCCTCCTCTCTAACGGCTACAAGCGACATTCTAGATCCTTCTCATGGGCCTAAGGAGAGCAGGCCTCCTCATTGTCTTTACACACTTACATGACTCGGCCTTATTGCTTGGTTGTACGGACGGCCCCATAATTGTACGGACGGCCATGGCTGCCTTAGGCTTATTCTCTTGATCAATACTGGGGTTAAAATGTGTCTTAATCCAATGCAACTAACTAAGATAGATGTGGAGAGTTTAAAAGCCAGTTATACCCATTTTGTCCCAAAACAGGCTAAAACCAAGAAAACATTGCTTAGAAGCTGTAAACAGCCATGTTAGTGTTTCTGGGGTTAAAATGTGTCTTAATCCATTGAAACTAACTAATTATAAGACTTTAAGATAGATGTGGAGAGTTTAAAAGCCAGTTATACCCATTTTGTCCCAAAACAGGCTAAAACCAAGAAAACATTGCTTAGAAGCTGTAAACAGCTATGTTAGTGTTTCTGGGGTTAAAATGTGTCTTTATCCAATGCAACTAACTAATTATAGGAGTTTGAGATAGATGTGGAGAGTTTAAAAGCCACTTATACCCATTTTGTCCCAAAACAGGCTAAAACAAAGAAAACATTGCTTAGAAGCTGTAAACAGCTATGTTAGTGTTTCTGGGGTTAAAATGTGTCTTAATCCAATCCAACTGTCTAATTATAAGAGTTTGAGATAGATGTGCAGAGTCTAAAAGCCACTTATACCCATTTTGTCCCAAAACAGGCTAAAACCAAGAAAACATTGCTTAGAAGCACTAAACAGCTTTGTTAGTGTTTCTGGGGTTAAAATGTGTCTTAATCCAATGCAACTAACTAATTATAAGAGATTGAGATAGATGTGGAGAGTTTAAAACCCACTTATACCCATTTTGTCCCAAAACAGGCTAAAACGAAGAAAATATTGCTTCGAAGCACTAAACAGCTTTGTTACTGTTTCTGGGGTTAAAATGTGTCTTAATCCAATGCAACTGACAAGTTATAAGAGTTTGAGATAGATGTGGAGAGTTTAAAAGCCACTTATACCCATTTTGTCCCAAAAAAGGCTAAAACCAAGAAAACATTGCTTAGAAGCTGTAAACAGCTATGTTAGTGTTTCTGGGGTTAAAATGTGTCTTAATCCATTGAAACTAACTAATTATAAGACTTTAAGACAGATGTGGAGAGTTTAAAAGCCACTTATACCCATTTTGTCCCAAAACAGGCTAAAACCAAGAAAACATTGCTTAGAAGCTGTAAACAGCTATGTTAGTGTTTCTAGGGTTAAAATGTTTATTAATCCATTGAAACTAACTACTTATAAGACTTTAAGATAGATGTGGAGAGTTTAAAAGCCACTTATACCCATTTTCGCCCAAAAGAGGCTAAAACCAGGAAAACATTGTTTAGAAGCTGTAAACAGCTATGTTAGTGTTTCTGGAAAATGTGTCTTAATCCAATGCAACTAACTAATTATAAGAGTTTGAGATTGATGTGGAGAGTTTAAAAGCCACTTATACCCATTTTGTCCCAAAACAGGCTAAAACAAAGAAAACATTGCTTAGAAGCTGTAAACAGCTATGTTAGTTTTTCTGGGGTTAAAATGTGTCTTAATCCAATGCAACTAACTAATTATAGGAGTTTGGGAAAGATGTAGAGAGTTTAAAAGCCACTTATACCCATTTTGTCCCAAAACAGGCTAAAACCAAGAAAACATTGCTTAGAAGGTGTAAACAGCTATGTTAATGTTTCTGGGGTTAAAATGTGTCTTAATCCAATGCTACTGACTAGTTATAAGAGTTTGAGATAGATGTGGAGAGTTTAAAAGCCACATACCCATTTTGTCCCAAAACAGGCTAAAACCAAGAAAACATTGCTTAGTAGCTGTAAACAGCTATGTTAGTGTTTCTGGGGTTAAAATGTGTCTTAATCCAATGCAACTAACTAATTATAAGAGTTTGAGATAGATGTGGAGAGTTTAAAAGCCACTTATACCCATTTTGTCCCAAAACAGGCTAAAACCAAGAAAACATTGCTTAGAAGCACTAAACAGCTTTGTTAGTGTTTATGGGGTTAAAATGTGTCTTAATCCAATGCAACTAACTAATTATAAGAGATTGAGATAGATGTGGAGAGTTTAAAAGCCACTTATACCCATTTTGTCCCAAAAGAGGCTAAAACGAAGAAAATATTGCTTAGAAGCACTAAACAGCTTTGTTAGTGTTTCTGGGGTTAAAATGTGTCTTAATCCAATGCAACTGACTAGTTATAAGAGTTTGAGATAGATGTGGAAAGTTTAAAAGCCACTTATACCCATTTTGTCCCAAAACAGGCTAAAACCAAGAAAACATTGCTTAGAAGCTGTAAACAGCTATGTTAGTGTTTCTGGGGTTAAAATGTGTCTTAATCCATTGAAACTAACTAATTATAAGACTTTAAGATAGATGTGGAGAGTTTAAAAGCCACTTATACCCATTTTGTCCCAAAACAGGCTAAAACCAAGAAAACATTGCTTAGAAGCTGTAAACTGCTATGTTAGTGTTTCTGGGGTTAAAATGTGTCTTTATCCAATGCAACTAACTAATTATCGGAGTTTGAGATAGATGTGGAGAGTTTAAAAGCCACTTATACCCATTTTGTCCCAAAACAGGCTAAAACAAAGAAATCATTGCTTAGAAGCTGTAAACAGCTTTGTTAGTGTTTCTGGGGTTAAAATGTGTCTTAATCCAATGCAACTAACTAATTATAAGAGATTGAGATAGATGTGGAGAGTTCAAAAGCCGTTTATACCCATTTTGTCCCAAAACAGGCTAAAACCTAGAAAACATTGCTTAGAAGCTGTAAACAGCTATGTTAGTGTTTATGGGGTTAAAATGTGTCTTAATCCAATGCAACTGACTAGTTATAAGAGTTTGAGATAGATGTGGAGAGTTTAAAAGCCACTTATACCCATTTTGTCCCAAAACATACTAAAACCAAGTAAACATTGCTTAGAAGCTGTAAACAGCTATGTTAGTCTTTCTGGGGTTAAAATGTGTCTTCATCCAATGCAACTAACTAATTATAGGAGTTTGAGATAGATGTGGAGAGTTTAAAAGCCACTTATACCCATTTTGTCCCAAAACATACTAAAACCAAGAAAACATTGCTTAGAAGCTGTAAACAGCTATGTTAGTGTTTCTGGGGTTAAAATGTGTCTTAATCCAATGCAACTAACTAATTATCGGAGTTTGAGATAGATGTGGAGAGTTTAAAAGCCACTTATACCCATTTTGTCCCAAAACAGGCTAAAACAAAGAAATCATTGCTTAGAAGCTGTAAACAGCTTTGTTAGTGTTTCTGGGGTTAAAATGTGTCTTAATCCAATGCAACTAACTAATTATAAGAGATTGAGATAGATGTGGAGAGTTCAAAAGCCGTTTATACCCATTTTGTCCCAAAACAGGCTAAAACCAAGAAAACATTGCTTAGAAGCACTAAACAGCTTTGTTAGTGTTTATGAGGTTAAAATGTGTCTTAATCCAATGCAACTAACTAATTATAAGAGATTGAGATAGATGTGGAGAGTTTAAAAGCCACTTATACCCATTTTGTCCCAAAAGAGGCTAAAACGAAGAAAATATTGCTTAGAAGCACTAAACAGCTTTGTTAGTGTTTCTGGGGTTAAAATGTGTCTTAATCCAATGCAACTGACTAGTTATAAGAGTTTGAGATAGATGTGGAGAGTTTAAAAGCCACTTATACCCATTTTGTCCCAAAACAGGCTAAAACAAAGAAAACATTGCTTAGAAGCTGTAAACAGCTTTGTTAGTGTTTCTGGGGTTAAAATGTATCTTAATCCAATGCAACTAACTAATTATAAGAGATTGAGATAGATGTGGAGAGTTGAAAAGCCGTTTATACCCATTTTGTCCCAAAACAGGCTAAAACCTAGAAAACATTGCTTAGAAGCTGTAAACAGCTATGTTAGTGTTTCTGGGGTTAAAATGTGTCTTAATCCAATGCAACTGACTAGTTATAAGAGTTTGAGATAGATGTGGAGAGTTTAAAAGCCACTTATACCCATTTTGTCCCAAAACATACTAAAACCAAGAAAACATTGCTTAGAAGCTGTAAACAGCTATGTTAGTGTTTCTGGGGTTAAAATGTGTCTTAATCCAATGCAACTAACTAATTATAGGAGTTTGAGATAGATGTGGAGAGTTTAAAAGCCACTTATACCCATTTTGTCCCAAAACAGGCTAAAACAAAGAAAACATTGCTTAGAAGCTCTAAACAGCTATGTTAGTATTTCTGGGGTTAAAATGTGTCTTAATCCATTGAAACTAACTAATTATAAGACTTTAAGATAGATGTGGAGAGTTTAAAAGCCACTTATACCCATTTTGTCCCAAAACAGGCTAAAACAAGGAAAACATTGTTTAGAAGCTGTAAACAGCTATGTTAGTGTTTCTGGGGTTAAAATGTGTCTTAATCCAATGCAACTAACTAAGATAGATGTGGAGAGTTTAAAAGCCAGTTATACCCATTTTGTCCCAAAACAGGCTAAAACCAAGAAAACATTGCTTAGAAGCTGTAAACAGCCATGTTAGTGTTTCTGGGGTTAAAATGTGTCTTAATCCATTGAAACTAACTAATTATAAGACTTTAAGATAGATGTGGAGAGTTTAAAAGCCACTTATACCCATTTTGTCCCAAAACAGGCTAAAACCAAGAAAACATTGCTTAGAAGCTGTAAACAGCTATGTTAGTGTTTCTGGGGTTAAAATGTGTCTTTATCCAATGCAACTAACTAATTATAAGAGATTGAGATAGATGTGGAGAGTTTAAAAGCCACTTATACCCATTTTGTCCCAAAAGAGGCTAAAACGAAGAAAATATTGCTTAGAAGCACTAAACAGCTTTGTTAGTGTTTCTGGGGTTAAAATGTGTCTTAATCCAATGCAACTGACTAGTTATAAGAGTTTGAGATAGATGTGGAAAGTTTAAAAGCCACTTATACCCATTTTGTCCCAAAACAGGCTAAAACCAAGAAAACATTGCTTAGAAGCTGTAAACAGCTATGTTAGTGTTTCTGGGGTTAAAATGTGTCTTAATCCATTGAAACTAACTAATTATAAGACTTTAAGATAGATGTGGAGAGTTTAAAAGCCACTTATACCCATTTTGTCCCAAAACAGGCTAAAACCAAGAAAACATTGCTTAGAAGCTGTAAACTGCTATGTTAGTGTTTCTGGGGTTAAAATGTGTCTTTATCCAATGCAACTAACTAATTATCGGAGTTTGAGATAGATGTGGAGAGTTTAAAAGCCACTTATACCCATTTTGTCCCAAAACAGGCTAAAACAAAGAAATCATTGCTTAGAAGCTGTAAACAGCTTTGTTAGTGTTTCTGGGGTTAAAATGTGTCTTAATCCAATGCAACTAACTAATTATAAGAGATTGAGATAGATGTGGAGAGTTCAAAAGCCGTTTATACCCATTTTGTCCCAAAACAGGCTAAAACCTAGAAAACATTGCTTAGAAGCTGTAAACAGCTATGTTAGTGTTTATGGGGTTAAAATGTGTCTTAATCCAATGCAACTGACTAGTTATAAGAGTTTGAGATAGATGTGGAGAGTTTAAAAGCCACTTATACCCATTTTGTCCCAAAACATACTAAAACCAAGTAAACATTGCTTAGAAGCTGTAAACAGCTATGTTAGTCTTTCTGGGGTTAAAATGTGTCTTCATCCAATGCAACTAACTAATTATAGGAGTTTGAGATAGATGTGGAGAGTTTAAAAGCCACTTATACCCATTTTGTCCCAAAACATACTAAAACCAAGAAAACATTGCTTAGAAGCTGTAAACAGCTATGTTAGTGTTTCTGGGGTTAAAATGTGTCTTAATCCAATGCAACTAACTAATTATCGGAGTTTGAGATAGATGTGGAGAGTTTAAAAGCCACTTATACCCATTTTGTCCCAAAACAGGCTAAAACAAAGAAATCATTGCTTAGAAGCTGTAAACAGCTTTGTTAGTGTTTCTGGGGTTAAAATGTGTCTTAATCCAATGCAACTAACTAATTATAAGAGATTGAGATAGATGTGGAGAGTTCAAAAGCCGTTTATACCCATTTTGTCCCAAAACAGGCTAAAACCAAGAAAACATTGCTTAGAAGCACTAAACAGCTTTGTTAGTGTTTATGAGGTTAAAATGTGTCTTAATCCAATGCAACTAACTAATTATAAGAGATTGAGATAGATGTGGAGAGTTTAAAAGCCACTTATACCCATTTTGTCCCAAAAGAGGCTAAAACGAAGAAAATATTGCTTAGAAGCACTAAACAGCTTTGTTAGTGTTTCTGGGGTTAAAATGTGTCTTAATCCAATGCAACTGACTAGTTATAAGAGTTTGAGATAGATGTGGAGAGTTTAAAAGCCACTTATACCCATTTTGTCCCAAAACAGGCTAAAACAAAGAAAACATTGCTTAGAAGCTGTAAACAGCTTTGTTAGTGTTTCTGGGGTTAAAATGTATCTTAATCCAATGCAACTAACTAATTATAAGAGATTGAGATAGATGTGGAGAGTTGAAAAGCCGTTTATACCCATTTTGTCCCAAAACAGGCTAAAACCTAGAAAACATTGCTTAGAAGCTGTAAACAGCTATGTTAGTGTTTCTGGGGTTAAAATGTGTCTTAATCCAATGCAACTGACTAGTTATAAGAGTTTGAGATAGATGTGGAGAGTTTAAAAGCCACTTATACCCATTTTGTCCCAAAACATACTAAAACCAAGAAAACATTGCTTAGAAGCTGTAAACAGCTATGTTAGTGTTTCTGGGGTTAAAATGTGTCTTAATCCAATGCAACTAACTAATTATAGGAGTTTGAGATAGATGTGGAGAGTTTAAAAGCCACTTATACCCATTTTGTCCCAAAACAGGCTAAAACAAAGAAAACATTGCTTAGAAGCTGTAAACAGCTATGTTAGTATTTCTGGGGTTAAAATGTGTCTTAATCCATTGAAACTAACTAATTATAAGACTTTAAGATAGATGTGGAGAGTTTAAAAGCCACTTATACCCATTTTGTCCCAAAACAGGCTAAAACAAGGAAAACATTGTTTAGAAGCTGTAAACAGCTATGTTAGTGTTTCTGGGGTTAAAATGTGTCTTAATCCAATGCAACTAACTAAGATAGATGTGGAGAGTTTAAAAGCCAGTTATACCCATTTTGTCCCAAAACAGGCTAAAACCAAGAAAACATTGCTTAGAAGCTGTAAACAGCCATGTTAGTGTTTCTGGGGTTAAAATGTGTCTTAATCCATTGAAACTAACTAATTATAAGACTTTAAGATAGATGTGGAGAGTTTAAAAGCCACTTATACCCATTTTGTCCCAAAACAGGCTAAAACCAAGAAAACATTGCTTAGAAGCTGTAAACAGCTATGTTAGTGTTTCTGGGGTTAAAATGTGTCTTTATCCAATGCAACTAACTAATTATAGGAGTTTGAGATAGATGTGGAGAGTTTAAAAGCCACTTATACCCATTTTGTCCCAAAACAGGCTAAAACAAAGAAAACATTGCTTAGAAGCTGTAAACAGCTATGTTAGTGTTTCTGGGGTTAAAATGTGTCTTAATCCAATCCAACTGTCTAATTATAAGAGTTTGAGATAGATGTGCAGAGTCTAAAAGCCACTTATACCCATTTTGTCCCAAAACAGGCTAAAACCAAGAAAACATTGCTTAGAAGCACTAAACAGCTTTGTTAGTGTTTCTGGGGTTAAAATGTGTCTTAATCCAATGCAACTAACTAATTATAAGAGATTGAGATAGATGTGGAGAGTTTAAAACCCACTTATACCCATTTTGTCCCAAAACAGGCTAAAACGAAGAAAATATTGCTTCGAAGCACTAAACAGCTTTGTTAGTGTTTCTGGGGTTAAAATGTGTCTTAATCCAATGCAACTGACAAGTTATAAGAGTTTGAGATAGATGTGGAGAGTTTAAAAGCCACTTATACCCATTTTGTCCCAAAAAAGGCTAAAACCAAGAAAACATTGCTTAGAAGCTGTAAACAGCTATGTTAGTGTTTCTGGGGTTAAAATGTGTCTTAATCCATTGAAACTAACTAATTATAAGACTTTAAGACAGATGTGGAGAGTTTAAAAGCCACTTATACCCATTTTGTCCCAAAACAGGCTAAAACCAAGAAAACATTGCTTAGAAGCTGTAAACAGCTATGTTAGTGTTTCTGGGGTTAAAATGTTTCTTAATCCATTGAAACTAACTACTTATAAGACTTTAAGATAGATGTGGAGAGTTTAAAAGCCACTTATACCCATTTTCGCCCAAAAGAGGCTAAAACCAGGAAAACATTGTTTAGAAGCTGTAAACAGCTATGTTAGTGTTTCTGGAAAATGTGCTTAATCCAATGCAACTAACTAATTATAAGAGTTTGAGATTGATGTGGAGAGTTTAAAAGCCACTTATACCCATTTTGTCCCAAAACAGGCT
Organism: Camelina sativa; assembly: GCF_030686135.1. NCBI lineage: Eukaryota > Viridiplantae > Streptophyta > Magnoliopsida > Brassicales > Brassicaceae > Camelina > Camelina sativa. The sequence goes on along the minus strand of NC_141881.1, from coordinate 6,484,047 downwards.
AAAACAAAGAAAACATTGCTTAGAAGCTGTAAACAGCTATGTTAGTTTTTCTGGGGTTAAAATGTGTCTTAATCCAGTGCAACTAACTAATTATAGGAGTTTGGGAAAGATGTAGAGAGTTTAAAAGCCACTTATACCCATTTTGTCCCAAAACAGGCTAAAACCAAGAAAACATTGCTTAGAAGGTGTAAACAGCTATGTTAATGTTTCTGGGGTTAAAATATGTCTTAATACAATGCTACTGACTAGTTATAAGAGTTTGAGATAGATGTGGAGAGTTTAAAAGCCACATACCCATTTTGTCCCAAAACAGGCTAAAACCAAGAAAACATTGCTTAGTAGCTGTAAACAGCTATGTTAGTGATTCTGGGGTTAAAATGTGTCTTAATCCAATGCAACTAACTAATTATAAGAGTTTGAGATAGATGTGGAGAGTTTAAAAGCCACTTATACCCATTTTGTCCCAAAACAGGCTAAAACCAAGAAAACATTGCTTAGAAGCACTAAACAGCTTTCTTAGTGTTTATGGGGTTAAAATGTGTCTTAATCCAATGCAACTAACTAATTATAAGAGATTGAGATAGATGTGGAGAGTTTAAAAGCCACTTATACCCATTTTGTCCCAAAAGAGGCTAAAACGAAGAAAATATTGCTTAGAAGCACTAAACAGCTTTGTTAGTGTTTCTGGGGTTAAAATGTGTCTTAATCCAATGCAACTGACTAGTTATAAGAGTTTGAGATAGATGTGGAAAGTTTAAAAGCCACTTATACCCATTTTGTCCCAAAACAGGCTAAAACCAAGAAAACATTGCTTAGAAGCTGTAAACAGCTATGTTAGTGTTTCTGGGGTTAAAATGTGTCTTAATCCATTGAAACTAACTAATTATAAGACTTTAAGATAGATGTGGAGAGTTTAAAAGCCACTTATACCCATTTTGTCCCAAAACAGGCTAAAACCAAGAAAACATTGCTTAGAAGCTGTAAACTGCTATGTTAGTGTTTATGGGGTTAAAATGTGTCTTTATCCAATGCAACTAACTAATTATCAGAGTTTGAGATAGATGTGGAGAGTTTAAAAGCCACTTATACCCATTTTGTCCCAAAACAGGCTAAAACAAAGAAATCATTGCTTAGAAGCTGTAAACAGCTTTGTTAGTGTTTCTGGGGTTAAAATGTGTCTTAATCCAATGCAACTAACTAATTATAAGAGATTGAGATAGATGTGGAGAGTTCAAAAGCCGTTTATACCCATTTTGTCCCAAAACAGGCTAAAACCTAGAAAACATTGCTTAGAAGCTGTAAACAGCTATGTTAGTGTTTATGGGGTTAAAATGTGTCTTAATCCAATGCAACTGACTAGTTATAAGAGTTTGAGATAGATGTGGAGAGTTTAAAAGCCACTTATACCCATTTTGTCCCAAAACATACTTAAACCAAGTAAACATTGCTTAGAAGCTGTAAACAGCTATGTTAGTCTTTCTGGGGTTAAAATGTGTCTTCATCCAATGCAACTAACTAATTATAGGAGTTTGAGATAGATGTGGAGAGTTTAAAAGCCACTTATACCCATTTTGTCCCAAAACATACTAAAACCAAGAAAACATTGCTTAGAAGCTGTAAACAGCTATGTTAGTGTTTCTGGGGTTAAAATGTGTCTTAATCCAATGCAACTAACTAATTATCAGAGTTTGAGATAGATGTGGAGAGTTTAAAAGCCACTTATACCCATTTTGTCCCAAAACAGGCTAAAACAAAGAAATCATTGCTTAGAAGCTGTAAACAGCTTTGTTAGTGTTTCTGGGTTAAAATGTGTCTTAATCCAATGCAACTAACTAATTATAAGAGATTGAGATAGATGTGGAGAGTTCAAAAGCCGTTTATACCCATTTTGTCCCAAAACAGGCTAAAACCTAGAAAACATTGCTTAGAAGCTGTAAACAGCTATGTTAGTGTTTATGGGGTTAAAATGTGTCTTAATCCAATGCAACTGACTAGTTATAAGAGTTTGAGATAGATGTGGAGAGTTTAAAAGCCACTTATACCCATTTTGTCCCAAAACATACTAAAACCAAGTAAACATTGCTTAGGTAAACAGCTATGTTAGTCTTTCTGGGGTTAAAATGTGTCTTCATCCAATGCAACTAACTAATTATAGGAGTTTGAGATAGATGTGGAGAGTTTAAAAGCCACTTATACCCATTTTGTCCCAAAACATACTAAAACCAAGAAAACATTGCTTAGAAGCTGTAAACAGCTATGTTAGTGTTTCTGGGGTTAAAATGTGTCTTAATCCAATGCAACTAACTAATTATAGGAGTTTGAGATAGATGTGGAGAGTTTAAAAGCCACTTATACCCATTTTGTCCCAAAACAGGCTAAAACCAAGAAAACATTGCTTAGAAGCTGTAAACAGCTATGTTAGTGTTTCTGGGGTTAAAATGTGTCTTAATCCATTGAAACTAACTAATTATAAGACTTTAAGATAGATGTGGAGAGTTTAAAAGCCACTTATACCCATTTTGTCCCAAAACAGGCTAAAACATGGAAAACATTGTTTAGAAGCTGTAAACAGCTATGTTAGTGTTTCTGGGGTTAAAATGTGTCTTAATCCAATGCAACTAACTAAGATAGATGTGGAGAGTTTAAAAGCCAGTTATACCCATTTTGTCCCAAAACAGGCTAAAACCAAGAAAACATTGCTTAGAAGCTGTAAACAGCCATGTTAGTGTTTCTGGGGTTAAAATGTGTCTTAATCCATTGAAACTAACTAATTATAAGACTTTAAGATAGATGTGGAGAGTTTAAAAGCCACTTATACCCATTTTGTCCCAAAACAGGCTAAAACCAAGAAAACATTGCTTAGAAGCTGTAAACAGCTATGTTAGTGTTTCTGGGGTTAAAATGTGTCTTTATCCAATGCAACTAACTAATTATAGGAGTTTGAGATAGATGTGGAGAGTTTAAAAGCCACTTATACCCATTTTGTCCCAAAACAGGCTAAAACAAAGAAAACATTGCTTAGAAGCTGTAAACAGCTATGTTAGTTTTTCTGGGGTTAAAATGTGTCTTAATCCAATGCACCTAACTAATTATAGGAGTTTGGGATAGATGTGGAGAGTTTAAAAGCCACTTATACCCATTTTGTCCCAAAACAGGCTAAAACCAAGAAAACATTGCTTAGAAGGTGTAAACAGCTATGTTAATGTTTCTGGGGTTAAAATGTGTCTTAATCCAATGCTACTGACTAGTTATAAGAGTTTGAGATAGATGTGGAGAGTTTAAAAGCCACATACCCATTTTGTCCCAAAACAGGCTAAAACCAAGAAAACATTGCTTAGTAGTTGTAAACAGCTATGTTAGTGTTTCTGGGGTTAAAATGTGTCTTAATCCAATGCAACTAACTAATTATAAGAGTTTGAGATAGATGTGGAGAGTTTAAAAGCCACTTATACCCATTTTGTCCCAAAACAGGCTAAAACCAAGAAAACATTGCTTAGAAGCACTAAACAGCTTTGTTAGTGTTTATGGGGTTAAAATGTGTCTTAATCCAATGCAACTATCTAATTATAAGAGATTGAGATAGATGTGGAGAGTTTAAAAGCCACTTATACCCATTTTGTCCCAAAAGAGGCTAAAACGAAGAAAATATTGCTTAGAAGCACTAAACAGCTTTGTTAGTGTTTCTGGGGTTAAAATGTGTCTTAATCCAATGCAACTGACTAGTTATAAGAGTTTGAGATAGATGTGGAGAGTTTAAAAGCCACTTATACCCATTTTATCCCAAAACAGGCTAAAACCAAGAAAACATTGCTTAGAAGCTGTAAACAGCTATGTTAGTGTTTCTGGGGTTAAAATGTGTCTTAATCCATTGAAACTAACTAATTATAAGACTTTAAGATAGATGTGGAGAGTTTAAAAGCCACTTATACCCATTTTGTCCCAAAACAGGCTAAAACCAAGAAAACATTGCTTAGAAGCTGTAAACTGCTATGTTAGTGTTTCTGGGGTTAAAATGTGTCTTTATCCAATGCAACTAACTAATTATAGGAGTTTGAGATAGATGTGGAGAGTTTAAAAGCCACTTATACCCATTTTGTCCCAAAACAGGCTAAAACAAAGAAAACATTGCTTAGAAGCTGTAAACAGCTTTGTTAGTGTTTCTGGGGTTAAAATGTGTCTTAATCCAATGCAACTAACTAATTATAAGAGATTGAGATAGATGTGGAGAGTTCAAAAGCCGTTTATACCCATTTTGTCCCAAAACAGGCTAAAACCTAGAAAACATTGCTTAGAAGCTGTAAACAGCTATGTTAGTGTTTCTGGGGTTAAAATGTGTCTTAATCCAATGCAACTGACTAGTTATAAGAGTTTGAGATAGATGTGGAGAGTTTAAAAGCCACTTATACCCATTTTGTCCCAAAACATACTAAAACCAAGAAAACATTGCTTAGAAGCTGTAAACAGCTATGTTAGTGTTTATGGGGTTAAAATGTGTCTTAATCCAATGCAACTAACTAATTATAGGAGTTTCAGATAGATGTGGAGTGTTTAAAAGCCACTTATACCCATTTTGTCCCAAAACAGGCTAAAACAAAGAAAACATTGCTTAGAAGCTGTAAACAACTATGTAAGTGTTTCTGGGGTTAAAATGTGTCTTAATCCATTGAAACTAACTAATTATAAGACTTTAAGATAGATGTGGAGAGTTTAAAAGCCACTTATACCCATTTTGTCCCAAAACAGGCTAAAACAAGGAAAACATTGTTTAGAAGCTGTAAACAGCTATGTTAGTGTTTCTGGGGTTAAAATGTGTCTTAATCCAATGCAACTAGCTGTTTTCTGTAAACAGCTATGCAACATTTTCTGTTTTCTGTTTTGGGACAAAATGGGTATAAGTGGCTTTTAAACTCTCCACATCTATCTTAAAGTCTTATTATTAGTTAGTTTCAATGGATTAAGACACATTTTAACCCCAGAAACACTAACATAGCTGTTTACAGCTTCTAAGCAATGTTTTCTTGGTTTTAGCCTGTTTTGGGACAAAATGGGTATAAGTGGCTTTTAAACTCTCCACATCTATCTCAAACTCTTATAACTAGTCAGTTGCATTGGATTAAGACACATTTTAACCCCATAAACACTAACATAGCTGTTTACAGCTTCTAAGCAATGTTTTCTTGGTTTTAGCCTGTTTTGGGACAAAATGGGTATAAGTGGCTTTTAAACTCTCCACATCTATCTTAAAGTCTTATAAGTAGTTCGTTTCAATGGATTAAGACACATTTTAACTCCATAAACACTAACATAGCTGTTTACAGCTTCTAAGCAATGTTTTCTTGGTTTTAACCTGTTTTGGGACAAAATGGGTATAAGTGTCTTTTAAGCTCTCCATATCAATCTTAAACTCTTATAATTAGTTAGTTGCATTGGATTAAGACACATTTTAACCCCAGAAACACTAACATAGCTGTTTACAGCTTGTAAACAATGTTTTCCTTGTTTTAGCCTGTTTTGGGACAAAATGGGTATAAGTGGCTTTTAAACTCTCCACATCTATCTTAAAGTCTTATAATTAGTTAGTTTCAATGGATTAAGACACATTTTAACCCCATAAACACTAACAAAGCTGTTTAGTGCTTCTAAGCAATGTTTTCTTGGTTTTAGCCTGTTTTGGGACAAAATGGGTATAAGTGGCTTTTAAACTTTCCACATCTATCTCAAACTCTTATAACTAGTCAGTTGCATTGGATTAAGACACATTTTAACCCCAGAAACACTAACAAAGCTGTTTAGTGCTTCTAAGCAATATTTTCTTGGTTTTAGCCTGTTTTGGGACAAAATAGGTATAAGTGGCTTTTAAACTCTCCACATCTATCTCAAACTCCTATAATTAGTTAGTTGCATTTGATTAAGACACACTTTAACCCTAGAAACACTAACATAGCTGTTTACAGCTTCTAAGCAATGTTTTCTTGGTTTTAGCCTGTTTTGCGACAAAATGGGTATAAGTGGCTTTTAGACTCTCCACATCTATCTCAAACTCTTATAAGTAGTTAGTTTCAATGGATTAAGACACATTTTAACTCCATAAACACTAACATAGCTGTTTACAGCTTCTAAGCAATGTTTTCTTGGTTTTAGCCTGTTTTGGGACAAAATGGGTATAAGTGACTTTTAAACTCTCCACATCTATCTTAAAGTCTTATAATTAGTTAGTTTCAATGGATTAAGACACATTTTAACCCCAGAAACACTAACATAGCTGTTTACAGCTTCTAAGCAATGTTTTTTTGGTTTTAGCCTGTTTCGGGACAAAATGGGTATAAGTGGCTTTTAGAATCTCCACATCTATCTTAAACTCTTATAATTAGACAGTTGCATTGGATTAAGACACATTTTAACCCTAGAAACACTAACATAGCTGTTTACAGCTTCTAAGCAATGTTTTCTTTGTTTTAGCCTGTTTTGGGACAAAATGGGTATAAGTGGCTTTTAGACTCTCCACATCTATCTCAAACTCTTATAATTAGTTAGTTGCATTGGATTAAGACACATTTTAACCCCAGAAACACTAACATAGCTGTTTACAGCTTCTAAACAATGTTTTCCTTGTATTAGCCTGTTTTGGGACAAAATGGGTATAAGTGGCTTTTAAACTCTCCACATCTAACTTAAAGTCTTGTAATTAGTTAGTTGCATTGGATTAAGACACATTTTAACCCCAGAAACACTAACATACCTGTTTACAGCTTCTAAACAATGTTTTCCTTGTTTTAGCCTATTTTGGGACAAAATGGGTATAAGTGGCTTTTAAACTCTCCACATCTATCTTAAAGTCTTATAATTAGTTAGTTTCAATGGGTTAAGACACATTTTAACCCCAGAAACACTAACATAGCTGTTTACAGCTTCTAAGCAATGTTTTCTTGGTTTTAGCCTGTTTTGGGACAAAATGGGTATAAGTGGCTTTTAAACTCTCCACATCAATCTCAAACTCTTATAATTAGTTAGTTTCAATGGATTAAGACACATTTTAACCCCAGAAACACTAACATAGCTGTTTACAGCTTCTAAGCAATGTTTTCTTTGTTTTAGCCTGTTTTGGGACAAAATGGGTATAAGTGGCTTTTAAACTCTCCACATCTATCTCAAACTCTTATAACTAGTCAGTTGCATTGGATTAAGACACATTTTAACCCCATAAACACTAACATAGCTGTTTACAGCTTCTAAGCAATGTTTTCTTGGTTTTAGCCTGTTTTGGGACAAAATGGGTATAAGTGGCTTTTAGAATCTCCACATCTATCTTAAACTCTTATAATTAGACAGTTGCATTGGATTAAGACACATTTTAACCCTAGAAACACTAACATAGCTGTTTACAGCTTCTAAGCAATGTTTTCTTTGTTTTAGCCTGTTTTGGGACAAAATGGGTATAAGTGGCTTTTAGACTCTCCACATCTATCTCAAACTCTTATAATTAGTTAGTTGCATTGGATTAAGACACATTTTAACCCCAGAAACACTAACATAGCTGTTTACAGCTTCTAAACAATGTTTTCCTTGTATTAGCCTGTTTTGGGACAAAATGGGTATAAGTGGCTTTTAAACTCTCCACATCTAACTTAAAGTCTTGTAATTAGTTAGTTGCATTGGATTAAGACACATTTTAACCCCAGAAACACTAACATACCTGTTTACAGCTTCTAAACAATGTTTTCCTTGTTTTAGCCTATTTTGGGACAAAATGGGTATAAGTGGCTTTTAAACTCTCCACATCTATCTTAAAGTCTTATAATTAGTTAGTTTCAATGGGTTAAGACACATTTTAACCCCAGAAACACTAACATAGCTGTTTACAGCTTCTAAGCAATGTTTTCTTGGTTTTAGCCTGTTTTGGGACAAAATGGGTATAAGTGGCTTTTAAACTCTCCACATCAATCTCAAACTCTTATAATTAGTTAGTTTCAATGGATTAAGACACATTTTAACCCCAGAAACTGTAAGACTTTGTAGAATAAAGAAGAGAATCAAGAGATTGATGAGAGATATCGGTAGACAAAGAGAATGAGGAAGAAGAAAAGATTAGGTTATTGTTCCATAAGAATTCATATTACAATGTAGGCTAAAGTCTATATATATCAAGGGAAAATTAGGGCTACACCCTCTACCAACCGATCGTATAAGTGATAGGGACAAGGAGAGAGATAGAACTAATCCCAACGGTGATAGTGACCCGTCCTAGTCTCCTTAAACACAACATAACCCGTGACTCCACTTGTTCCTCCTCTCTAACGGCTACAAGCGACATTCTAGATCCTTCTCATGGGCCTAAGGAGAGCAGGCCTCCTCATTGTCTTTACACACTTACATGACTCGGCCTTATTGCTTGGTTGTACGGACGGCCCCATAATTGTACGGACGGCCATGGCTGCCTTAGGCTTATTCTCTTGATCAATACTCCCCCTCAAGCTTAGCCGAGTGAAATGGCTAAGCTTGGAACCCGTGAAGCAGCACCTCATTAAAAACCTTGACTTAGAAAACCTCATGGGACAAAACCAAGTCAAGGGAAAAAGAGTGTGCTGTCCACGGATTAGGGAAGCTTGATCATGGCCGTGTAATGTCTACAAGTCCAAGTTTGCTGTAGATGTGATCACAAACCTTGGAGCTTGCAGACTTGGTGAAGATGTCAGCTAGCTGATCTTGACTCCTTGTGTGGCATGGTAACACCACTCCTTCTTCAATCTTCTCTCTCACCTTGTGGCAATCGCTTTCTATGTGCTTGGTCCTCTCATGAAAGACTGAGTTTGTGGCAATGTGGATAGCCGCTTCATTGTCGCAGTGCATGGTCATGGGTTGCTTTGTCTCGATGCCTAAGTCCTTGAGTAGGCCCTTCAGCCATGTCATCTCGTTAGTGAGCTTCCTCATAGCTCTATACTCGGCCTCGGCGCTAGAGCATGAAACCACCTTTTGTTTCTTAGACCTCCATGTAACCAAGTTGCCTCCAACAAACGTGCAGTACCCAGTGGTGGATCTCCTATCCAGCGTGTCGCCATTGTAATCCGCATCACAATAGCCAACGATTTCGGTGTTGTCATTCTTGCCCATCCAAATACCTTGACCCGGACTGCCCTTGAGATAGCTTAGGATCCTTTCGACTTGACTCCATTGGTACTTGCTTGGTGCCTTCATATGTTGGCTAACCTGATTCACAGCATAGGATATGTCAGGTCGTGTGATAGTAAGGTATATCAGCTTACCTACAAGCCGGCGGTAGCGTGTGACGTCTAAGAATGGCTCGTCCATTGGTTCCTTAGGTCGGCCTTCTTTTGCCCGTAAGCTCTCCCCCTTTCGCTTGAGCTGGTAATCTTCATCAAGGGGCGTAGCAACCGGAGACACACCAAGCTTGCCAGTTTCCTTTAACAAGTCAAGAGTAAACTTGCGTTGTGAGAGGAAGAGTCCTTCCGGTGAGCGACAAATCTCAATACCAAGAAAGTATTTGAGTTCCCCAAGGTCCTTGATGTCAAATACCGACTTGAGAGAGTCCTTGGTGTCCTGAATGGCCGCCTTATCATCACCAGTCACGATGATGTCGTCGACGTATATGAGCACCACCACCCAACCAATAGAGGTGCGACGCGTGAAGAGAGTATGATCAGCCTCCGATCGCGTAAAACCATCAGTCTTGAGAGTGGAGCTTAGTTTGTGGTACCACGCTCGTGGGGACTGCTTAAGGCCATAGATGGCCTTACGTAGCCTCAAGACTTTTCCGGGTGTAACCATGTCTTCAAGGCCGGGAGGAGGCGTCATGTACACTTCTTCATCAAGTTCACCTTGAAGGAAGGCGTTCTTCACATCCATCTGCCATAAGTCCCATGAGAGGTTGACAGCAAGAGACAGCACAACCCGAACCGTATGGAGCTTGGCCACGGGTGCAAAGGTGTCCGTGTAGTCCGCGCCATAGGTTTGGGTGAAGCCACGGGCCACTAACCTGGCCTTATGCCGTTCAATGTCACCATTGCTCAAATACTTTATGGTAAACACCCATTTGGAGCTAACTGCCCGCTTGCCTTGAGGAAGATCCGATTCGTCCCACGTATGATTCCGGATCATGGCGCCAGTTTCATTCTTGACCGCATCTAACCAAACTTGATGTTCCTTAGCTTCATCATATGTCTGCGGGATCCAATTGGCGTCCACTTGGCCGAAGAAAGCTTGGTGATCAGCAGGTAACAGCTCAAGGGAACAAACGGACTGAATGGGATGAGCGACAGCTTGGCTGTTGTAATAGACACGCTTGTTCTTCCAAGTGGAGGGATCTGATCGAGGTCTGGTGCTCCGACGCAGGACTGGTGCCGGAAGTGGATCCACGCTAGGCAACACGGTGGACGTACCGTCCGTAGGAGCCGTCTCCGTGTTTTCCTCGGTAGAGGCCGCCGCCGGAGCATGCGTGTCCGTTGTAGGGCCAGAGACGGGAACACCGGTTATGGGTAGGCCAGACCCGAGAGATTCACCATCTTGGGCTGAACCATTGTCATTTGCATCTCCTTGGTCAGACCCACCATCGGTAGAATTTTGACTTAGTGTTGGCCGCACGGTACCCGTTGGTGGAGATGGGTTGCCAAGGTGATCAAGAAGGAACCGTAGACTCGAAGCTCGGTCATTAGGTGAGTGAGAGAGATCTTTAAGGCTGTTCCAATCCCTCTTGTCATGGTAGCCCACATGTTCTAGAAACCGGACGTCTCGAGAGACATATAGTCGACTTGTGGCCGGATCATAACATTTGTACCCCTTTTGTGTGGTGGAGTAGCCAATGAACATACACTTTGTACTTTTGGCATCCAGCTTACTCCTTTGTTCTCCTGGTACTAACACAAAACAAACACAGCCAAAAACTCGTAAGTGATCAAGAGATGGTTTAAATTTGTTTAGTACTTCAAATGGAGATAAGTCATGAAGAACTCTAGTTGGTGTTCGGTTGATTAGGTAGCATGCAGTCATCACGGCATCACCCCAATATCGTTTAGGAACACTCGAATGGAACATGATTGCCCGCGCCACTTCCATGAGGTGCCGGTTCTTCCTCTCGGCCACACCATTTTGTTGTGGCGTGTAGGGACAACTAGTTTGATGGAGAATGCCATGCTTGGAGAGATGTTCTTTGAACTTGCAACTTGTGTATTCCCCCCCATTATCAGACCTAAGTACCTTAAGTTTAGCATTGAAGTGATTAGTCACATAATTTTGAAAATTGATAAAGGCATCAAATACTCTATCTTTAGATGGCAACAAGGTAATCCAAGTGTATTTTGATTTTTCATCAATAAACGTCACAAAATACTTGTTATTATCTCTAGATAGGCATGGTGATGTCCAAACATCTGAGTGAACCAAATCAAAACAATTCTCATAAATAGTAGTTGACTTAGGAAAGATAGACTTGCAATGTTTTCCAAGAATACAAGGTTCACAAGTAGAATTATCAAAAGAAATATTAGGAAACATCAACCCTAAAGCACGTGAATGTGGGTGGCCTAGCCTAGCATGCCACACCATATTCGAATCAACAACAAAACAAGACTTAGTAGAGGATAAATTTGGATCGGTTTTCTCTAGGACATAGAGATCTCCACTCCCTTGCCCTTCTCCAAGAACCTTTCCAGTCTCAATATCCTGAAAATAAACATTGTTAGGACCAAAGATTGCATAACAATTCAAATCATTTGTGGCCCTCTTAACCGATAGTAAATTGGAGGTAAAGGTAGGCATAAAGAAAGCTTTTGAGGTTTTATCAAATAGTTTCAAGTCCCCTATTCCCTTTACTGGTATTTGTTCTCCATTTGCAATAACAACATTTCCTAAGGCCGGTTTTATGTTGTCAATTAAACTAGGGTTACTAATCATATGATGTGAGGCTCCCGAGTCAATAACAAGCGATTTGCTAGGCCTAGAAGTAAAGAAAGAGATACCAGACTCCTTGAGTGAAGCAATGGAGCGGATGAGAGCCTCAAGGTCTGACTTCCTCACCACATCTCCGTAGGCTGCGGTCATGGCCACCTCATCTCCCTGCTTTGATGATCCGGCTCCTTTATCGCTAACCGCTTCCTTTGAGAGGTTGGCTTTGAACTTGGCCGGCTTGAGATGAGGATGGAGAACCCAGCACTTGTCTTTCAGATGACCCCGCTTCTTGCAGTGGTCGCACACCAACAACTTCCTCTCCTCTTGCTTGTACATTCCTTTGTTGGCCGAAGCAAGCTCCCCCTTACCGCTAAACAAATCAAGGGATCCTTGCTCTTTCTGAATTTGGGAGCAAATATCCTCAAAGGAGGGGAGCTTCTCTGCCCTTAGGATGTGCTTCAAGAGGTCGTTGAAGGACGGGTTCAAGGTAAGTAGGAGTCCGAAGACTTTGTCTTGCTCCTTTCTTTCGTTTAGCACACTTGCCTCAAGTGTACTTGGCCGCAACATGTCAAGCTCGGACCATAGTGCACGGAACTTACCAAGATGCTTAGTGAACTCCACATCATCTTGGTTAAGATCATTTATGGCCTTCTTGACCTCAAAGACTCTAGTCATGTTAGAGACATTACCATACACGCCTTTAAGTGTTTCCCACAGTTCCTTGGCCGTCTCGCAATGTGAGTAGGCCTCAAGGATAGGCGTGTCCAGAGAGTTTTGGAGAACAGATAGGACAACTTGGTCTTCTTGGAACCATTTGGCCTTCCTCTCGCTCTCTTCCTCCGCTTCCGCCTCGGAAGCGTCCTCTCCTTTGGGGTTTTTCTTTGGGACATAGTCGGACTCGACATGACTCCAAAGGCCACGACCTCCAAGGGCGGTTCTTGTGGTTCTTGTCCACAGCAAGTAGTTTGTCCCCTTTAGGACAACCGGTGAAACAATGGGCTTGGCGTTTTCCATGGTCGGATTTCTATGGACCGATGGGTAAAGCTTTTACCCGGAGAATAAAGGAGATGCGAGTAAGAAGAAACGAAGATAAGGAGACTAGAGTGTAGAAATGAGTAGGAGAATGAGATTAGACTGTAGAGAATCGAAGAACTTGCTCTGATACCATGTAAGACTTTGTAGAATAAAGAAGAGAATCAAGAGATTGATGAGAGATATCGGTAGACAAAGAGAATGAGGAAGAAGAAAAGATTAGGTTATTGTTCCATAAGAATTCATATTACAATGTAGGCTAAAGTCTATATATATCAAGGGAAAATTAGGGCTACACCCTCTACCAACCGATCGTATAAGTGATAGGGACAAGGAGAGAGATAGAACTAATCCCAACGGTGATAGTGACCCGTCCTAGTCTCCTTAAACACAACATAACCCGTGACTCCACTTGTTCCTCCTCTCTAACGGCTACAAGCGACATTCTAGATCCTTCTCATGGGCCTAAGGAGAGCAGGCCTCCTCATTGTCTTTACACACTTACATGACTCGGCCTTATTGCTTGGTTGTACGGACGGCCCCATAATTGTACGGACGGCCATGGCTGCCTTAGGCTTATTCTCTTGATCAATAGAAACACTAACATAGCTGTTTACAGCTTCTAAGCAATGTTTTCTTTGTTTTAGCCTGTTTTGGGACAAAATGGGTATAAGTGGCTTTTAAACTCTCCACATCTATCTCAAACTCTTATAACTAGTCAGTTGCATTGGATTAAGACACATTTTAACCCCATAAACACTAACATAGCTGTTTACAGCTTCTAAGCAATGTTTTCTTGGTTTTAGCCTGTTTTGGGACAAAATGGGTATAAGTGGCTTTTAAACTCTCCACATCTATCTTAAAGTCTTATAAGTAGTTAGTTTCAATGGATTAAGACACATTTTAACTCCATAAACACTAACATAGCTGTTTACAGCTTCTAAGCAATGTTTTCTTGGTTTTAGCCTGTTTTGGGACAAAATGGGTATAAGTGTATTTTAAGCTCTCCATATCAATCTCAAACTCTTATAATTAGTTAGTTGCATTGGATTAAGACACATTTTAACCCTAGAAACACTAACATAGCTGTTTACAGCTTCTAAGCAATGTTTTCTTGGTTTTAGTATGTTTTGGGACAAAATGGGTATAAGTGGCTTTTAAACTCTCCACATCTATCTCAAACTCTTATAACTAGTCAGTTGCATTGGATTAAGACACATATAATCCCAGAAACACTAACATAGCTGTTTACAGCTTCTAAGCAATGTTATCTTGGTTTTAGCCTGTTTTGGGACAAAAGAGGTATAAGTGGCTTTTAAACTCTCCACATCTATCTTAAAGTCTTATAATTAGTTAGTTTCAATGGATTAAGACACATTTTAACCCCAGAAACACTAACATAGCTGTTTACAGCTTCTAAGCAATGTTTTCTTGGTTTTAGCCTGTTTTGGGACAAAATGGGTATAAGTGGCTTTTAAACTCTCCACATCTATCTCAAACTCTTATAACTAGTCAGTTGCATTGGATTAAGACACATTTTAACCCCATAAACACTAACATAGCTGTTTACAGCTTCTAAGCAATGTTTTCTTGGTTTTAGCCTGTTTTGGGACAAAATGGGTATAAGTGGCTTTTAAACTCTCCACATCTATCTTAAAGTCTTATAAGTAGTTCGTTTCAATGGATTAAGACACATTTTAACTCCATAAACACTAACATAGCTGTTTACAGCTTCTAAGCAATGTTTTCTTGGTTTTAACCTGTTTTGGGACAAAATGGGTATAAGTGTCTTTTAAGCTCTCCATATCAATCTTAAACTCTTATAATTAGTTAGTTGCATTGGATTAAGACACATTTTAACCCCAGAAACACTAACATAGCTGGTTACAGCTTGTAAACAATGTTTTCCTTGTTTTAGCCTGTTTTGGGACAAAATGGGTATAAGTGGCTTTTAAACTCTCCACATCTATCTTAAAGTCTTATAATTAGTTAGTTTCAATGGATTAAGACACATTTTAACCCCATAAACACTAACAAAGCTGTTTAGTGCTTCTAAGCAATGTTTTCTTGGTTTTAGCCTGTTTTGGGACAAAATGGGTATAAGTGGCTTTTAAACTTTCCACATCTATCTCAAACTCTTATAACTAGTCAGTTGCATTGGATTAAGACACATTTTAACCCCAGAAACACTAACAAAGCTGTTTAGTGCTTCTAAGCAATATTTTCTTGGTTTTAGCCTGTTTTGGGACAAAATAGGTATAAGTGGCTTTTAAACTCTCCACATCTATCTCAAACTCCTATAATTAGTTAGTTGCATTTGATTAAGACACACTTTAACCCTAGAAACACTAACATAGCTGTTTACAGCTTCTAAGCAATGTTTTCTTGGTTTTAGCCTGTTTTGCGACAAAATGGGTATAAGTGGCTTTTAGACTCTCCACATCTATCTCAAACTCTTATAAGTAGTTAGTTTCAATGGATTAAGACACATTTTAACTCCATAAACACTAACATAGCTGTTTACAGCTTCTAAGCAATGTTTTCTTGGTTTTAGCCTGTTTTGGGACAAAATGGGTATAAGTGACTTTTAAACTCTCCACATCTATCTTAAAGTCTTATAATTAGTTAGTTTCAATGGATTAAGACACATTTTAACCCCAAAAACACTAACATAGCTGTTTACAGCTTCTAAGCAATGTTTTTTTGGTTTTAGCCTGTTTCGGGACAAAATGGGTATAAGTGGCTTTTAGAATCTCCACATCTATCTTAAACTCTTATAATTAGACAGTTGCATTGGATTAAGACACATTTTAACCCTAGAAACACTAACATAGCTGTTTACAGCTTCTAAGCAATGTTTTCTTTGTTTTAGCCTGTTTTGGGACAAAATGGGTATAAGTGGCTTTTAGACTCTCCACATCTATCTCAAACTCTTATAATTAGTTAGTTGCATTGGATTAAGACACATTTTAACCCCAGAAACACTAACATAGCTGTTTACAGCTTCTAAACAATGTTTTCCTTGTATTAGCCTGTTTTGGGACAAAATGGGTATAAGTGGCTTTTAAACTCTCCACATCTAACTTAAAGTCTTGTAATTAGTTAGTTGCATTGGATTAAGACACATTTTAACCCCAGAAACACTAACATACCTGTTTACAGCTTCTAAACAATGTTTTCCTTGTTTTAGCCTATTTTGGGACAAAATGGGTATAAGTGGCTTTTAAACTCTCCACATCTATCTTAAAGTCTTATAATTAGTTAGTTTCAATGGGTTAAGACACATTTTAACCCCAGAAACACTAACATAGCTGTTTACAGCTTCTAAGCAATGTTTTCTTGGTTTTAGCCTGTTTTGGGACAAAATGGGTATAAGTGGCTTTTAAACTCTCCACATCAATCTCAAACTCTTATAATTAGTTAGTTTCAATGGATTAAGACACATTTTAACCCCAGAAACACTAACATAGCTGTTTACAGCTTCTAAGCAATGTTTTCTTTGTTTTAGCCTGTTTTGGGACAAAATGGGTATAAGTGGCTTTTAAACTCTCCACATCTATCTCAAACTCTTATAACTAGTCAGTTGCATTGGATTAAGACACATTTTAACCCCATAAACACTAACATAGCTGTTTACAGCTTCTAAGCAATGTTTTCTTGGTTTTAGCCTGTTTTGGGACAAAATGGGTATAAGTGGCTTTTAAACTCTCCACATCTATCTTAAAGTCTTATAAGTAGTTAGTTTCAATGGATTAAGACACATTTTAACTCCATAAACACTAACATAGCTGTTTACAGCTTCTAAGCAATGTTTTCTTGGTTTTAGCCTGTTTTGGGACAAAATGGGTATAAGTGTATTTTAAACTCTCCATATCAATCTCAAACTCTTATAATTAGTTAGTTGCATTGGATTAAGACACATTTTAACCCCAGAAACACTAACATAGCTGTTTACAGCTTCTAAGCAATGTTTTCTTGGTTTTAGCCTGTTTTGGGACAAAATGGGTATAAGTGGCTTTTAGACTCTCCACATCTATCTCAAACTCTTATAAGTAGTTAGTTTCAATGGATTAAGACACATTTTAACCCCAGAAACACTAATATAGCTGTTTACAGCTTCTAAGCAATGTTTTCCTTGTTTTAGCCTGTTTTGGGACAAAATGGGTATAAGTGGCTTTTAAACTCTCCACATCAATCTCAAACTCTTATAATTAGTTAGTTTCAATGGATTAAGACACATTTAACCCCATAAACACTAACATAGCTGTTTACAGCTTCTAAGCAATGTTTTCTTGGTTTTAGCCTGTTTTGGGACAAAATGGGTATAAGTGGCTTTTAAACTCTCCACATCTATCTCAAACTCTTATAACTAGTCAGTTGCATTGGATTAAGACACATTTTAATCCCATAAACACTAACATAGCTGTTTACAGCTTCTAAGCAATGTTTTCTTGGTTTTAGCCTGTTTTGGGACAAAATGGGTATAAGTGGCTTTTAAACTCTCCACATCTATCTCAAACTCCTATAATTAGTTAGTTTCAATGGATTAAGACACATTTTAACTCCATAAACACTAACATAGCTGTTTACAGCTTCTAAGCAATATTTTCTTGGTTTTAGCCTGTTTTGGGACAAAATGGGTATAAGTGTCTTTTAAGCTCTCCATATCAATCTCAAACTCTTATAATTAGTTAGTTGCATTGGATTAAGACACATTTTAACCCCAGAAACACTAACATAGCTGTTTACAGCTTGTAAACAATGTTTTCCTTGTTTTAGCCTGTTTTGGGACAAAATGGGTATAAGTGGCTTTTAAACTCTCCACATCTATCTTTATTAGTATATAAGAAGGAGAAGAGAGAGGGAGGCCGGTGAGGCCGAGCCATGGAAGAAGAAGAGAAGCGGCCGGTGAGGCTGGCAACAAAAGGAGACCGGCCGGTAAGGCCGTGAGCACAATGAGGAAGGGCCGTGTGGGCTGTGTGAGCAAGGAAAGAGGTTAGCAAGGCCTTATAAGAAGAAGAAGCCCATGAGGAAGTCTCACAAAGGAAAGAAGGAAGGGAAGAAGGATCTAATGGCCACAAGTAAAGGAAGGAAGAAGGATCTAACGGTCAAGAAGGAAGGGAAGAGATCAAGTGGTTGGTGAAAGGGAAGGAACGGTCAAGAAGGAAGGGAAGAGATCAAGTGGTTGGTGAAAGGGAAGGAAGTCGCTTTCACCAACACCAAACCGAGAATGTCCCTTTCAACACTCCCTTCCTCTCTAACGGTCATATGGCACCTTGAATCACTATATTATGTTGTAATTTAGCTTCAATGTAATCAATCACAATCTATTCAATACAAAGAGAATATTGATCAAGAGAATAAGCCTAAGGCAGCCATGGCCGTCCGTACAATTATGGGGCCGTCCGTACAACCAAGCAATAAGGCCGAGTCATGTAAGTGTGTAAAGACAATGAGGAGGCCTGCTCTCCTTAGGCCCATGAGAAGGATCTAGAATGTCGCTTGTAGCCGTTAGAGAGGAGGAACAAGTGGAGTCACGGGTTATGTTGTGTTTAAGGAGACTAGGACGGGTCACTATCACCGTTGGGATTAGTTCTATCTCTCTCCTTGTCACTATCACTTATACGATCGGTTGGTAGAGGGTGTAGCCCTAATTTTCCCTTGATATATATAGGCTTTAGCCTACATTGTAATATGTATTCTTATGGAACAATAACCTAATCTTTTCTTCTTCCTCATTCTCTTTGTCTACCGATATCTCTCATCAATCTCTTGATTCTCTTCTTTATTCTACAAAGTCTTACATGGTATCAGAGCAAGTTCTTCGATTCTCTACAGTCTAATCTCATTCTCCTACTCATTTCTACACTCTAGTCTCCTTATCTTCGTTTCTTCTTACTCGCATCTCTTTTATTCTCCGGGTAAAAGCTTTACCCATCGGTCCATAGAAATCCGACCATGGAAAACGCCAAGCCCATTGTTTCACCGGTTGTCCTAAAGGGGACAAACTACTTGCTGTGGACAAGAACCACAAGAACCGCCCTTGGAGGTCGTGGCCTTTGGAGTCATGTCGAGTCCGACTATGTCCCAAAGAAAAACCCCAAAGGAGAGGACGCTTCCGAGGCGGAAGCGGAGGAAGAGAGCGAGAGGAAGGCCAAATGGTTCCAAGAAGACCAAGTTGTCCTATCTGTTCTCCAAAACTCTCTGGACACGCCTATCCTTGAGGCCTACTCATATTGCGAGACGGCCAAGGAACTGTGGGAAACACTTAAAGGCGTGTATGGTAATGTCTCTAACATGACTAGAGTCTTTGAGGTCAAGAAGGCCATAAATGATCTTAACCAAGATGATGTGGAGTTCACTAAGCATCTTGGTAAGTTCCGTGCACTATGGTCCGAGCTTGACATGTTGCGGCCAAGTACACTTGAGGCAAGTGTGCTAAACGAAAGAAAGGAGCAAGACAAAGTCTTCGGACTCCTACTTACCTTGAACCCGTCCTTCAACGACCTCTTGAAGCACATCCTAAGGGCAGAGAAGCTCCCCTCCTTTGAAGATATTTGCTCCCAAATTCAGAAAGAGCAAGGATCCCTTGATTTGTTTAGCGGTAAGGGGGAGCTTGCTTCGGCCAACAAAGGAATGTACAAGCAAGAGGAGAGGAAGTTGTTGGTGTGCGACCACTGCAAGAAGCGGGGTCATCTGAAAGACAAGTGCTGGGTTCTCCATCCTCATCTCAAGCCGGCCAAGTTCAAAGCCAACCTCTCAAAGGAAGCGGTTAGCGATAAAGGAGCCGGATCATCAAAGCAGGGAGATGAGGTGGCCATGACCGCAGCCTACGGAGATGTGGTGAGGAAGTCAGACCTTGAGGCTCTCATCCGCTCCATTGCTTCACTCAAGGAGTCTGGTATCTCTTTCTTTACTTCTAGGCCTAGCAAATCGCTTGTTATTGACTCTGGAGCCTCACATCATATGATTAGTAACCCTAGTTTAATTGACAACATAAAACCGGCCTTAGGAAATGTTGTTATTGCAAATGGAGAACAAATACCAGTAAAGGGAATAGGGGACTTGAAACTATTTGATAAAACCTCAAAAGCTTTCTTTATGCCTACCTTTACCTCCAATTTACTATCGGTTAAGAGGGCCACAAATGATTTGAATTGTTATGCAATCTTTGGTCCTAACAATGTTTATTTTCAGGATATTGAGACTGGAAAGGTTCTTGGAGAAGGGCAAGGGAGTGGAGATCTCTATGTCCTAGAGAAAACCGATCCAAATTTATCCTCTACTAAGTCTTGTTTTGTTGTTGATTCGAATATGGTGTGGCATGCTAGGCTAGGCCACCCACATTCACGTGCTTTAGGGTTGATGTTTCCTAATATTTCTTTTGATAATTCTACTTGTGAACCTTGTATTCTTGGAAAACATTGCAAGTCTATCTTTCCTAAGTCAACTACTATTTATGAGAATTGTTTTGATTTAGTTCACTCAGATGTTTGGACATCACCATGCCTATCTAGAGATAATAACAAGTATTTTGTGACTTTTATTGATGAAAAATCAAAATACACTTGGATTACCTTGTTGCCATCTAAAGATAGAGTATTTGATGCCTTTATCAATTTTCAAAATTATGTGACTAATCACTTCAATGCTAAACTTAAGGTACTTAGGTCTGATAATGGGGGGGAATACACAAGTTGCAAGTTCAAAGAACATCTCTCCAAGCATGGCATTCTCCATCAAACTAGTTGTCCCTACACGCCACAACAAAATGGTGTGGCCGAGAGGAAGAACCGGCACCTCATGGAAGTGGCGCGGGCAATCATGTTCCATTCGAGTGTTCCTAAACGATATTGGGGTGATGCCGTGATGACTGCATGCTACCTAATCAACCGAACACCAACTAGAGTTCTTCATGACTTATCTCCATTTGAAGTACTAAACAAATTTAAACCATCTCTTGATCACTTACGAGTTTTCGGCTGTGTTTGTTTTGTGTTAGTACCAGGAGAACAAAGGAGTAAGCTGGATGCCAAAAGTACAAAGTGTATGTTCATTGGCTACTCCACCACACAAAAGGGGTACAAATGTTATGATCCGGCCACAAGTCGACTATATGTCTCTCGAGATGTCCGGTTTCTAGAACATGTGGGCTACCATGACAAGAGGGATTGGAACAGCCTTAAAGATCTCTCTCACTCACCTAATGACCGAGCTTCGAGTCTACGGTTCCTTCTTGATCACCTTGGCAACCCATCTCCACCAACGGGTGCCGTGCGGCCAACACTAAGTCAAATTTCTACCGATGGTGGGTCTGACCAAGGAGATGCAAATGACAATGGTTCAGCCCAAGATGGTGAATCTCTCGAGTCTGGCCTACCCATAACCGGTGTTCCCGTCCCTGGCCCTACAACGGACACGCATGCTCCAGCGGCGGCCTCTACCGAGGAAAACACGGAGACGGCTCCTACGGACGGTACGTCCACCGTGTTGCCTAGCGTGGATCCACTTCCGGCACCAGTCCTGCGTCGGAGCACCAGACCTCGATCGGATCCCTCCACTTGGAAGAACAAGCGTGTCTATTACAACAGCCAAGCTGTCGCTCATCCCATTCAGTCCGTTTGTTCCCTTGAGCTGTTACCTGCTGATCACCAAGCTTTCTTCGGCCAAGTGGACGCCAATTGGATCCCGCAGACATATGATGAAGCCAAGGAACATCAAGTTTGGTTAGATGCGGTCAAGGATGAAACTGGCGCCATGATCCGGAATCATACGTGGGACGAATCGGATCTTCCTCAAGGCAAGCGGGCAGTTAGCTCCAAATGGGTGTTTACCATAAAGTATTTGAGCAATGGTGACATTGAACGGCATAAAGCCAGGTTAGTGGCCCGTGGCTTCACCCAAACCTATGGCGCGGACTACACGGACACCTTTGCACCCGTGGCCAAGCTCCATACGGTTCGGGTTGTGCTGTCTCTTGCTGTCAACCTCTCATGGGACTTATGGCAGATGGATGTGAAGAACGCCTTCCTTCAAGGTGAACTTGATGAAGAAGTGTACATGACGCCTCCTCCCGGCCTTGAAGACATGGTTACACCCGGAAAAGTCTTGAGGCTACGTAAGGCCATCTATGGCCTTAAGCAGTCCCCACGAGCGTGGTACCACAAACTAAGCTCCACTCTCAAGACTGATGGTTTTACGCGATCGGAGGCTGATCATACTCTCTTCACGCGTCGCACCTCTATTGGTTGGGTGGTGGTGCTCATATACGTCGACGACATCATCGTGACTGGTGATGATAAGGCGGCCATTCAGGACACCAAGGACTCTCTCAAGTCGGTATTTGACATCAAGGACCTTGGGGAACTCAAATACTTTCTTGGTATTGAGATTTGTCGCTCACCGGAAGGACTCTTCCTCTCACAACGCAAGTATACTCTTGACTTGTTAGAGGAGACTGGCAAGCTTGGTGTGTCTCCGGTTGCTACGCCCCTTGATGAAGATTACCAGCTCAAGCGAAAGGGGGAGAGCTTACGGGCAAAAGAAGGCCGAGGCCGACCTAAGGAACCAATGGACGAGCCATTCTTAGACGTCACACGCTACCGCCGGCTTGTAGGTAAGCTGATATACCTTACTATCACACGACCTGACATATCCTATGCTGTGAATCAGGTTAGCCAACATATGAAGGCACCAAGCAAGTACCAATGGAGTCAAGTCGAAAGGATCCTAAGCTATCTCAAGGGCAGTCCGGGTCAAGGTATTTGGATGGGCAAGAATGACAACACCGAAATCGTTGGCTATTGTGATGCGGATTACAATGGCGACACGCTGGATAGGAGATCCACCACTGGGTACTGCACGTTTGTTGGAGGCAACTTGGTTACATGGAGGTCTAAGAAACAAAAGGTGGTTTCATGCTCTAGCGCCGAGGCCGAGTATAGAGCTATGAGGAAGCTCACTAACGAGATGACATGGCTGAAGGGCCTACTCAAGGACTTAGGCATCGAGACAAAGCAGCCCATGACCATGCACTGCGACAATGAAGCGGCTATCCACATTGCCACAAACTCAGTCTTTCATGAGAGGACCAAGCACATAGAAAGCGATTGCCACAAGGTGAGAGAGAAGATTGAAGAAGGAGTGGTGTTACCATGCCACACAAGGAGTCAAGATCAGCTAGCTGACATCTTCACCAAGTCTGCAAGCTCCAAGGTTTGTGATCACATCTACAGCAAACTTGGACTTGTAGACATTACACGGCCATGATCAAGCTTCCCTAATCCGTGGACAGCACACTCTTTTTCCCTTGACTTGGTTTTGTCCCATGAGGTTTTCTAAGTCAAGGTTTTTAATGAGGTGCTGCTTCACGGGTTCCAAGCTTAGCCATTTCACTCGGCTAAGCTTGAGGGGGAGTATTGATCAAGAGAATAAGCCTAAGGCAGCCATGGCCGTCCGTACAATTATGGGGCCGTCCGTACAACCAAGCAATAAGGCCGAGTCATGTAAGTGTGTAAAGACAATGAGGAGGCCTGCTCTCCTTAGGCCCATGAGAAGGATCTAGAATGTCGCTTGTAGCCGTTAGAGAGGAGGAACAAGTGGAGTCACGGGTTATGTTGTGTTTAAGGAGACTAGGACGGGTCACTATCACCGTTGGGATTAGTTCTATCTCTCTCCTTGTCACTATCACTTATACGATCGGTTGGTAGAGGGTGTAGCCCTAATTTTCCCTTGATATATATAGGCTTTAGCCTACATTGTAATATGTATTCTTATGGAACAATAACCTAATCTTTTCTTCTTCCTCATTCTCTTTGTCTACCGATATCTCTCATCAATCTCTTGATTCTCTTCTTTATTCTACAAAGTCTTACAGAGAATCCGTTTCCCATCTTCTCCTCTCTACACAAGTGTTTATGTTCTTATTTGCAATGTAGAGAGCTTAGGGATTTCGGTTAGAGGCTGCCCTTAAGGCAGCCTATTCTCTTCCTAAATCTCACCTAAACTCTTCTTATTTACTGCTTTATATAGCCTAGATTACTGATTCTTAATCCTCTTCTCCTAAGTACACAAACTCTAAGTGTTGTGATACTAGAACAAGGATAAGTCTCAAAGTAGTGCTTCTCCTTGATAGGATCCGCTTACTCTCTAGTATTTGGGTTCTATCTAGCTTGTTTATGGAGAGTTCATCACAAGTTGATGTTCTCTCCTCCCCCTTGAGATCGAGTTAGTTTGTTGTGGGTAAAGGGGGATTCATTCACCAAGTGTTTGTCTTCCCTCTCTTATGAGCTTTGTCTCATAAATCCCAACAATCTTAAAGTCTTATAATTAGTTAGTTTCAATGGATTAAGACACATTTTAACCCCATAAACACTAACAAAGCTGTTTAATGCTTCTAAGCAATGTTTTCTTGGTTTTAGTCTGTTTTGGGACAAAATGGGTATAAGTGGCTTTTAAACTCTCCACATCTATCTCAAACTCTTATAACTAGTCAGTTGCATTGGATTAAGACACATTTTAACCCCAGAAACACTAACAAAGCTGTTTAGTGCTTCTAAGCAATATTTTCTTGGTTTTAGCCTGTTTTGGGACAAAATGGGTATAAGTGGCTTTTAAACTCTCCACATCTATCTCAAACTCCTATAATTAGTTAGTTGCATTGGATTAAGACACACTTTAACCCTAGAAACACTAACATAGCTGTTTACAGCTTCTAAGCAATGTTTTCTTGGTTTTAGCCTGTTTTGGGACAAAATGGGTATAAGTGGCTTTTAGACTCTCCACATCTATCTCAAACTCTTATAACAAGTCAGTTGCATTGGATTAAGACACATTTTAACCCCAGAAACACTAACAAAGCTGTTTAGTGCTTCTAAGCAATGTTTTCTTGGTTTTAGCCTGTTTTGGGACAAAATGGGTATAAGTGGCTTTTAAACTCTCCACATCTATCTCAATCTCTTATAATTAGTCAGTTGCATTGGATTAAGTCACATTTTAACCCCATAAACACTAACAAAGCTGTTTAATGCTTCTAAGCAATGTTTTCTTGGTTTTAGCCTGTTTTGGGACAAAATGGGTATAAGTGGCTTTTAATCTCTCCACATCTATCTCAATCTCTTATAATTAGTTAGTTGCATTGGATTAAGACACATTTTAACCCCAGAAACACTAAAAAAGCTGTTTAGTGCTTCTAAGCAATGTTTTCTTGGTTTTAGCCTATTTTGGGACAAAATGGGTATTAGTGGCTTTTAAATTCTCCACATCTATCTCAAACTCTTATAACTAGTCAGTTGCATTGGATTAAGACACATTTTAACCCCAGAAACACTAACAAAGCTGTTTAGTGCTCCTAAGCAATGTTTTCTTGGTTTTAGCCTGCTTTGGGACAAAATGGGTATAAGTGGCTTTTAAACTCTCCACATCTATCTCAAAATCCTATAATTAGTTAGTTGCATTGGATAAAGACACATTTTAACCCCAGAAACACTAACATAGCTGTTTACAGCTTCTAAGCAATGTTTTCTTGGTTTTAGTATGTTTGGGACAAAATGGGTATAAGTGTCTTTTAAGCTCTCCACATCAATCTCAAACTCTTATAATTAGTTAGTTGCATTGGATTTAGACACATTTTAACCCCAGAAACACTAACATAGCTGTTTACAGCTTCTAAACAATGTTTTCCTTGTTTTAGCCTGTTTTGGGACAAAATGGGTATAAGTGGCTTTTAAACTCTCCACATCTATCTCAAACTCCTATAATTAGTTAGTTGCATTGGATTAAGACACATTTTAACCCCAGAAACACTAACAAAGCTGTTTAGTGCTTCTAAGCAATGTTTTATTGGTTTTAGCCTGTTTTGGGACAAAATGGGTATAAGTGGCTTTTAGACTCTCCACATCTATCTCAAACTCTTATAATTAGACAGTTGCATTGGATTAAGACACATTTTAACCCCAGAAACACTAACATAGCTGTTTACAGCTTCTAAGCAATGTTTTCTTGGATTTAGCCTGTTTTGGGACAAAATGGGTATAAGTGGCTTTTAAACTCTCCACATCTATCTTAAAGTTTTATACTTAGTCAGTTGCACTGGATTAAGAAACATTTTAACCCCAGAAACACTAACATGGCTGTTTACAGCTTCTAAGCAATGTTTTCTTGGTTTTAGCCTGTTTTGGGACAAAATGGGTATAAGTGGCTTTTAAACTCTCCACATCTATCTCAAACTCTTATAACTAGTCAGTTGCATTGGATTAAGACACATTTTAACCCCAGAAACACTAACATAGCTGTTTATTGCTTCTAAGCAATGTTTTCTTGGTTTTAGCCTGTTTTGGGACAAAATGGGTATAAGTGGCTTTTAAACTCTCCACATCTATCTCAATCTCTTATAATTAGTTAGTTGCATTGGATTAAGAAACATTTTAACCCCAGAAACACTAAAAAAGCTGTTTAGTGCTTCTAAGCAATGTTTTCTTGGTTTTAGCCTGTTTTGGGACAAAATGGGTATAAGTGGCTTTTAAACTCTCCACATCTATCTCAAAATCCTATAATTAGTTAGTTGCATTGGATAAAGACACATTTTAACCCCAGAAACACTAACATAGCTGTTTACAGCTTCTAAGCAATGTTTTCTTGGTTTTAGTATGTTTGGGACAAAATGGGTATAAGTGTCTTTTAAGCTCTCCACATCAATCTCAAACTCTTATAATTAGTTAGTTGCATTGGATTTAGACACATTTTAACCCCAGAAACACTAACATAGCTGTTTACAGCTTCTAAACAATGTTTTCCTTGTTTTAGCCTGTTTTGGGACAAAATGGGTATAAGTGGCTTTTAAACTCTCCACATCTATCTCAAACTCCTATAATTAGTTAGTTGCATTGGATTAAGACACATTTTAACCCCAGAAACACTAACAAAGCTGTTTAGTGCTTCTAAGCAATGTTTTATTGGTTTTAGCCTGTTTTGGGACAAAATGGGTATAAGTGGCTTTTAGACTCTCCACATCTATCTCAATCTCTTATAATTAGTTAGTTGCATTGGATTAAGACACATTTTAACCCCAGAAACACTAAAAAAGCTGTTTAGTGCTTCTAAGCAATGTTTTCTTGGTTTTAGCCTGTTTTGGGACAAAATGGGTATAAGTGGCTTTTAAACTCTCCACATCTATTTCAAACTCCTATAATTAGTTAGATGCATTGGATAAAGACATATTTTTACCCCAGAAACACTAACATAGCTGTTTACAGCTTCTAAGCAATGTTTTCTTGGTTTTAGTATGTTTTGGGACAAAATGGGTATAAGTGTGTTTTAAGCTCTCCACATCAATCTCAAACTCTTATAATTAGTTAGTTGCATTGGATTAAGACACATTTTAACCCCAGAAACACTAACATAGCTATTTACAGCTTCTAAGCAATGTTTTCTTGGTTTTAGCCTGTTTTGGGACAAAATGGGTATAAGTGGCTTTTAGACTCTCCACATCTATCTCAAACTCTTATAATTAGACAGTTGCATTGGATTAAGACACATTTTAACCCCAGAAACACTAACAAAGCTGTTTAGTGCTTCTAAGCAATGTTTTCTTGGTTTTAGCCAGTTTTGGGACAAAATGGGTATAAGTGGCTTTTAGACTCTCCACATCTATCTCAAACTCTTATAATTAGACATTTGCATTGGATTAAGACACATTTTAACCCCAGAAACACTAACATAGCTGTTTACAGCTTCTAAGCAATGTTTTCTTGGTTTTAGCCTGTTTTGGGACAAAATGGGTATAAGTGGCTTTTAGACTCTCCACATCTATCTCAAACTCTTATAACAAGTCAGTTGCATTGGATTAAGACACATTTTAACCCCAGAAACACTAACAAAGCTGTTTAGTGCTTCTAAGCAATGTTTTCTTGGTTTTAGCCTGTTTTGGGACAAAATGGGTATAAGTGGCTTTTAAACTCTCCACATCTATCTCAATCTCTTATAATTAGTCAGTTGCATTGGATTAAGTCACATTTTAACCCCATAAACACTAACAAAGCTGTTTAATGCTTCTAAGCAATGTTTTCTTGGTTTTAGCCTGTTTTGGGACAAAATGGGTATAAGTGGCTTTTAAACTCTCCACATCTATCTCAATCTCTTATAATTAGTTAGTTGCATTGGATTAAGACACATTTTAACCCCAGAAACACTAAAAAAGCTGTTTAGTGCTTCTAAGCAATGTTTTCTTGGTTTTAGCCTGTTTTGGGACAAAATGGGTATTAGTGGCTTTTAAATTCTCCACATCTATCTCAAACTCTTATAACTAGTCAGTTGCATTGGATTAAGACACATTTTAACCCCAGAAACACTAACAAAGCTGTTTAGTGCTCCTAAGCAATGTTTTCTTGGTTTTAGCCTGCTTTGGGACAAAATGGGTATAAGTGGCTTTTAAACTCTCCACATCTATCTCAAAATCCTATAATTAGTTAGTTGCATTGGATAAAGACACATTTTAACCCCAGAAACACTAACATAGCTGTTTACAGCTTCTAAGCAATGTTTTCTTGGATTTAGTATGTTTGGGACAAAATGGGTATAAGTGTCTTTTAAGCTCTCCACATCAATCTCAAACTCTTATAATTAGTTAGTTGCATTGGATTTAGACACATTTTAACCCCAGAAACACTAACATAGCTGTTTACAGCTTCTAAACAATGTTTTCCTTGTTTTAGCCTGTTTTGGGACAAAATGGGTATAAGTGGCTTTTAAACTCTCCACATCTATCTCAAACTCCTATAATTAGTTAGTTGCATTGGATTAAGACACATTTTAACCCCAGAAACACTAACAAAGCTGTTTAGTGCTTCTAAGCAATGTTTTATTGGTTTTAGCCTGTTTTGGGACAAAATGGGTATAAGTGGCTTTTAGACTCTCCACATCTATCTCAAACTCTTATAATTAGACAGTTGCATTGGATTAAGACACATTTTAACCCCAGAAACACTAACATAGCTGTTTACAGCTTCTAAGCAATGTTTTCTTGGATTTAGCCTGTTTTGGGACAAAATGGGTATAAGTGGCTTTTAAACTCTCCACATCTATCTTAAAGTTTTATACTTAGTCAGTTGCACTGGATTAAGAAACATTTTAACCCCAGAAACACTAACATGGCTGTTTACAGCTTCTAAGCAATGTTTTCTTGGTTTTAGCCTGTTTTGGGACAAAATGGGTATAAGTGGCTTTTAAACTCTCCACATCTATCTCAAACTCTTATAACTAGTCAGTTGCATTGGATTAAGACACATTTTAACCCCAGAAACACTAACATAGCTGTTTATTGCTTCTAAGCAATGTTTTCTTGGTTTTAGCCTGTTTTGGGACAAAATGGGTATAAGTGGCTTTTAAACTCTCCACATCTATCTCAATCTCTTATAATTAGTTAGTTGCATTGGATTAAGACACATTTTAACCCCAGAAACACTAAAAAAGCTGTTTAGTGCTTCTAAGCAATGTTTTCTTGGTTTTAGCCTGTTTTGGGACAAAATGGGTATAAGTGGCTTTTAAACTCTCCACATCTATCTCAAAATCCTATAATTAGTTAGTTGCATTGGATAAAGACACATTTTAACCCCAGAAACACTAACATAGCTGTTTACAGCTTCTAAGCAATGTTTTCTTGGTTTTAGTATGTTTGGGACAAAATGGGTATAAGTGTCTTTTAAGCTCTCCACATCAATCTCAAACTCTTATAATTAGTTAGTTGCATTGGATTTAGACACATTTTAACCCCAGAAACACTAACATAGCTGTTTACAGCTTCTAAACAATGTTTTCCTTGTTTTAGCCTGTTTTGGGACAAAATGGGTATAAGTGGCTTTTAAACTCTCCACATCTATCTCAAACTCCTATAATTAGTTAGTTGCATTGGATTAAGACACATTTTAACCCCAGAAACACTAACAAAGCTGTTTAGTGCTTCTAAGCAATGTTTTATTGGTTTTAGCCTGTTTTGGGACAAAATGGGTATAAGTGGCTTTTAGACTCTCCACATCTATCTCAATCTCTTATAATTAGTTAGTTGCATTGGATTAAGACACATTTTAACCCCAGAAACACTAAAAAAGCTGTTTAGTGATTCTAAGCAATGTTTTCTTGGTTTTAGCCTGTTTTGGGACAAAATGGGTATTAGTGGCTTTTAAATTCTCCACATCTATCTCAAACTCTTATAACTAGTCAGTTGCATTGGATTAAGACACATTTTAACCCCAGAAACACTAACAAAGCTGTTTAGTGCTCCTAAGCAATGTTTTCTTGGTTTTAGCCTGCTTTGGGACAAAATGGGTATAAGTGGCTTTTAAACTCTCCACATCTATCTCAAAATCCTATAATTAGTTAGTTGCATTGGATAAAGACACATTTTAACCCCAGAAACACTAACATAGCTGTTTACAGCTTCTAAGCAATGTTTTCTTGGATTTAGTATGTTTGGGACAAAATGGGTATAAGTGTCTTTTAAGCTCTCCACATCAATCTCAAACTCTTATAATTAGTTAGTTGCATTGGATTTAGACACATTTTAACCCCAGAAACACTAACATAGCTGTTTACAGCTTCTAAACAATGTTTTCCTTGTTTTAGCCTGTTTTGGGACAAAATGGGTATAAGTGGCTTTTAAACTCTCCACATCTATCTCAAACTCCTATAATTAGTTAGTATTGATCAAAAGAATAAGCCTAAGGCAGCCATGGCCGTCCGTACGAGTATTGAATATGGGCTGTCCGTACAAGTGTGGTGAAATGGCCGAGTCTTCTAGTGATAAGGAATGGAGAGGAGGCCTGCTCATCCTAAGCCCATTAGAAGACTCTAGAATTCCCAAGATAGCCGTTGGAGGGAAAGCGCAAGTGGAGCAAGAAGAGTCACGGGTGATGTTTGGTTTAAGGAGACTAAGACGGGTCGCTATCAACCTTGGGATTAGTCTCTTCTCTCTTCCTGTCCCTATCACTTAGCTGTGCGGTTTGTAAAGGGTGTAGCCCTAGAGTTTCTCATGATATAAATAGGCATTAGCCTACATTGTAACCGATATTCTTATGGAACAATAACCTAATCTTTTCTTCTTCCTCATTCTCTTTGTCTACCGACATCTCTCATCACTCTCTTGATTCTCTTCTTTATTCTACAAAGTCTAACATGGTATCAGAGCAAGTTCTTCGATTCTCTACAGTCTAATCTCATTCTCCTACTCATTTCTACACTCTAGTCTCCTTATCTTCGTTTCTTCTCACTCACATCTCTTTTATTCTCCGGGTAAAAGCTTTACCCATCGGTCCATAGAAATCCGACCATGGAAAACGCCAAGCCCATTGTTTCACCGGTTGTCCTAAAGGGGACAAACTACTTGCTGTGGACAAGAACCACAAGAACCGCCCTTGGAGGTCGTGGCCTTTGGAGTCATGTCGAGTCCGACTATGTCCCAAAGAAAAACCCCAAAGGAGAGGACGCTTCCGAGGCGGAAGCGGAGGAAGAGAGCGAGAGGAAGGCCAAATGGTTCCAAGAAGACCAAGTTGTCCTATCTGTTCTCCAAAACTCTCTGGACACGCCTATCCTTGAGGCCTACTCATATTGCGAGACGGCCAAGGAACTGTGGGAAACACTTAAAGGCGTGTATGGTAATGTCTCTAACATGACTAGAGTCTTTGAGGTCAAGAAGGCCATAAATGATCTTAACCAAGATGATGTGGAGTTCACTAAGCATCTTGGTAAGTTCCGTGCACTATGGTCCGAGCTTGACATGTTGCGGCCAAGTACACTTGAGGCAAGTGTGCTAAACGAACGAAAGGAGCAAGACAAAGTCTTCGGACTCCTACTTACCTTGAATCCGTCCTTCAACGATCTCTTGAAGCACATCCTAAGGGCCGAGAAGCTCCCCTCCTTTGAAGATATTTGCTCCCAAATTCAGAAAGAGCAAGGATCCCTTGATTTGTTTAGCGGTAAGGGGGAGCTTGCTTCGGCCAACAAAGGAACGTACAAGCAAGAGGAGAGGAAGTGGTTGGTGTGCGACCACTGCAAGAAGCGGGGTCATCTGAAAGACAAGTGCTGGGTTCTCCATCCTCACCTCAAGCCGGCCAAGTTCAAAGCCAACCTCTCAAAGGAAGCGGTTAGCGATAAAGGAGCCGGATCATCAAAGCAGGGAGATGAGGTGGCCATGACCGCAGCCTACGGAGATGTGGTGAGGAAGTCAGACCTTGAGGCTCTCATCCGCTCCATTGCTTCACTCAAGGAGTCTGGTATCTCTTTCTTTACTTCTAGGCCTAGCAAATCGCTTGTTATTGACTCGGGAGCCTCACATCATATGATTAGTAACCCTAGTTTAATTGACAACATAAAACCGGCCTTAGGAAATGTTGTTATTGCAAATGGAGAACAAATACCAGTAAAGGGAATAGGGGACTTGAAACTATTTGATAAAACCTCAAAAGCTTTCTTTATGCCTACCTTTACCTCCAATTTACTATCGGTTAAGAGGGCCACAAATGATTTGAACTGTTATGCAATCTTTGGTCCTAACAATGTTTATTTTCAGGATATTGAGACTGGAAAGGTTCTTGGAGAAGGGCAAGGGAGTGGAGATCTCTATGTCCTAGAGAAAACCGATCCAAATTTATCCTCTACTAAGTCTTGTTTTGTTGTTGATTCGAATATGGTGTGGCATGCTAGGCTAGGCCACCCACATTCACGTGCTTTAGGGTTGATGTTTCCTAATATTTCTTTTGATAATTCTACTTGTGAACCTTGTATTCTTGGAAAACATTGCAAGTCTATCTTTCCTAAGTCAACTACTATTTATGAGGATTGTTTTGATTTAGTTCACTCAGATGTTTGGACATCACCATGCCTATCTAGAGATAATAACAAGTATTTTGTGACCTTTATTGATGAAAAATCAAAATACACTTGGATTACCTTGTTGCCATCTAAAGATAGAGTATTTGATGCCTTTATCAATTTTCAAAACTATGTGACTAATCACTTCAATGCTAAACTTAAGGTACTTAGGTCTGATAATGGGGGGGAATACACAAGTTGCAAGTTCAAAGAACATCTCTCCAAGCATGGCATTCTCCATCAAACTAGTTGTCCCTACACGCCACAACAAAATGGTGTGGCCGAGAGGAAGAACCGGCACCTCATGGAAGTGGCGCGGGCAATCATGTTCCATTCGAGTGTTCCTAAACGATATTGGGGTGATGCCGTGATGACTGCATGCTACCTAATCAACCGAACACCAACTAGAGTTCTTCATGACTTATCTCCATTTGAAGTACTAAACAAATTTAAACCATCTCTTGATCACTTACGAGTTTTCGGCTGTGTTTGTTTTGTGTTAGTACCAGGAGAACAAAGGAGTAAGCTGGATGCCAAAAGTACAAAGTGTATGTTCATTGGCTACTCCACCACACAAAAGGGGTACAAATGTTATGATCCGGCCACAAGTCGACTATATGTCTCTCGAGATGTCCGGTTTCTAGAACATGTGGGCTACCATGACAAGAGGGATTGGAACAGCCTTAAAGATCTCGCTCACTCACCTAATGACCGAGCTTCGAGTCTACGGTTCCTTCTTGATCATCTTGGCAACCCATCTCCACCAACGGGTGCCGTGCGGCCAACACTAAGTCAAATTTCTACCAATGGTGGGTCTGACCAAGGAGATGCAAATGACAATGGTTCAGCCCAAGATGGTGAATCTCTCGAGACTGGCCTACCCATAACCGGCGTTCCCGTCCCTGGCCCTACAACGGACACGCATGCTCCGGCGGCGGCCTCTACCGAGGAAAACACGGAGACGGCTCCTACGGACGGTACGTCCACCGTGTTGCCTAGCGTGGATCCACTTCCGGCACCAGTCCTGCGTCGGAGCACCAGACCTCGGTCGGATCCCTCCACTTGGAAGAACAAGCGTGTCTATTACAATAGCCAAGCTGTCGCTCATCCCATTCAGTCCGTTTGTTCCCTTGAGCTGTTACCTGCGGATCACCAAGCTTTCTTCGGCCAAGTGGACGCCAATTGGATCCCGCAGACATATGATGAAGCCAAGGCACATCAAGTTTGGTTAGATGCGGTCAAGGATGAAACTGGCGCCATGATCCGGAATCATACGTGGGACGAATCGGATCTTCCTCAAGGCAAGCGGGCAGTTAGCTCCAAATGGGTGTTTACCATAAAATATTTGAGCAATGGTGACATTGAACGGCATAAAGCCAGGTTAGTGGCCCGTGGCTTCACCCAAACCTATGGCGCGGACTACACGGACACCTTTGCACCCGTGGCCAAGCTCCATACGGTTCGGGTTGTGCTGTCACTTGCTGTCAACCTCTCATGGGACTTATGGCAGATGGATGTGAAGAACGCCTTCCTTCAAGGTGAACTTGATGAAGAAGTGTACATGACGCCTCCTCCCGGCCTTGAAGACATGGTTACACCCGGAAAAGTCTTGAGGCTACGTAAGGCCATCTATGGCCTTAAGCAGTCCCCACGAGCGTGGTACCACAAACTAAGCGCCACTCTCAAGACTGATGGTTTTACGCGATCGGAGGCTGATCATACTCTCTTCACGCGTCGCACCTCTATTGGTTGGGTGGTGGTGCTCATATACGTCGACGACATCATCGTGACTGGTGATGATAAGGCGGCCATTCAGGACACCAAGGACTCTCTCAAGTCGGTATTTGACATCAAGGACCTTGGGGAACTCAAATACTTTCTTGGTATTGAGATTTGTCGCTCACCGGAAGGACTCTTCCTCTCACAACGCAAGTATACTCTTGACTTGTTAGAGGAGACTGGCAAGCTTGGTGTGTCTCCGGTTGCTACGCCCCTTGATGAAGATTACCAGCTCAAGCGAAAGGGGGAGAGCTTACGGGCAATGGAAGGCCGACCTAAGGAACCAATGGACGAGCCATTCTTAGACGTCACACGCTATCGCCGGCTTGTAGGTAAGCTGATATACCTTACTATCACACGACCTGACATATCTTATGCTGTGAATCAGGTTAGCCAACATATGAAGGCACCAAGCAAGTACCAATGGAGTCAAGTCGAGAGGATCCTAAGCTATCTCAAGGGCAGTCCGGGTCAAGGTATTTGGATGGGCAAGAATGACAACACCGAAATCGTTGGCTATTGTGATGCGGATTACAATGGCGACACGCTGGATAGGAGATCCACCACTGGGTACTGCACGTTTGTTGGAGGCAACTTGGTTACATGGAGGTCTAAGAAACAAAAGGTGGTTTCATGCTCTAGCGCCGAGGCCGAGTATAGAGCTATGAGGAAGCTCACTAACGAGATGACATGGCTGAAGGGCCTACTCAAGGATTTAGGCATCGAGACAAAGCAGCCCATGACCATGCACTGCGACAATGAAGCGGCCATCCACATTGCCACAAACTCAGTCTTTCATGAGAGGACCAAGCACATAGAAAGCGATTGCCACAAGGTGAGAGAGAAGATTGAAGAAGGAGTGGTGTTACCATGCCACACAAGGAGTCAAGATCAGCTAGCTGACATCTTCACCAAGTCTGCAAGCTCCAAGGTTTGTGATCACATCTATAGCAAACTTGGACTTGTAGACATTACACGGCCATGATCAAGCTTCTCTAATCCGTGGACAGCACACTCTTTTTCCCTCGACTTGGTTTTGTCCCATGAGGTTTTCTAAGTCAAGGTTTTTAATGAGGTGCTGCTTCACGGGTTCCAAGCTTAGCCATTTCATTAGGCTAAGCTTGAGGGGGAGTATTGATCAAAAGAATAAGCCTAAGGCAGCCATGGCCGTCCGTACGAGTATTGAATATGGGCTGTCCGTACAAGTGTGGTGAAATGGCCGAGTCTTCTAGTGATAAGGAATGGAGAGGAGGCCTGCTCATCCTAAGCCCATTAGAAGACTCTAGAATTCCCAAGATAGCCGTTGGAGGGAAAGCGCAAGTGGAGCAAGAAGAGTCACGGGTGATGTTTGGTTTAAGGAGACTAAGACGGGTCGCTATCAACCTTGGGATTAGTCTCTTCTCTCTTCCTGTCCCTATCACTTAGCTGTGCGGTTTGTAAAGGGTGTAGCCCTAGAGTTTCTCATGATATAAATAGGCATTAGCCTACATTGTAACCGATATTCTTATGGAACAATAACCTAATCTTTTCTTCTTCCTCATTCTCTTTGTCTACCGACATCTCTCATCACTCTCTTGATTCTCTTCTTTATTCTACAAAGTCTAACAGTTAGTTGCATTGGATTAAGACACATTTTAACCCCAGAAACACTAACAAAGCTGTTTAGTGCTTCTAAGCAATGTTTTATTGGTTTTAGCCTGTTTTGGGACAAAATGGGTATAAGTGGCTTTTAGACTCTCCACATCTATCTCAAACTCTTATAATTAGACAGTTGCATTGGATTAAGACACATTTTAACCCCAGAAACACTAACATAGCTGTTTACAGCTTCTAAGCAATGTTTTCTTGGATTTAGCCTGTTTTGGGACAAAATGGGTATAAGTGGCTTTTAAACTCTCCACATCTATCTTAAAGTTTTATACTTAGTCAGTTGCACTGGATTAAGAAACATTTTAACCCCAGAAACACTAACATGGCTGTTTACAGCTTCTAAGCAATGTTTTCTTGGTTTTAGCCTGTTTTGGGACAAAATGGGTATAAGTGGCTTTTAAACTCTCCACATCTATCTCAAACTCTTATAACTAGTCAGTTGCATTGGATTAAGACACATTTTAACCCCAGAAACACTAACATAGCTGTTTATTGCTTCTAAGCAATGTTTTCTTGGTTTTAGCCTGTTTTGGGACAAAATGGGTATAAGTGGCTTTTAAACTCTCCACATCTATCTCAATCTCTTATAATTAGTTAGTTGCATTGGATTAAGACACATTTTAACCCCAGAAACACTAAAAAAGCTGTTTAGTGCTTCTAAGCAATGTTTTCTTGGTTTTAGCCTGTTTTGGGACAAAATGGGTATAAGTGGCTTTTAAACTCTCCACATCTATCTCAAAATCCTATAATTAGTTAGTTGCATTGGATAAAGACACATTTTAACCCCAGAAACACTAACATAGCTGTTTACAGCTTCTAAGCAATGTTTTCTTGGTTTTAGTATGTTTGGGACAAAATGGGTATAAGTGTCTTTTAAGCTCTCCACATCAATCTCAAACTCTTATAATTAGTTAGTTGCATTGGATTTAGACACATTTTAACCCCAGAAACACTAACATAGCTGTTTACAGCTTCTAAACAATGTTTTCCTTGTTTTAGCCTGTTTTGGGACAAAATGGGTATAAGTGGCTTTTAAACTCTCCACATCTATCTCAAACTCCTATAATTAGTTAGTTGCATTGGATTAAGACACATTTTAACCCCAGAAACACTAACAAAGCTGTTTAGTGCTTCTAAGCAATGTTTTATTGGTTTTAGCCTGTTTTGGGACAAAATGGGTATAAGTGGCTTTTAGACTCTCCACATCTATCTCAATCTCTTATAATTAGTTAGTTGCATTGGATTAAGACACATTTTAACCCCAGAAACACTAAAAAAGCTGTTTAGTGCTTCTAAGCAATGTTTTCTTGGTTTTAGCCTGTTTTGGGACAAAATGGGTATAAGTGGCTTTTAAACTCTCCACATCTATTTCAAACTCCTATAATTAGTTAGATGCATTGGATAAAGACATATTTTTACCCGAGAAACACTAACATAGCTGTTTACAGCTTCTAAGCAATGTTTTCTTGGTTTTAGTATGTTTTGGGACAAAATGGGTATAAGTGTGTTTTAAGCTCTCCACATCAATCTCAAACTCTTATAATTAGTTAGTTGCATTGGATTAAGACACATTTTAACCCCAGAAACACTAACATAGCTATTTACAGCTTCTAAGCAATGTTTTCTTGGTTTTAGCCTGTTTTGGGACAAAATGGGTATAAGTGGCTTTTAGACTCTCCACATCTATCTCAAACTCTTATAATTAGACAGTTGCATTGGATTAAGACACATTTTAACCCCAGAAACACTAACAAAGCTGTTTAGTGCTTCTAAGCAATGTTTTCTTGGTTTTAGCCAGTTTTGGGACAAAATGGGTATAAGTGGCTTTTAGACTCTCCACATCTATCTCAAACTCTTATAATTAGACATTTGCATTGGATTAAGACACATTTTAACCCCAGAAACACTAACATTGCTGTTTACAGCTTCTAAGCAATGTTTTCTTTGTTTTAGCCTGTTTTGGGACAAAATGGGTATAAGTGGCTTTTAAACTCTCCACATCTATCTCAAACTCCTATAATTAGTTAGTTGCATTGGATTTAGACACATTTTAACCCCATAAACACTAACAAAGCTGTTTAGTGCTTCTAAGCAATGTTTTCTTGGTTTTAGCCTGTTTTGGGACAAAATGGGTATAAGTGGCTTTTAAACTCTCCACATCTATCTTAATCTCTTATAATTAGTTAGTTGCATTGGATTAAGACACATTATAACCCCAGAAACACTAACAAAGCTCTTTAGTGCTTCTAAGCAATGTTTTCTTGGTTTTAGCCTGTTTTGGGACAAAATGGGTATAAGTGGCTTTTAAACTCTCCACATCTATCTTAAAGTCTTATAATTAGCTAGTTTCACTGGATTAAGACACATTTTAACCCCAGAAACACTAACATAGCTGTTTACAGCTTCTAAGCAATGTTTTCTTGGTTTTAGCCTGTTTTGGGACAAAATGGGTATAAGTGGCTTTTAAACTCTCCACATCTATCCCAAACTCCTATAATTAGTTAGTTGAATTGGATTAAGACACATTATAACCCCAGAAACACTAACAAAGCTGTTTAGTGCTTCTAAGCAATGTTTTCTTGGTTTTAGCCTGTTTTGGGACAAAATGGGTATGTGGCTTTTAAACTCTCCACATCTATCTCAAAATCCTATAATTAATTAGTTGCATTGGATTAAGACACATTTTAACCCTAGAAACACTAACATAGCTGTTTACAGCTTCTAAGCAATGTTTTCTTGGTTTTAGCCTGTTTTGGGACAAAATGGGTATAAGTGGCTTTTAGACTCTCCACATCTATCTCAAACTCTTATAACAAGTCAGTTGCATTGGATTAAGACACATTTTAACCCCAGAAACACTAACAAAGCTGTTTAGTGCTTCTAAGCAATGTTTTCTTGGTTTTAGCCTGTTTTGGGACAAAATGGGTATAAGTGGCTTTTAAACTCTCCACATCTATCTCAATCTCTTATAATTAGTCAGTTGCATTGGATTAAGACACATTTTAACCCCAGAAACACTAACAAAGCTGTTTAGTGCTTCTAAGCAATATTTTCTTGGTTTTAGCCTGTTTTGGGACAAAATGGGTATAAGTGGCTTTTAAACTCTCCACATCTATCTCAAACTCCTATAATTAGTTAGTTGCATTGGATTAAGACACACTTTAACCCTAGAAACACTAACATAGCTGTTTACAGCTTCTAAGCAATGTTTTCTTGGTTTTAGCCTGTTTTGGGACAAAATGGGTATAAGTGGCTTTTAGACTC
Source organism: Camelina sativa (assembly GCF_030686135.1). NCBI lineage: Eukaryota > Viridiplantae > Streptophyta > Magnoliopsida > Brassicales > Brassicaceae > Camelina > Camelina sativa. The sequence continues at coordinate 6,444,564 of NC_141881.1, read as the reverse complement.
TCCACATCTATCTCAAACTCTTATAACAAGTCAGTTGCATTGGATTAAGACACATTTTAACCCCAGAAACACTAACAAAGCTGTTTAGTGCTTCTAAGCAATGTTTTCTTGGTTTTAGCCTGTTTTGGGACAAAATGGGTATAAGTGGCTTTTAAACTCTCCACATCTATCTCAATCTCTTATAATTAGTCAGTTGCATTGGATTAAGTCACATTTTAACCCCATAAACACTAACAAAGCTGTTTAGTGCTTCTAAGCAATGTTTTCTTGGTTTTAGCCTGTTTTGGGACAAAATGGGTATAAGTGGCTTTTAGACTCTCCACATCTATCTCAAACTCTTATAACAAGTCAGTTGCATTGGATTAAGACACATTTTAACCCCAGAAACACTAACAAAGCTGTTTAGTGCTTCTAAGCAATGTTTTCTTGGTTTTAGCCTGTTTTGGGACAAAATGGGTATAAGTGGCTTTTAAACTCTCCACATCTATCTCAATCTCTTATAATTAGTTAGTTGCATTGGATTAAGACACATTTTAACCCCAGAAACACTAAAAAAGCTGTTTAGTGCTTCTAAACAATGTTTTCTTGGTTTTAGCCTGTTTTGGGACAAAATGGGTATAAGTGGCTTTTAAACTCTCCACATCTATCTCAAAATCCTATAATTAGTTAGTTGCATTGGATAAAGACACATTTTAACCCCAGAAACACTAACATAGCTGTTTACAGCTTCTAAGCAATGTTTTCTTGGTTTTAGTATGTTTTGGGACAAAATGGGTATAAGTGTCTTTTAAGCTCTCCACATCAATCTCAAACTCTTATAATTAGTTAGTTGCATTGGATTAAGACACATTTTAACCCCAGAAACACTAACATAGCTGTTTACAGCTTCTAAACAATGTTTTCCTTGTTTTAGCCTGTTTTGGGACAAAATGGGTATAAGTGGCTTTTAAACTCTCCACATCTATCTCAAACTCCTATAATTAGTTAGTTGCATTGGATTAAGACACATTTTAACCCCAGAAACACTAACAAAGCTATTTAGTGCTTCTAAGCAATGTTTTATTGGTTTTAGCCTGTTTTGGGACAAAATGGGTATAAGTGGCTTTTAGACTCTCCACATCTATCTCAAACTCTTATAATTAGACAGTTGCATTGGATTAAGACACATTTTAACCCCAGAAACACTAACATAGCTGTTTACAGCTTCTAAGCAATGTTTTCTTGGATTTAGCCTGTTTTGGGACAAAATGGGTATAAGTGGCTTTTAAACTCTCCACATCTATCTTAAAGTTTTATACTTAGTCAGTTGCACTGGATTAAGAAACATTTTAACCCCAGAAACACTAACATGGCTGTTTACAGCTTCTAAGCAATGTTTTCTTGGTTTTAGCCTGTTTTGGGACAAAATGGGTATAAGTGGCTTTTAAACTCTCCACATCTATCTCAAACTCTTATAACTAGTCAGTTGCATTGGATTAAGACACATTTTAACCCCAGAAACACTAACATAGCTGTTTATTGCTTCTAAGCAATGTTTTCTTGGTTTTAGCCTGTTTTGGGACAAAATGGGTATAAGTGGCTTTTAAACTCTCCACATCTATCTCAATCTCTTATAATTAGTTAGTTGCATTGGATTAAGACACATTTTAACCCCAGAAACACTAAAAAAGCTGTTTAGTGCTTCTAAGCAATGTTTTCTTGGTTTTAGCCTGTTTTGGGACAAAATGGGTATAAGTGGCTTTTAGACTCTCCACATCTATCTCAAACTCTTATAATTAGACATTTGCATTGGATTAAGACACATTTTAACCCCAGAAACACTAACATTGCTGTTTACAGCTTCTAAGCAATGTTTTCTTTGTTTTAGCCTGTTTTGGGACAAAATGGGTATAAGTGGCTTTTAAACTCTCCACATCTATCTCAAACTCCTATAATTAGTTAGTTGCATTGGATTTAGACACATTTTAACCCCATAAACACTAACAAAGCTGTTTAGTGCTTCTAAGCAATGTTTTCTTGGTTTTAGCCTGTTTTGGGACAAAATGGGTATAAGTGGCTTTTAAACTCTCCACATCTATCTTAATCTCTTATAATTAGTTAGTTGCATTGGATTAAGACACATTATAACCCCAGAAACACTAACAAAGCTCTTTAGTGCTTCTAAGCAATGTTTTCTTGGTTTTAGCCTGTTTTGGGACAAAATGGGTATAAGTGGCTTTTAAACTCTCCACATCTATCTTAAAGTCTTATAATTAGCTAGTTTCACTGGATTAAGACACATTTTAACCCCAGAAACACTAACATAGCTGTTTACAGCTTCTAAGCAATGTTTTCTTGGTTTTAGCCTGTTTTGGGACAAAATGGGTATAAGTGGCTTTTAAACTCTCCACATCTATCCCAAACTCCTATAATTAGTTAGTTGAATTGGATTAAGACACATTATAACCCCAGAAACACTAACAAAGCTGTTTAGTGCTTCTAAGCAATGTTTTCTTGGTTTTAGCCTGTTTTGGGACAAAATGGGTATGTGGCTTTTAAACTCTCCACATCTATCTCAAAATCCTATAATTAATTAGTTGCATTGGATTAAGACACATTTTAACCCTAGAAACACTAACATAGCTGTTTACAGCTTCTAAGCAATGTTTTCTTGGTTTTAGCCTGTTTTGGGACAAAATGGGTATAAGTGGCTTTTAGACTCTCCACATCTATCTCAAACTCTTATAACAAGTCAGTTGCATTGGATTAAGACACATTTTAACCCCAGAAACACTAACAAAGCTGTTTAGTGCTTCTAAGCAATGTTTTCTTGGTTTTAGCCTGTTTTGGGACAAAATGGGTATAAGTGGCTTTTAAACTCTCCACATCTATCTCAATCTCTTATAATTAGTCAGTTGCATTGGATTAAGACACATTTTAACCCCAGAAACACTAACAAAGCTGTTTAGTGCTTCTAAGCAATATTTTCTTGGTTTTAGCCTGTTTTGGGACAAAATGGGTATAAGTGGCTTTTAAACTCTCCACATCTATCTCAAACTCCTATAATTAGTTAGTTGCATTGGATTAAGACACACTTTAACCCTAGAAACACTAACATAGCTGTTTACAGCTTCTAAGCAATGTTTTCTTGGTTTTAGCCTGTTTTGGGACAAAATGGGTATAAGTGGCTTTTAGACTCTCCACATCTATCTCAAACTCTTATAACAAGTCAGTTGCATTGGATTAAGACACATTTTAACCCCAGAAACACTAACAAAGCTGTTTAGTGCTTCTAAGCAATGTTTTCTTGGTTTTAGCCTGTTTTGGGACAAAATGGGTATAAGTGGCTTTTAAACTCTCCACATCTATCTCAATCTCTTATAATTAGTCAGTTGCATTGGATTAAGTCACATTTTAACCCCATAAACACTAACAAAGCTGTTTAGTGCTTCTAAGCAATGTTTTCTTGGTTTTAGCCTGTTTTGGGACAAAATGGGTATAAGTGGCTTTTAGACTCTCCACATCTATCTCAAACTCTTATAACAAGTCAGTTGCATTGGATTAAGACACATTTTAACCCCAGAAACACTAACAAAGCTGTTTAGTGCTTCTAAGCAATGTTTTCTTGGTTTTAGCCTGTTTTGGGACAAAATGGGTATAAGTGGCTTTTAAACTCTCCACATCTATCTCAATCTCTTATAATTAGTTAGTTGCATTGGATTAAGACACATTTTAACCCCAGAAACACTAAAAAAGCTGTTTAGTGCTTCTAAACAATGTTTTCTTGGTTTTAGCCTGTTTTGGGACAAAATGGGTATAAGTGGCTTTTAAACTCTCCACATCTATCTCAAAATCCTATAATTAGTTAGTTGCATTGGATAAAGACACATTTTAACCCCAGAAACACTAACATAGCTGTTTACAGCTTCTAAGCAATGTTTTCTTGGTTTTAGTATGTTTTGGGACAAAATGGGTATAAGTGTCTTTTAAGCTCTCCACATCAATCTCAAACTCTTATAATTAGTTAGTTGCATTGGATTAAGACACATTTTAACCCCAGAAACACTAACATAGCTGTTTACAGCTTCTAAACAATGTTTTCCTTGTTTTAGCCTGTTTTGGGACAAAATGGGTATAAGTGGCTTTTAAACTCTCCACATCTATCTCAATCTCTTATAATTAGTCAGTTGCATTGGATTAAGTCACATTTTAACCCCATAAACACTAACAAAGCTGTTTAGTGCTTCTAAGCAATGTTTTCTTGGTTTTAGCCTGTTTTGGGACAAAATGGGTATAAGTGGCTTTTAGACTCTCCACATCTATCTCAAACTCTTATTATGAGTTTGGCACACCACCTTGGCCACCACCGTCCGTACAACCGTACGGACGTCCGTACGATCGACAACCTATGGGCTGACCAAGCCATCTCGTATCTCATAAGCCCAATCCACTAAGGAGAGCTTCCAACGATCTCCCTTCATCGAGATCCTTCTATTATAGCCGTTAGGCAACTTGCAAGTGGGAAGTCAAAGGTTTAGTCACATGTAGGAATAAGGAGATGTCGCTATCTCCCATTAATGTGCACATAGAACCCTAGGAAAGAATATCCTCTTTGTATAGCTCTATATATGGTTTGTAAGTATGTTCTAATTGAAGTAAGAAAAGAGTTTATCCTCTTTCTCTAACACTCTCTCTCTCAATCGTTCACTCTCCTCACTCTTTACACGATTTCACTCTCTTCCATAATCTCTTAATTACTCTACTCTCAAACTTACATGGTATCAGAGCAGATTTGATTCTGTTCTTGCCTCAAATCTCCATCACTCCCTTCCGCATTCTCTTTCTTGTTCTTGAAATTTCTTGTTCTTGAATCTTCTTTCTTTAACCGTTGGACAATAGCTTTAACCAACGGTCTCTTCATCTTTTTTTTCATGGAAACTACCAAAACTCTCATTGTTCCAGTTACTCTCAAGGGAGAGAATTACTTACTGTGGGCTAGAACCACAAAGACAGCCCTATGCGGCCGAGGACTTTGGTCCCATGTTGAGACGAGCGAAGCTCCTAGTGGCGAGACCACCAAAGACGGCAAGGATCTTGTCGATGAGAAGAACAAGTGGTTTCAAGAAGATCAGGGAGTCCTAGCTATCATTCAAAACTCTCTAGATGCACCTATACTTGAAGCTTACTCTTATTGCGAGACAGCAAAAGACTTGTGGGACACTCTCAAGAATGTTTTTGGGAATGTTACAAATGTAAACCGAATTTTTGAGATTAAGAGGGCCATCAACAACCTCAACCAAGAAGACATGGAGTTCACCAAGCACTTTGGGAAGTTTAGGTCCCTTTGGGCTGAACTAGAGATGCTCCGGCCGGCGACTATAGATCCGGCCATTCTGAATGAGAGGCGTGAACAAGATAAGGTGTTCGGCCTTCTCTTGACCTTGAACCCCTCCTACAATGACCTTATCAAGCATATTCTACGGTCGGACAAGCTCCCTAGCCTTGATGATGTCTGTAACCAAATTCAAAAGGAGCATGGCTCCATGGGATTGTTTGGCGGCAAGGGAGAACTTGTGACCGCTAACAAAGCTGAGACGGCATCAGCAAACAAGGGCTACTACAAGCCGGAGGACAAGAACAACCCGCCATTTTGTGAGCATTGTAAGAAGCTTGGTCACTTCAAGAGCCGCTGCTGGATTCTACACCCTCATCTAGCACCACCGCCGGGTACCATCCGAGGTGGACGACCAAACCGCGGAGGACCACCGAGAGCTCATCAAGCAATAGCCATGGGGGAGTCATCAATCTCTGAGCAACCTCAACAAGTGACCAGTGGAACTGCTCTTGCTGCAGCATCGTCCGAGCTGGTAAGGCGGTCCGACCTTGATGCGCTCATCAAAGCCATCAAAGAGGCCACCGGTAAGGCGTTTCTTGCCTCAAACAAAATTAAACCCCTCATAGTTGATTCTGGTGCATCCCATCACATGATTAGTGATTCTAGGCTAATTAGTGATATTAAACCTGCTAATGGTAATGTGATAATAGCAAATGGTGAGAAAGTACCAGTTAAAGGCATTGGAAACTTGAAACTATTTGATAAGGAGACTAAGGCATTTTATATGCCAAACTTTACTTCTAACTTGCTATCAGTTAAGAGAGCCACTACTGATTTAAATTGTTATGCTATATTTGGTCCTAACAATGTTCATTTTCAGGATATTGAGACAAGTAAGGTTCTTGGTCAAGGAGGATCCAAGGATGACCTCTATGTGCTTGAGGACTTGAACTTATCTTCTAATGTATCTTGTTTTAATTCGGTTATTATGAAACCTAGTGATTCTATTTTACATGCTAGGCTAGGACACCCTCACACAAGAGCTTTATCTTTAATATTTCCTAATGTTTCTTTTCAAAATGATGAGTGTGAGGCTTGTATTCTTGGTAAACATTGCAAGGCTGTTTTTCCTAAATCTATTACTATTTATGAAAAATGTTTTGATTTAATTCATTCTGATGTTTGGACATCTCCTTGCTTATCTAGAGATAATCAAAAATATTTTGTGACTTTTATTGATGAAAAATCAAAATATACTTGGATAACTTTGCTTCCCTCTAAGGATAGAGTTCTTGAGGCCTTTACTAATTTTCAAAATTATGTCACTAACCACTTTCATGCCAAGATTAAAATTTTGAGATCAGATAATGGTGGAGAATACACAAGCCATGCCTTTAAGCAATATCTAGCCAAACATGGAATTCTTCACCAAACTAGTTGTCCTTACACACCACAACAAAATGGAGTGGCTGAGAGGAAGAATAGGCATCTGATGGAGGTAGCAAGGTCTATGATGTTTCACACAAGGGTTCCAAAGAGGTTTTGGGGAGATGCTGTGCTAGCCGCTTGTTATCTTATTAACCGCACACCAACAAAAATTCTAAAGGATGTGTCTCCATTTGAGGTATTAACTAATGACAAACCTACATTTGATCACTTACGAGTGTTTGGTTGTGTGTGCTATGTTTTGCGACCAGGTGAGCTAAGAGACAAGCTTGATGCAAAGAGTACAAAGGCTATGTTTCTTGGCTATTCTACTACACAAAAGGGGTATAAGTGCTATGAACCTACAACAAGGAGAATTCTAGTATCTCGTGATGTCAAGTTCATGGAGACACACGGCTTTTATGACGAGAAGAATTGGGATGAGCTCCGTAATCTCTCCGACTCTCCATCTGATCGGACGCGCAACCTCCGAGTAATTCTTGAGCGGCTAGGTCTTGAAAATGATAGGATCTCTACCGAGTCAGCCAGACCAACATCACCAGAACAATCTGAGCCATTCACTGAGCCTGATCCTGATATACATGCCGATGACCATACTGAGCAGTATGAGGAGTCACCCGCGGACATCACGGCCGAAACAACCGAGGAGTCGGCCGAACAGCTTGAGGAAATCATAACTCCGGGACGGGCCAACTCCGAAGCTGGGGCTGTAGTTCCTCTTAGGCGCAGCCAACGTATCAAGTATCCTCCTAGTCATTGGAAGAACACCCGTGTGTACTACAACAACATGGCCGTTGCTCATCCGATTCAGGCCGTGTGCACCTTAGCTCATTTTCCGATAGAGCATCAAGTGTTTCTTGGCCATATTGATGAGCATTGGATCCCCAAGACCTATGATGAGGCTAAGCAGCACAAGGTATGGAGAGATGCGGTGGACGCCGAGAATACGGCCATGGTGCAAAATCACACATGGGACGAGGCTGACTTACCCAAGGGCAAGAAGGCTGTCACATCTCGGTATATCTTCACAATCAAATATAAGAGCAATGGGGAGGTAGAACGGTATAAGGCACGCCTTGTAGCCCGGGGATTCACGCAAACGTATGGGGAGGACTATCTTGATACGTTTGCTCCGGTGGCCAAACTTCACACTGTTCGAGTGGTTCTCTCTCTTGCCACAAATCTTGATTGGGAGCTATGGCAAATGGATGTGAAGAACGCCTTCCTACAAGGCGAGCTCGAAGATGAAGTGTATATGCGGCCACCACCGGGCCTAGAAGACACCATTGGTCCGGGGAAGGTTCTCAAGCTCAACAAAGCCATCTATGGACTAAAGCAGTCGCCAAGGGCGTGGTACCACAAGCTGAGCACAATCCTCCTTGACAAAGGCTTTCGCAAATCCGAGGCTGATCACACACTATTTACCTCACCAAGCACCAAAGGTATAGTAGTCATCCTAGTGTATGTTGATGATATCATCATCACTGGGAGTGACTCGGTAGGTATTCAAAACACTAAAACCTTCTTGAAATCAGTCTTTGATATTAAGGACCTTGGAGAGTTGAAATATTTTCTTGGGATAGAAATATGTAGATCAAAGGAAGGTTTATTTCTATCACAAAGAAAATATGCTCTTGACTTGTTAAATGAGACAGGAAAATTAGGTTCAAAGGCAGTGGCATCACCTCTTGAAGAGAACTACAAGGCCGGAGGACAGGGGGAGCTTGAGCAGGCACCATACAAGGACGTTGGTCGCTACCGGCGCCTAGTAGGTAAGTTAATCTATTTAACTATAACACGGCCTGATATTTGCTTTGCTGTGAACCAGGTGAGCCAGCACATGAACAATCCAACTGTCCATCATTGGAACATGGTCGACCGAATCCTTAAATACATCAAGGGCTCACCGGGACAAGGCATTTGGATGGGCCGCAACAAGAACACCGAGTTGGTAGGATATTGCGACGCTGACTATGCTGGAGACCGTGGAGACCGTCGCTCCACAACTGGCTATTGCACATTCCTTGGAGGCAACCTGATCACATGGAAGAGCAAGAAACAAAAGGTCGTATCGCTTTCAAGTGCCGAATCCGAGTATAGGGCCATGCGCAAACTCACAACTGAACTAATGTGGCTCAAAGCACTCCTCAAGGATTTAGGAGTGGAAATCACAAATCCTATCACCATGCATTGTGACAATGAAGCTGCCATTCACATAGCAACCAATTCAGTGTTTCATGAGAGGACCAAACATATTGAGGTGGACTGTCATAAGGTGCGAGAGCAAATCAAGCTTGGAGTTGTCCTACCATGTCACACCGAGAGCAAGGAACAACTCGCTGACATCCTCACCAAAGCTGCAAGTCCCCAAGTGTGCGAATATATTCACTCGAAGCTCGGCCTTATAGACCTCACTCGGCCATGAGTCTTTCACAAGGCACCTACACTCTTTTTCCCTTATGTATAGTTTTTCCCATGAGGTTTTCTATACTAAGGTTTTTAATGAGGTGGGTGCCTAGACTGTCAAGCTTGCCTGATCATCTAAGTCAAGCTTGAGGGGGAGTATGAGTTTGGCACACCACCTTGGCCACCACCGTCCGTACAACCGTACGGACGTCCGTACGATCGACAACCTATGGGCTGACCAAGCCATCTCGTATCTCATAAGCCCAATCCACTAAGGAGAGCTTCCAACGATCTCCCTTCATCGAGATCCTTCTATTATAGCCGTTAGGCAACTTGCAAGTGGGAAGTCAAAGGTTTAGTCACATGTAGGAATAAGGAGATGTCGCTATCTCCCATTAATGTGCACATAGAACCCTAGGAAAGAATATCCTCTTTGTATAGCTCTATATATGGTTTGTAAGTATGTTCTAATTGAAGTAAGAAAAGAGTTTATCCTCTTTCTCTAACACTCTCTCTCTCAATCGTTCACTCTCCTCACTCTTTACACGATTTCACTCTCTTCCATAATCTCTTAATTACTCTACTCTCAAACTTACACTTATAACAAGTCAGTTGCATTGGATTAAGACACATTTTAACCCCAGAAACACTAACAAAGCTGTTTAGTGCTTCTAAGCAATGTTTTCTTGGTTTTAGCCTGTTTTGGGACAAAATGGGTATAAGTGGCTTTTAAACTCTCCACATCTATCTCAATCTCTTATAATTAGTTAGTTGCATTGGATTAAGACACATTTTAACCCCAGAAACACTAAAAAAGCTGTTTAGTGCTTCTAAACAATGTTTTCTTGGTTTTAGCCTGTTTTGGGACAAAATGGGTATAAGTGGCTTTTAAACTCTCCACATCTATCTCAAAATCCTATAATTAGTTAGTTGCATTGGATAAAGACACATTTTAACCCCAGAAACACTACCATAGCTGTTTACAGCTTCTAAGCAATGTTTTCTTGGTTTTAGTATGTTTTGGGACAAAATGGGTATAAGTGTCTTTTAAGCTCTCCACATCAATCTCAAACTCTTATAATTAGTTAGTTGCATTGGATTAAGACACATTTTAACCCCAGAAACACTAACATAGCTGTTTACAGCTTCTAAACAATGTTTTCCTTGTTTTAGCCTGTTTTGGGACAAAATGGGTATAAGTGGCTTTTAAACTCTCCACATCTATCTCAATCTCTTATAATTAGTCAGTTGCATTGGATTAAGTCACATTTTAACCCCATAAACACTAACAAAGCTGTTTAGTGCTTCTAAGCAATGTTTTCTTGGTTTTAGCCTGTTTTGGGACAAAATGGGTATAAGTGGCTTTTAGACTCTCCACATCTATCTCAAACTCTTATAACAAGTCAGTTGCATTGGATTAAGACACATTTTAACCCCAGAAACACTAACAAAGCTGTTTAGTGCTTCTAAGCAATGTTTTCTTGGTTTTAGCCTGTTTTGGGACAAAATGGGTATAAGTGGCTTTTAAACTCTCCACATCTATCTCAATCTCTTATAATTAGTTAGTTGCATTGGATTAAGACACATTTTAACCCCAGAAACACTAAAAAAGCTGTTTAGTGCTTCTAAACAATGTTTTCTTGGTTTTAGCCTGTTTTGGGACAAAATGGGTATAAGTGGCTTTTAAACTCTCCACATCTATCTCAAAATCCTATAATTAGTTAGTTGCATTGGATAAAGACACATTTTAACCCCAGAAACACTAACATAGCTGTTTACAGCTTCTAAGCAATGTTTTCTTGGTTTTAGTATGTTTTGGGACAAAATGGGTATAAGTGTCTTTTAAGCTCTCCACATCAATCTCAAACTCTTATAATTAGTTAGTTGCATTGGATTAAGACACATTTTAACCCCAGAAACACTAACATAGCTGTTTACAGCTTCTAAACAATGTTTTCCTTGTTTTAGCCTGTTTTGGGACAAAATGGGTATAAGTATTGATCAAGAGAATAAGCCTAAGGCAGCCATGGCCGTCCGTACAATTATGGGGCCGTCCGTACAACCAAGCAATAAGGCCGAGTCATGTAAGTGTGTAAAGACAATGAGGAGGCCTGCTCTCCTTAGGCCCATGAGAAGGATCTAGAATGTCGCTTGTAGCCGTCAGAGAGGAGGAACAAGTGGAGTCACGGGTTATGTTGTGTTTAAGGAGACTAGGACGGGTCACTATCACCGTTGGGATTAGTTCTATCTCTCTCCTTGTCCCTATCACTTATACGATCGGTTGGTAGAGGGTGTAGCCCTAATTTTCCCTTGATATATATAGACTTTAGCCTACATTGTAATATGAATTCTTATGGAACAATAACCTAATCTTTTCTTCTTCCTCATTCTCTTTGTCTACCGATATCTCTCATCAATCTCTTGATTCTCTTCTTTATTCTACAAAGTCTTACATGGTATCAGAGCAAGTTCTTCGATTCTCTACAGTCTAATCTCATTCTCCTACTCATTTCTACACTCTAGTCTCCTTATCTTCGTTTCTTCTTACTCGCATCTCCTTTATTCTCCGGGTAAAAGCTTTACCCATCGGTCCATAGAAATCCGACCATGGAAAACGCCAAGCCCATTGTTTCACCGGTTGTCCTAAAGGGGACAAACTACTTGCTGTGGACAAGAACCACAAGAACCGCCCTTGGAGGTCGTGGCCTTTGGAGTCATGTCGAGTCCGACTATGTCCCAAAGAAAAACCCCAAAGGAGAGGACGCTTCCGAGGCGGAAGCGGAGGAAGAGAGCGAGAGGAAGGCCAAATGGTTCCAAGAAGACCAAGTTGTCCTATCTGTTCTCCAAAACTCTCTGGACACGCCTATCCTTGAGGCCTACTCATATTGCGAGACGGCCAAGGAACTGTGGGAAACACTTAAAGGCGTGTATGGTAATGTCTCTAACATGACTAGAGTCTTTGAGGTCAAGAAGGCCATAAATGATCTTAACCAAGATGATGTGGAGTTCACTAAGCATCTTGGTAAGTTCCGTGCACTATGGTCCGAGCTTGACATGTTGCGGCCAAGTACACTTGAGGCAAGTGTGCTAAACGAAAGAAAGGAGCAAGACAAAGTCTTCGGACTCCTACTTACCTTGAACCCGTCCTTCAACGACCTCTTGAAGCACATCCTAAGGGCAGAGAAGCTCCCCTCCTTTGAGGATATTTGCTCCCAAATTCAGAAAGAGCAAGGATCCCTTGATTTGTTTAGCGGTAAGGGGGAGCTTGCTTCGGCCAACAAAGGAATGTACAAGCAAGAGGAGAGGAAGTTGTTGGTGTGCGACCACTGCAAGAAGCGGGGTCATCTGAAAGACAAGTGCTGGGTTCTCCATCCTCATCTCAAGCCGGCCAAGTTCAAAGCCAACCTCTCAAAGGAAGCGGTTAGCGATAAAGGAGCCGGATCATCAAAGCAGGGAGATGAGGTGGCCATGACCGCAGCCTACGGAGATGTGGTGAGGAAGTCAGACCTTGAGGCTCTCATCCGCTCCATTGCTTCACTCAAGGAGTCTGGTATCTCTTTCTTTACTTCTAGGCCTAGCAAATCGCTTGTTATTGACTCGGGAGCCTCACATCATATGATTAGTAACCCTAGTTTAATTGACAACATAAAACCGGCCTTAGGAAATGTTGTTATTGCAAATGGAGAACAAATACCAGTAAAGGGAATAGGGGACTTGAAACTATTTGATAAAACCTCAAAAGCTTTCTTTATGCCTACCTTTACCTCCAATTTACTATCGGTTAAGAGGGCCACAAATGATTTGAATTGTTATGCAATCTTTGGTCCTAACAATGTTTATTTTCAGGATATTGAGACTGGAAAGGTTCTTGGAGAAGGGCAAGGGAGTGGAGATCTCTATGTCCTAGAGAAAACCGATCCAAATTTATCCTCTACTAAGTCTTGTTTTGTTGTTGATTCGAATATGGTGTGGCATGCTAGGCTAGGCCACCCACATTCACGTGCTTTAGGGTTGATGTTTCCTAATATTTCTTTTGATAATTCTACTTGTGAACCTTGTATTCTTGGAAAACATTGCAAGTCTATCTTTCCTAAGTCAACTACTATTTATGAGAATTGTTTTGATTTGGTTCACTCAGATGTTTGGACATCACCATGCCTATCTAGAGATAATAACAAGTATTTTGTGACGTTTATTGATGAAAAATCAAAATACACTTGGATTACCTTGTTGCCATCTAAAGATAGAGTATTTGATGCCTTTATCAATTTTCAAAATTATGTGACTAATCACTTCAATGCTAAACTTAAGGTACTTAGGTCTGATAATGGGGGGGAATACACAAGTTGCAAGTTCAAAGAACATCTCTCCAAGCATGGCATTCTCCATCAAACTAGTTGTCCCTACACGCCACAACAAAATGGTGTGGCCGAGAGGAAGAACCGGCACCTCATGGAAGTGGCGCGGGCAATCATGTTCCATTCGAGTGTTCCTAAACGATATTGGGGTGATGCCGTGATGACTGCATGCTACCTAATCAACCGAACACCAACTAGAGTTCTTCATGACTTATCTCCATTTGAAGTACTAAACAAATTTAAACCATCTCTTGATCACTTACGAGTTTTTGGCTGTGTTTGTTTTGTGTTAGTACCAGGAGAACAAAGGAGTAAGCTGGATGCCAAAAGTACAAAGTGTATGTTCATTGGCTACTCCACCACACAAAAGGGGTACAAATGTTATGATCCGGCCACAAGTCGACTATATGTCTCTCGAGACGTCCGGTTTCTAGAACATGTGGGCTACCATGACAAGAGGGATTGGAACAGCCTTAAAGATCTCTCTCACTCACCTAATGACCGAGCTTCGAGTCTACGGTTCCTTCTTGATCACCTTGGCAACCCATCTCCACCAACGGGTACCGTGCGGCCAACACTAAGTCAAAATTCTACCGATGGTGGGTCTGACCAAGGAGATGCAAATGACAATGGTTCAGCCCAAGATGGTGAATCTCTCGGGTCTGGCCTACCCATAACCGGTGTTCCCGTCTCTGGCCCTACAACGGACACGCATGCTCCGGCGGCGGCCTCTACCGAGGAAAACACGGAGACGGCTCCTACGGACGGTACGTCCACCGTGTTGCCTAGCGTGGATCCACTTCCGGCACCAGTCCTGCGTCGGAGCACCAGACCTCGATCAGATCCCTCCACTTGGAAGAACAAGCGTGTCTATTACAACAGCCAAGCTGTCGCTCATCCCATTCAGTCCGTTTGTTCCCTTGAGCTGTTACCTGCTGATCACCAAGCTTTCTTCGGCCAAGTGGACGCCAATTGGATCCCGCAGACATATGATGAAGCTAAGGAACATCAAGTTTGGTTAGATGCGGTCAAGAATGAAACTGGCGCCATGATCCGGAATCATACGTGGGACGAATCGGATCTTCCTCAAGGCAAGCGGGCAGTTAGCTCCAAATGGGTGTTTACCATAAAGTATTTGAGCAATGGTGACATTGAACGGCATAAGGCCAGGTTAGTGGCCCGTGGCTTCACCCAAACCTATGGCGCGGACTACACGGACACCTTTGCACCCGTGGCCAAGCTCCATACGGTTCGGGTTGTGCTGTCTCTTGCTGTCAACCTCTCATGGGACTTATGGCAGATGGATGTGAAGAACGCCTTCCTTCAAGGTGAACTTGATGAAGAAGTGTACATGACGCCTCCTCCCGGCCTTGAAGACATGGTTACACCCGGAAAAGTCTTGAGGCTACGTAAGGCCATCTATGGCCTTAAGCAGTCCCCACGAGCGTGGTACCACAAACTAAGCTCCACTCTCAAGACTGATGGTTTTACGCGATCGGAGGCTGATCATACTCTCTTCACGCGTCGCACCTCTATTGGTTGGGTGGTGGTGCTCATATACGTCGACGACATCATCGTGACTGGTGATGATAAGGCGGCCATTCAGGACACCAAGGACTCTCTCAAGTCGGTATTTGACATCAAGGACCTTGGGGAACTCAAATACTTTCTTGGTATTGAGATTTGTCGCTCACCGGAAGGACTCTTCCTCTCACAACGCAAGTTTACTCTTGACTTGTTAAAGGAAACTGGCAAGCTTGGTGTGTCTCCGGTTGCTACGCCCCTTGATGAAGATTACCAGCTCAAGCGAAAGGGGGAGAGCTTACGGGCAAAAGAAGGCCGACCTAAGGAACCAATGGACGAGCCATTCTTAGACGTCACACGCTACCGCCGGCTTGTAGGTAAGCTGATATACCTTACTATCACACGACCTGACATATCCTATGCTGTGAATCAGGTTAGCCAACATATGAAGGCACCAAGCAAGTACCAATGGAGTCAAGTCGAAAGGATCCTAAGCTATCTCAAGGGCAGTCCGGGTCAAGGTATTTGGATGGGCAAGAATGACAACACCGAAATCGTTGGCTATTGTGATGCGGATTACAATGGCGACACGCTGGATAGGAGATCCACCACTGGGTACTGCACGTTTGTTGGAGGCAACTTGGTTACATGGAGGTCTAAGAAACAAAAGGTGGTTTCATGCTCTAGCGCCGAGGCCGAGTATAGAGCTATGAGGAAGCTCACTAACGAGATGACATGGCTGAAGGGCCTACTCAAGGACTTAGGCATCGAGACAAAGCAACCCATGACCATGCACTGCGACAATGAAGCGGCTATCCACATTGCCACAAACTCAGTCTTTCATGAGAGGACCAAGCACATAGAAAGCGATTGCCACAAGGTGAGAGAGAAGATTGAAGAAGGAGTGGTGTTACCATGCCACACAAGGAGTCAAGATCAGCTAGCTGACATCTTCACCAAGTCTGCAAGCTCCAAGGTTTGTGATCACATCTACAGCAAACTTGGACTTGTAGACATTACACGGCCATGATCAAGCTTCCCTAATCCGTGGACAGCACACTCTTTTTCCCTTGACTTGGTTTTGTCCCATGAGGTTTTCTAAGTCAAGGTTTTTAATGAGGTGCTGCTTCACGGGTTCCAAGCTTAGCCATTTCACTCGGCTAAGCTTGAGGGGGAGTATTGATCAAGAGAATAAGCCTAAGGCAGCCATGGCCGTCCGTACAATTATGGGGCCGTCCGTACAACCAAGCAATAAGGCCGAGTCATGTAAGTGTGTAAAGACAATGAGGAGGCCTGCTCTCCTTAGGCCCATGAGAAGGATCTAGAATGTCGCTTGTAGCCGTTAGAGAGGAGGAACAAGTGGAGTCACGGGTTATGTTGTGTTTAAGGAGACTAGGACGGGTCACTATCACCGTTGGGATTAGTTCTATCTCTCTCCTTGTCCCTATCACTTATACGATCGGTTGGTAGAGGGTGTAGCCCTAATTTTCCCTTGATATATATAGACTTTAGCCTACATTGTAATATGAATTCTTATGGAACAATAACCTAATCTTTTCTTCTTCCTCATTCTCTTTGTCTACCGATATCTCTCATCAATCTCTTGATTCTCTTCTTTATTCTACAAAGTCTTACAATAAGTGGCTTTTAAACTCTCCACATCTATCTCAAACTCCTATAATTAGTTAGTTGCATTGGATTAAGACACATTTTAACCCCAGAAACACTAACAAAGCTATTTAGTGCTTCTAAGCAATGTTTTATTGGTTTTAGCCTGTTTTGGGACAAAATGGGTATAAGTGGCTTTTAGACTCTCCACATCTATCTCAAACTCTTATAATTAGACAGTTGCATTGGATTAAGACACATTTTAACCCCAGAAACACTAACATAGCTGTTTACAGCTTCTAAGCAATGTTTTCTTGGATTTAGCCTGTTTTGGGACAAAATGGGTATAAGTGGCTTTTAAACTCTCCACATCTATCTTAAAGTTTTATACTTAGTCAGTTGCACTGGATTAAGAAACATTTTAACCCCAGAAACACTAACATGGCTGTTTACAGCTTCTAAGCAATGTTTTCTTGGTTTTAGCCTGTTTTGGGACAAAATGGGTATAAGTGGCTTTTAAACTCTCCACATCTATCTCAAAATCCTATAATTAGTTAGTTGCATTGGATAAAGACACATTTTAACCCCAGAAACACTAACATAGCTGTTTACAGCTTCTAAGCAATGTTTTCTTGGTTTTAGTATGTTTTGGGACAAAATGGGTATAAGTGTCTTTTAAGCTCTCCACATCAATCTCAAACTCTTATAATTAGTTAGTTGCATTGGATTAAGACACATTTTAACCCCAGAAACACTAACATAGCTGTTTACAGCTTCTAAACAATGTTTTCCTTGTTTTAGCCTGTTTTGGGACAAAATGGGTATAAGTGGCTTTTAAACTCTCCACATCTATCTCAAACTCCTATAATTAGTTAGTTGCATTGGATTAAGACACATTTTAACCCCAGAAACACTAACAAAGCTATTTAGTGCTTCTAAGCAATGTTTTATTGGTTTTAGCCTGTTTTGGGACAAAATGGGTATAAGTGGCTTTTAGACTCTCCACATCTATCTCAAACTCTTATAATTAGACAGTTGCATTGGATTAAGACACATTTTAACCCCAGAAACACTAACATAGCTGTTTACAGCTTCTAAGCAATGTTTTCTTGGATTTAGCCTGTTTTGGGACAAAATGGGTATAAGTGGCTTTTAAACTCTCCACATCTATCTTAAAGTTTTATACTTAGTCAGTTGCACTGGATTAAGAAACATTTTAACCCCAGAAACACTAACATGGCTGTTTACAGCTTCTAAGCAATGTTTTCTTGGTTTTAGCCTGTTTTGGGACAAAATGGGTATAAGTGGCTTTTAAACTCTCCACATCTATCCCAAACTCCTATAATTAGTTAGTTGAATTGGATTAAGACACATTATAACCCCAGAAACACTAACAAAGCTGTTTAGTGCTTCTAAGCAATGTTTTCTTGGTTTTAGCCTGTTTTGGGACAAAATGGGTATGTGGCTTTTAAACTCTCCACATCTATCTCAAAATCCTATAATTAATTAGTTGCATTGGATTAAGACACATTTTAACCCTAGAAACACTAACATAGCTGTTTACAACTTCTAAGCAATGTTTTCTTGGTTTTAGCCTGTTTTGGGACAAAATGGGTATAAGTGGCTTTTAGACTCTCCACATCTATCTCAAACTCTTATAACAAGTCAGTTGCATTGGATTAAGACACATTTTAACCCCAGAAACACTAACAAAGCTGTTTAGTGCTTCTAAGCAATGTTTTCTTGGTTTTAGCCTGTTTTGGGACAAAATGGGTATAAGTGGCTTTTAAACTCTCCACATCTATCTCAATCTCTTATAATTAGTCAGTTGCATTGGATTAAGACACATTTTAACCCCAGAAACACTAACAAAGCTGTTTAGTGCTTCTAAGCAATATTTTCTTGGTTTTAGCCTGTTTTGGGACAAAATGGGTATAAGTGGCTTTTAAACTCTCCACATCTATCTCAAACTCCTATAATTAGTTAGTTGCATTGGATTAAGACACACTTTAACCCTAGAAACACTAACATAGCTGTTTACAGCTTCTAAGCAATGTTTTCTTGGTTTTAGCCTGTTTTGGGACAAAATGGGTATAAGTGGCTTTTAGACTCTCCACATCTATCTCAAACTCTTATAACAAGTCAGTTGCATTGGATTAAGACACATTTTAACCCCAGAAACACTAACAAAGCTGTTTAGTGCTTCTAAGCAATGTTTTCTTGGTTTTAGCCTGTTTTGGGACAAAATGGGTATAAGTGGCTTTTAAACTCTCCACATCTATCTCAATCTCTTATAATTAGTCAGTTGCATTGGATTAAGTCACATTTTAACCCCATAAACACTAACAAAGCTGTTTAGTGCTTCTAAGCAATGTTTTCTTGGTTTTAGCCTGTTTTGGGACAAAATGGGTATAAGTGGCTTTTATATTGATCAAGAGAATAAGCCTAAGGCAGCCATGGCCGTCCGTACAATTATGGGGCCGTCCGTACAACCAAGCAATAAGGCCGAGTCATGTAAGTGTGTAAAGACAATGAGGAGGCCTGCTCTCCTTAGGCCCATGAGAAGGATCTAGAATGTCGCTTGTAGCCGTTAGAGAGGAGGAACAAGTGGAGTCACGGGTTATGTTGTGTTTAAGGAGACTAGGACGGGTCACTATCACCGTTGGGATTAGTTCTATCTCTCTCCTTGTCCCTATCACTTATACGATCGGTTGGTAGAGGGTGTAGCCCTAATTTTCCCTTGATATATATAGACTTTAGCCTACATTGTAATATGAATTCTTATGGAACAATAACCTAATCTTTTCTTCTTCCTCATTCTCTTTGTCTACCGATATCTCTCATCAATCTCTTGATTCTCTTCTTTATTCTACAAAGTCTTACATGGTATCAGAGCAAGTTCTTCGATTCTCTACAGTCTAATCTCATTCTCCTACTCATTTCTACACTCTAGTCTCCTTATCTTCGTTTCTTCTTACTCGCATCTCCTTTATTCTCCGGGTAAAAGCTTTACCCATCGGTCCATAGAAATCCGACCATGGAAAACGCCAAGCCCATTGTTTCACCGGTTGTCCTAAAGGGGACAAACTACTTGCTGTGGACAAGAACCACAAGAACCGCCCTTGGAGGTCGTGGCCTTTGGAGTCATGTCGAGTCCGACTATGTCCCAAAGAAAAACCCCAAAGGAGAGGACGCTTCCGAGGCGGAAGCGGAGGAAGAGAGCGAGAGGAAGGCCAAATGGTTCCAAGAAGACCAAGTTGTCCTATCTGTTCTCCAAAACTCTCTGGACACGCCTATCCTTGAGGCCTACTCATATTGCGAGACGGCCAAGGAACTGTGGGAAACACTTAAAGGCGTGTATGGTAATGTCTCTAACATGACTAGAGTCTTTGAGGTCAAGAAGGCCATAAATGATCTTAACCAAGATGATGTGGAGTTCACTAAGCATCTTGGTAAGTTCCGTGCACTATGGTCCGAGCTTGACATGTTGCGGCCAAGTACACTTGAGGCAAGTGTGCTAAACGAAAGAAAGGAGCAAGACAAAGTCTTCGGACTCCTACTTACCTTGAACCCGTCCTTCAACGACCTCTTGAAGCACATCCTAAGGGCAGAGAAGCTCCCCTCCTTTGAGGATATTTGCTCCCAAATTCAGAAAGAGCAAGGATCCCTTGATTTGTTTAGCGGTAAGGGGGAGCTTGCTTCGGCCAACAAAGGAATGTACAAGCAAGAGGAGAGGAAGTTGTTGGTGTGCGACCACTGCAAGAAGCGGGGTCATCTGAAAGACAAGTGCTGGGTTCTCCATCCTCATCTCAAGCCGGCCAAGTTCAAAGCCAACCTCTCAAAGGAAGCGGTTAGCGATAAAGGAGCCGGATCATCAAAGCAGGGAGATGAGGTGGCCATGACCGCAGCCTACGGAGATGTGGTGAGGAAGTCAGACCTTGAGGCTCTCATCCGCTCCATTGCTTCACTCAAGGAGTCTGGTATCTCTTTCTTTACTTCTAGGCCTAGCAAATCGCTTGTTATTGACTCGGGAGCCTCACATCATATGATTAGTAACCCTAGTTTAATTGACAACATAAAACCGGCCTTAGGAAATGTTGTTATTGCAAATGGAGAACAAATACCAGTAAAGGGAATAGGGGACTTGAAACTATTTGATAAAACCTCAAAAGCTTTCTTTATGCCTACCTTTACCTCCAATTTACTATCGGTTAAGAGGGCCACAAATGATTTGAATTGTTATGCAATCTTTGGTCCTAACAATGTTTATTTTCAGGATATTGAGACTGGAAAGGTTCTTGGAGAAGGGCAAGGGAGTGGAGATCTCTATGTCCTAGAG
Source organism: Camelina sativa (assembly GCF_030686135.1). Classification (NCBI taxonomy): domain Eukaryota; kingdom Viridiplantae; phylum Streptophyta; class Magnoliopsida; order Brassicales; family Brassicaceae; genus Camelina; species Camelina sativa. The sequence goes on along the minus strand of NC_141881.1, from coordinate 6,423,569 downwards.
AAAACCGATCCAAATTTATCCTCTACTAAGTCTTGTTTTGTTGTTGATTCGAATATGGTGTGGCATGCTAGGCTAGGCCACCCACATTCACGTGCTTTAGGGTTGATGTTTCCTAATATTTCTTTTGATAATTCTACTTGTGAACCTTGTATTCTTGGAAAACATTGCAAGTCTATCTTTCCTAAGTCAACTACTATTTATGAGAATTGTTTTGATTTGGTTCACTCAGATGTTTGGACATCACCATGCCTATCTAGAGATAATAACAAGTATTTTGTGACGTTTATTGATGAAAAATCAAAATACACTTGGATTACCTTGTTGCCATCTAAAGATAGAGTATTTGATGCCTTTATCAATTTTCAAAATTATGTGACTAATCACTTCAATGCTAAACTTAAGGTACTTAGGTCTGATAATGGGGGGGAATACACAAGTTGCAAGTTCAAAGAACATCTCTCCAAGCATGGCATTCTCCATCAAACTAGTTGTCCCTACACGCCACAACAAAATGGTGTGGCCGAGAGGAAGAACCGGCACCTCATGGAAGTGGCGCGGGCAATCATGTTCCATTCGAGTGTTCCTAAACGATATTGGGGTGATGCCGTGATGACTGCATGCTACCTAATCAACCGAACACCAACTAGAGTTCTTCATGACTTATCTCCATTTGAAGTACTAAACAAATTTAAACCATCTCTTGATCACTTACGAGTTTTTGGCTGTGTTTGTTTTGTGTTAGTACCAGGAGAACAAAGGAGTAAGCTGGATGCCAAAAGTACAAAGTGTATGTTCATTGGCTACTCCACCACACAAAAGGGGTACAAATGTTATGATCCGGCCACAAGTCGACTATATGTCTCTCGAGACGTCCGGTTTCTAGAACATGTGGGCTACCATGACAAGAGGGATTGGAACAGCCTTAAAGATCTCTCTCACTCACCTAATGACCGAGCTTCGAGTCTACGGTTCCTTCTTGATCACCTTGGCAACCCATCTCCACCAACGGGTACCGTGCGGCCAACACTAAGTCAAAATTCTACCGATGGTGGGTCTGACCAAGGAGATGCAAATGACAATGGTTCAGCCCAAGATGGTGAATCTCTCGGGTCTGGCCTACCCATAACCGGTGTTCCCGTCTCTGGCCCTACAACGGACACGCATGCTCCGGCGGCGGCCTCTACCGAGGAAAACACGGAGACGGCTCCTACGGACGGTACGTCCACCGTGTTGCCTAGCATGGATCCACTTCCGGCACCAGTCCTGCGTCGGAGCACCAGACCTCGATCAGATCCCTCCACTTGGAAGAACAAGCGTGTCTATTACAACAGCCAAGCTGTCGCTCATCCCATTCAGTCCGTTTGTTCCCTTGAGCTGTTACCTGCTGATCACCAAGCTTTCTTCGGCCAAGTGGACGCCAATTGGATCCCGCAGACATATGATGAAGCTAAGGAACATCAAGTTTGGTTAGATGCGGTCAAGAATGAAACTGGCGCCATGATCCGGAATCATACGTGGGACGAATCGGATCTTCCTCAAGGCAAGCGGGCAGTTAGCTCCAAATGGGTGTTTACCATAAAGTATTTGAGCAATGGTGACATTGAACGGCATAAGGCCAGGTTAGTGGCCCGTGGCTTCACCCAAACCTATGGCGCGGACTACACGGACACCTTTGCACCCGTGGCCAAGCTCCATACGGTTCGGGTTGTGCTGTCTCTTGCTGTCAACCTCTCATGGGACTTATGGCAGATGGATGTGAAGAACGCCTTCCTTCAAGGTGAACTTGATGAAGAAGTGTACATGACGCCTCCTCCCGGCCTTGAAGACATGGTTACACCCGGAAAAGTCTTGAGGCTACGTAAGGCCATCTATGGCCTTAAGCAGTCCCCACGAGCGTGGTACCACAAACTAAGCTCCACTCTCAAGACTGATGGTTTTACGCGATCGGAGGCTGATCATACTCTCTTCACGCGTCGCACCTCTATTGGTTGGGTGGTGGTGCTCATATACGTCGACGACATCATCGTGACTGGTGATGATAAGGCGGCCATTCAGGACACCAAGGACTCTCTCAAGTCGGTATTTGACATCAAGGACCTTGGGGAACTCAAATACTTTCTTGGTATTGAGATTTGTCGCTCACCGGAAGGACTCTTCCTCTCACAACGCAAGTTTACTCTTGACTTGTTAAAGGAAACTGGCAAGCTTGGTGTGTCTCCGGTTGCTACGCCCCTTGATGAAGATTACCAGCTCAAGCGAAAGGGGGAGAGCTTACGGGCAAAAGAAGGCCGAGGCCGACCTAAGGAACCAATGGACGAGCCATTCTTAGACGTCACACGCTACCGCCGGCTTGTAGGTAAGCTGATATACCTTACTATCACACGACCTGACATATCCTATGCTGTGAATCAGGTTAGCCAACATATGAAGGCACCAAGCAAGTACCAATGGAGTCAAGTCGAAAGGATCCTAAGCTATCTCAAGGGCAGTCCGGGTCAAGGTATTTGGATGGGCAAGAATGACAACACCGAAATCGTTGGCTATTGTGATGCGGATTACAATGGCGACACGCTGGATAGGAGATCCACCACTGGGTACTGCACGTTTGTTGGAGGCAACTTGGTTACATGGAGGTCTAAGAAACAAAAGGTGGTTTCATGCTCTAGCGCCGAGGCCGAGTATAGAGCTATGAGGAAGCTCACTAACGAGATGACATGGCTGAAGGGCCTACTCAAGGACTTAGGCATCGAGACAAAGCAACCCATGACCATGCACTGCGACAATGAAGCGGCTATCCACATTGCCACAAACTCAGTCTTTCATGAGAGGACCAAGCACATAGAAAGCGATTGCCACAAGGTGAGAGAGAAGATTGAAGAAGGAGTGGTGTTACCATGCCACACAAGGAGTCAAGATCAGCTAGCTGACATCTTCACCAAGTCTGCAAGCTCCAAGGTTTGTGATCACATCTACAGCAAACTTGGACTTGTAGACATTACACGGCCATGATCAAGCTTCCCTAATCCGTGGACAGCACACTCTTTTTCCCTTGACTTGGTTTTGTCCCATGAGGTTTTCTAAGTCAAGGTTTTTAATGAGGTGCTGCTTCACGGGTTCCAAGCTTAGCCATTTCACTCGGCTAAGCTTGAGGGGGAGTATTGATCAAGAGAATAAGCCTAAGGCAGCCATGGCCGTCCGTACAATTATGGGGCCGTCCGTACAACCAAGCAATAAGGCCGAGTCATGTAAGTGTGTAAAGACAATGAGGAGGCCTGCTCTCCTTAGGCCCATGAGAAGGATCTAGAATGTCGCTTGTAGCCGTTAGAGAGGAGGAACAAGTGGAGTCACGGGTTATGTTGTGTTTAAGGAGACTAGGACGGGTCACTATCACCGTTGGGATTAGTTCTATCTCTCTCCTTGTCCCTATCACTTATACGATCGGTTGGTAGAGGGTGTAGCCCTAATTTTCCCTTGATATATATAGACTTTAGCCTACATTGTAATATGAATTCTTATGGAACAATAACCTAATCTTTTCTTCTTCCTCATTCTCTTTGTCTACCGATATCTCTCATCAATCTCTTGATTCTCTTCTTTATTCTACAAAGTCTTACATTTTAGACTCTCCACATCTATCTCAAACTCTTATAACAAGTCAGTTGCATTGGATTAAGACACATTTTAACCCCAGAAACACTAACAAAGCTGTTTAGTGCTTCTAAGCAATGTTTTCTTGGTTTTAGCCTGTTTTGGGACAAAATGGGTATAAGTGGCTTTTAAACTCTCCACATCTATCTCAATCTCTTATAATTAGTTAGTTGCATTGGATTAAGACACATTTTAACCCCAGAAACACTAAAAAAGCTGTTTAGTGCTTCTAAACAATGTTTTCTTGGTTTTAGCCTGTTTTGGGACAAAATGGGTATAAGTGGCTTTTAAACTCTCCACATCTATCTCAAAATCCTATAATTAGTTAGTTGCATTGGATAAAGACACATTTTAACCCCAGAAACACTAACATAGCTGTTTACAGCTTCTAAGCAATGTTTTCTTGGTTTTAGTATGTTTTGGGACAAAATGGGTATAAGTGTCTTTTAAGCTCTCCACATCAATCTCAAACTCTTATAATTAGTTAGTTGCATTGGATTAAGACACATTTTAACCCCAGAAACACTAACATAGCTGTTTACAGCTTCTAAACAATGTTTTCCTTGTTTTAGCCTGTTTTGGGACAAAATGGGTATAAGTGGCTTTTAAACTCTCCACATCTATCTCAATCTCTTATAATTAGTCAGTTGCATTGGATTAAGTCACATTTTAACCCCATAAACACTAACAAAGCTGTTTAGTGCTTCTAAGCAATGTTTTCTTGGTTTTAGCCTGTTTTGGGACAAAATGGGTATAAGTGGCTTTTAGACTCTCCACATCTATCTCAAACTCTTATAACAAGTCAGTTGCATTGGATTAAGACACATTTTAACCCCAGAAACACTAACAAAGCTGTTTAGTGCTTCTAAGCAATGTTTTCTTGGTTTTAGCCTGTTTTGGGACAAAATGGGTATAAGTGGCTTTTAAACTCTCCACATCTATCTCAATCTCTTATAATTAGTCAGTTGCATTGGATTAAGTCACATTTTAACCCCAGAAACACTAAAAAAGCTGTTTAGTGCTTCTAAACAATGTTTTCTTGGTTTTAGCCTGTTTTGGGACAAAATGGGTATAAGTGGCTTTTAAACTCTCCACATCTATCTCAAAATCCTATAATTAGTTAGTTGCATTGGATAAAGACACATTTTAACCCCAGAAACACTAACATAGCTGTTTACAGCTTCTAAGCAATGTTTTCTTGGTTTTAGTATGTTTTGGGACAAAATGGGTATAAGTGTCTTTTAAGCTCTCCACATCAATCTCAAACTCTTATAATTAGTTAGTTGCATTGGATTAAGACACATTTTAACCCCAGAAACACTAACATAGCTGTTTACAGCTTCTAAACAATGTTTTCCTTGTTTTAGCCTGTTTTGGGACAAAATGGGTATAAGTGGCTTTTAAACTCTCCACATCTATCTCAAACTCCTATAATTAGTTAGTTGCATTGGATTAAGACACATTTTAACCCCAGAAACACTAACAAAGCTATTTAGTGCTTCTAAGCAATGTTTTATTGGTTTTAGCCTGTTTTGGGACAAAATGGGTATAAGTGGCTTTTAGACTCTCCACATCTATCTCAAACTCTTATAATTAGACAGTTGCATTGGATTAAGACACATTTTAACCCCAGAAACACTAACATAGCTGTTTACAGCTTCTAAGCAATGTTTTCTTGGATTTAGCCTGTTTTGGGACAAAATGGGTATAAGTGGCTTTTAAACTCTCCACATCTATCTTAAAGTTTTATACTTAGTCAGTTGCACTGGATTAAGAAACATTTTAACCCCAGAAACACTAACATGGCTGTTTACAGCTTCTAAGCAATGTTTTCTTGGTTTTAGCCTGTTTTGGGACAAAATGGGTATAAGTGGCTTTTAAACTCTCCACATCTATCTCAAAATCCTATAATTAGTTAGTTGCATTGGATAAAGACACATTTTAACCCCAGAAACACTAACATAGCTGTTTACAGCTTCTAAGCAATGTTTTCTTGGTTTTAGTATGTTTTGGGACAAAATGGGTATAAGTGTCTTTTAAGCTCTCCACATCAATCTCAAACTCTTATAATTAGTTAGTTGCATTGGATTAAGACACATTTTAACCCCAGAAACACTAACATAGCTGTTTACAGCTTCTAAACAATGTTTTCCTTGTTTTAGCCTGTTTTGGGACAAAATGGGTATAAGTGGCTTTTAAACTCTCCACATCTATCTCAAACTCCTATAATTAGTTAGTTGCATTGGATTAAGACACATTTTAACCCCAGAAACACTAACAAAGCTATTTAGTGCTTCTAAGCAATGTTTTATTGGTTTTAGCCTGTTTTGGGACAAAATGGGTATAAGTGGCTTTTAGACTCTCCACATCTATCTCAAACTCTTATAATTAGACAGTTGCATTGGATTAAGACACATTTTAACCCCAGAAACACTAACATAGCTGTTTACAGCTTCTAAGCAATGTTTTCTTGGATTTAGCCTGTTTTGGGACAAAATGGGTATAAGTGGCTTTTAAACTCTCCACATCTATCTTAAAGTTTTATACTTAGTCAGTTGCACTGGATTAAGAAACATTTTAACCCCAGAAACACTAACATGGCTGTTTACAGCTTCTAAGCAATGTTTTCTTGGTTTTAGCCTGTTTTGGGACAAAATGGGTATAAGTGGCTTTTAAACTCTCCACATCTATCCCAAACTCCTATAATTAGTTAGTTGAATTGGATTAAGACACATTATAACCCCAGAAACACTAACAAAGCTGTTTAGTGCTTCTAAGCAATGTTTTCTTGGTTTTAGCCTGTTTTGGGACAAAATGGGTATGTGGCTTTTAAACTCTCCACATCTATCTCAAAATCCTATAATTAATTAGTTGCATTGGATTAAGACACATTTTAACCCTAGAAACACTAACATAGCTGTTTACAGCTTCTAAGCAATGTTTTCTTGGTTTTAGCCTGTTTTGGGACAAAATGGGTATAAGTGGCTTTTAGACTCTCCACATCTATCTCAAACTCTTATAACAAGTCAGTTGCATTGGATTAAGACACATTTTAACCCCAGAAACACTAACAAAGCTGTTTAGTGCTTCTAAGCAATGTTTTCTTGGTTTTAGCCTGTTTTGGGACAAAATGGGTATAAGTGGCTTTTAAACTCTCCACATCTATCTCAATCTCTTATAATTAGTCAGTTGCATTGGATTAAGACACATTTTAACCCCAGAAACACTAACAAAGCTGTTTAGTGCTTCTAAGCAATATTTTCTTGGTTTTAGCCTGTTTTGGGACAAAATGGGTATAAGTGGCTTTTAAACTCTCCACATCTATCTCAAACTCCTATAATTAGTTAGTTGCATTGGATTAAGACACACTTTAACCCTAGAAACACTAACATAGCTGTTTACAGCTTCTAAGCAATGTTTTCTTGGTTTTAGCCTGTTTTGGGACAAAATGGGTATAAGTGGCTTTTAGACTCTCCACATCTATCTCAAACTCTTATAACAAGTCAGTTGCATTGGATTAAGACACATTTTAACCCCAGAAACACTAACAAAGCTGTTTAGTGCTTCTAAGCAATGTTTTCTTGGTTTTAGCCTGTTTTGGGACAAAATGGGTATAAGTGGCTTTTAAACTCTCCACATCTATCTCAATCTCTTATAATTAGTCAGTTGCATTGGATTAAGTCACATTTTAACCCCATAAACACTAACAAAGCTGTTTAGTGCTTCTAAGCAATGTTTTCTTGGTTTTAGCCTGTTTTGGGACAAAATGGGTATAAGTGGCTTTTAGACTCTCCACATCTATCTCAAACTCTTATAACAAGTCAGTTGCATTGGATTAAGACACATTTTAACCCCAGAAACACTAACAAAGCTGTTTAGTGCTTCTAAGCAATGTTTTCTTGGTTTTAGCCTGTTTTGGGACAAAATGGGTATAAGTGGCTTTTAAACTCTCCACATCTATCTCAATCTCTTATAATTAGTTAGTTGCATTGGATTAAGACACATTTTAACCCCAGAAACACTAAAAAAGCTGTTTAGTGCTTCTAAACAATGTTTTCTTGGTTTTAGCCTGTTTTGGGACAAAATGGGTATAAGTGGCTTTTAAACTCTCCACATCTATCTCAAAATCCTATAATTAGTTAGTTGCATTGGATAAAGACACATTTTAACCCCAGAAACACTAACATAGCTGTTTACAGCTTCTAAGCAATGTTTTCTTGGTTTTAGTATGTTTTGGGACAAAATGGGTATAAGTGTCTTTTAAGCTCTCCACATCAATCTCAAACTCTTATAATTAGTTAGTTGCATTGGATTAAGACACATTTTAACCCCAGAAACACTAACATAGCTGTTTACAGCTTCTAAACAATGTTTTCCTTGTTTTAGCCTGTTTTGGGACAAAATGGGTATAAGTGGCTTTTAAACTCTCCACATCTATCTCAATCTCTTATAATTAGTCAGTTGCATTGGATTAAGTCACATTTTAACCCCATAAACACTAACAAAGCTGTTTAGTGCTTCTAAGCAATGTTTTCTTGGTTTTAGCCTGTTTTGGGACAAAATGGGTATAAGTGGCTTTTAGACTCTCCACATCTATCTCAAACTCTTATAACAAGTCAGTTGCATTGGATTAAGACACATTTTAACCCCAGAAACACTAACAAAGCTGTTTAGTGCTTCTAAGCAATGTTTTCTTGGTTTTAGCCTGTTTTGGGACAAAATGGGTATAAGTGGCTTTTAAACTCTCCACATCTATCTCAATCTCTTATAATTAGTTAGTTGCATTGGATTAAGACACATTTTAACCCCAGAAACACTAAAAAAGCTGTTTAGTGCTTCTAAACAATGTTTTCTTGGTTTTAGCCTGTTTTGGGACAAAATGGGTATAAGTGGCTTTTAAACTCTCCACATCTATCTCAAAATCCTATAATTAGTTAGTTGCATTGGATAAAGACACATTTTAACCCCAGAAACACTAACATAGCTGTTTACAGCTTCTAAGCAATGTTTTCTTGGTTTTAGTATGTTTTGGGACAAAATGGGTATAAGTGTCTTTTAAGCTCTCCACATCAATCTCAAACTCTTATAATTAGTTAGTTGCATTGGATTAAGACACATTTTAACCCCAGAAACACTAACATAGCTGTTTACAGCTTCTAAACAATGTTTTCCTTGTTTTAGCCTGTTTTGGGACAAAATGGGTATAAGTGGCTTTTAAACTCTCCACATCTATCTCAATCTCTTATAATTAGTCAGTTGCATTGGATTAAGTCACATTTTAACCCCATAAACACTAACAAAGCTGTTTAGTGCTTCTAAGCAATGTTTTCTTGGTTTTAGCCTGTTTTGGGACAAAATGGGTATAAGTGGCTTTTAGACTCTCCACATCTATCTCAAACTCTTATAACAAGTCAGTTGCATTGGATTAAGACACATTTTAACCCCAGAAACACTAACAAAGCTGTTTAGTGCTTCTAAGCAATGTTTTCTTGGTTTTAGCCTGTTTTGGGACAAAATGGGTATAAGTGGCTTTTAAACTCTCCACATCTATCTCAATCTCTTATAATTAGTTAGTTGCATTGGATTAAGACACATTTTAACCCCAGAAACACTAAAAAAGCTGTTTAGTGCTTCTAAACAATGTTTTCTTGGTTTTAGCCTGTTTTGGGACAAAATGGGTATAAGTGGCTTTTAAACTCTCCACATCTATCTCAAAATCCTATAATTAGTTAGTTGCATTGGATAAAGACACATTTTAACCCCAGAAACACTAACATAGCTGTTTACAGCTTCTAAGCAATGTTTTCTTGGTTTTAGTATGTTTTGGGACAAAATGGGTATAAGTGTCTTTTAAGCTCTCCACATCAATCTCAAACTCTTATAATTAGTTAGTTGCATTGGATTAAGACACATTTTAACCCCAGAAACACTAACATAGCTGTTTACAGCTTCTAAACAATGTTTTCCTTGTTTTAGCCTGTTTTGGGACAAAATGGGTATAAGTGGCTTTTAAACTCTCCACATCTATCTCAAACTCCTATAATTAGTTAGTTGCATTGGATTAAGACACATTTTAACCCCAGAAACACTAACAAAGCTATTTAGTGCTTCTAAGCAATGTTTTATTGGTTTTAGCCTGTTTTGGGACAAAATGGGTATAAGTGGCTTTTAGACTCTCCACATCTATCTCAAACTCTTATAATTAGACAGTTGCATTGGATTAAGACACATTTTAACCCCAGAAACACTAACATAGCTGTTTACAGCTTCTAAGCAATGTTTTCTTGGATTTAGCCTGTTTTGGGACAAAATGGGTATAAGTGGCTTTTAAACTCTCCACATCTATCTTAAAGTTTTATACTTAGTCAGTTGCACTGGATTAAGAAACATTTTAACCCCAGAAACACTAACATGGCTGTTTACAGCTTCTAAGCAATGTTTTCTTGGTTTTAGCCTGTTTTGGGACAAAATGGGTATAAGTGGCTTTTAAACTCTCCACATCTATCTCAAACTCTTATAACTAGTCAGTTGCATTGGATTAAGACACATTTTAACCCCAGAAACACTAACATAGCTGTTTATTGCTTCTAAGCAATGTTTTCTTGGTTTTAGCCTGTTTTGGGACAAAATGGGTATAAGTGGCTTTTAAACTCTCCACATCTATCTCAATCTCTTATAATTAGTTAGTTGCATTGGATTAAGACACATTTTAACCCCAGAAACACTAAAAAAGCTGTTTAGTGCTTCTAAGCAATGTTTTCTTGGTTTTAGCCTGTTTTGGGACAAAATGGGTATAAGTGGCTTTTAGACTCTCCACATCTATCTCAAACTCTTATAATTAGACATTTGCATTGGATTAAGACACATTTTAACCCCAGAAACACTAACATTGCTGTTTACAGCTTCTAAGCAATGTTTTCTTTGTTTTAGCCTGTTTTGGGACAAAATGGGTATAAGTGGCTTTTAAACTCTCCACATCTATCTCAAACTCCTATAATTAGTTAGTGGCATTGGATTTAGACACATTTTAACCCCATAAACACTAACAAAGCTGTTTAGTGCTTCTAAGCAATGTTTTCTTGGTTTTAGCCTGTTTTGGGACAAAATGGGTATAAGTGGCTTTTAAACTCTCCACATCTATCTTAATCTCTTATAATTAGTTAGTTGCATTGGATTAAGACACATTATAACCCCAGAAACACTAACAAAGCTCTTTAGTGCTTCTAAGCAATGTTTTCTTGGTTTTAGCCTGTTTTGGGACAAAATGGGTATAAGTGGCTTTTAAACTCTCCACATCTATCTTAAAGTCTTATAATTAGCTAGTTTCACTGGATTAAGACACATTTTAACCCCAGAAACACTAACATAGCTGTTTACAGCTTCTAAGCAATGTTTTCTTGGTTTTAGCCTGTTTTGGGACAAAATGGGTATAAGTGGCTTTTAAACTCTCCACATCTATCCCAAACTCCTATAATTAGTTAGTTGAATTGGATTAAGACACATTATAACCCCAGAAACACTAACAAAGCTGTTTAGTGCTTCTAAGCAATGTTTTCTTGGTTTTAGCCTGTTTTGGGACAAAATGGGTATGTGGCTTTTAAACTCTCCACATCTATCTCAAAATCCTATAATTAATTAGTTGCATTGGATTAAGACACATTTTAACCCTAGAAACACTAACATAGCTGTTTACAGCTTCTAAGCAATGTTTTCTTGGTTTTAGCCTGTTTTGGGACAAAATGGGTATAAGTGGCTTTTAGACTCTCCACATCTATCTCAAACTCTTATAACAAGTCAGTTGCATTGGATTAAGACACATTTTAACCCCAGAAACACTAACAAAGCTGTTTAGTGCTTCTAAGCAATGTTTTCTTGGTTTTAGCCTGTTTTGGGACAAAATGGGTATAAGTGGCTTTTAAACTCTCCACATCTATCTCAATCTCTTATAATTAGTCAGTTGCATTGGATTAAGACACATTTTAACCCCAGAAACACTAACAAAGCTGTTTAGTGCTTCTAAGCAATATTTTCTTGGTTTTAGCCTGTTTTGGGACAAAATGGGTATAAGTGGCTTTTAAACTCTCCACATCTATCTCAAACTCCTATAATTAGTTAGTTGCATTGGATTAAGACACACTTTAACCCTAGAAACACTAACATAGCTGTTTACAGCTTCTAAGCAATGTTTTCTTGGTTTTAGCCTGTTTTGGGACAAAATGGGTATAAGTGGCTTTTAGACTCTCCACATCTATCTCAAACTCTTATAACAAGTCAGTTGCATTGGATTAAGACACATTTTAACCCCAGAAACACTAACAAAGCTGTTTAGTGCTTCTAAGCAATGTTTTCTTGGTTTTAGCCTGTTTTGGGACAAAATGGGTATAAGTGGCTTTTAAACTCTCCACATCTATCTCAATCTCTTATAATTAGTCAGTTGCATTGGATTAAGTCACATTTTAACCCCATAAACACTAACAAAGCTGTTTAGTGCTTCTAAGCAATGTTTTCTTGGTTTTAGCCTGTTTTGGGACAAAATGGGTATAAGTGGCTTTTAGACTCTCCACATCTATCTCAAACTCTTATAACAAGTCAGTTGCATTGGATTAAGACACATTTTAACCCCAGAAACACTAACAAAGCTGTTTAGTGCTTCTAAGCAATGTTTTCTTGGTTTTAGCCTGTTTTGGGACAAAATGGGTATAAGTGGCTTTTAAACTCTCCACATCTATCTCAATCTCTTATAATTAGTTAGTTGCATTGGATTAAGACACATTTTAACCCCAGAAACACTAAAAAAGCTGTTTAGTGCTTCTAAACAATGTTTTCTTGGTTTTAGCCTGTTTTGGGACAAAATGGGTATAAGTGGCTTTTAAACTCTCCACATCTATCTCAAAATCCTATAATTAGTTAGTTGCATTGGATAAAGACACATTTTAACCCCAGAAACACTAACATAGCTGTTTACAGCTTCTAAGCAATGTTTTCTTGGTTTTAGTATGTTTTGGGACAAAATGGGTATAAGTGTCTTTTAAGCTCTCCACATCAATCTCAAACTCTTATAATTAGTTAGTTGCATTGGATTAAGACACATTTTAACCCCAGAAACACTAACATAGCTGTTTACAGCTTCTAAACAATGTTTTCTTTGTTTTAGCCTGTTTTATTAGAATGTACCAAGGAGGAGAGAGGAGAGGCCGGTAAGGCCGAGCCTTGGAAGAAGAGAAGAAAGGCCGGAAAGGCCATGTAAAGGCCGGTAAGGCCATGTCCGTGTCCGTGAGCGACCATGTACCGTGTCCGGTACCATGTACCGTGTCCGTGAACGGACCCATGTCCGGTGAGCGGCCAGTTAGGCCGTGAACACATTGAAGAGAAGGCCCGTCCGTACAGGCCCGTCCGTACAGGCCCGTCCGTACAGGCCCGTCCGTACGATGAAGAGAAGGCCCGTCCGTACAATGAAGAGAAGGCCCGTCCGTACGGTCTCGGCCCTTAGGCCTGCGCTCGGTCCAGTAGATAGAGAGGCCGAGTTTGAGAGGAGGAAAGCGAGGCCCTACAAGAGAGAGAGGCCTATGGGAAGATCACATGTGCCCTTGGTTGGTGAAGGAAGGAAAGGTCACTCTCACCAACACCAAATCGAGAATGTCACTTTCATCACTCTCTTCTTCTTATCCATCAAAACACCATAAAGGCTGTGCTCTAAACCCTTCTCTATTTTAATTCATAAATTCATTATCTTAGCTCTATTACTAGTCTTTACTCTTTAATATGTTCTTTTAAAGTTTTCTTTAGAATTTTCTTTGATATTCCTCATAGCAAACACTTATTCTTTTCTTCTTTATCACTTGTTTAAGGGGTAAAGGAGACTATGAGAGCCTCAAAGGAATTCTAAAGGAACAAGGATGGAGATCATAAGGAATGTGCTAAAGGCAAGGAGGGCTAAGGAAGTGTAGCGGTTCAAAGGCTTAAAGAGAAAGAGAGCTGGTTCTTGACAAACCAAGATCAATGCGACATCAAGGACCGTGGAGACTACACTCTTTTTACTTAACAAAGTTTTCTCCCAAGTGGTTTTCTTTGTTAAGGTTTTTAATGAGGTAGTCCTCACGTGTCCACCCTTGATCTTTGGTCCCCATGGTGTCCCATCGATCAAGCGTGCGGGGGAGTATTAGAATGTACCAAGGAGGAGAGAGGAGAGGCCGGTAAGGCCGAGCCTTGGAAGAAGAGAAGAAAGGCCGGAAAGGCCATGTAAAGGCCGGTAAGGCCATGTCCGTGTCCGTGAGCGACCATGTACCGTGTCCGGTACCATGTACCGTGTCCGTGAACGGACCCATGTCCGGTGAGCGGCCAGTTAGGCCGTGAACACATTGAAGAGAAGGCCCGTCCGTACAGGCCCGTCCGTACAGGCCCGTCCGTACAGGCCCGTCCGTACGATGAAGAGAAGGCCCGTCCGTACAATGAAGAGAAGGCCCGTCCGTACGGTCTCGGCCCTTAGGCCTGCGCTCGGTCCAGTAGATAGAGAGGCCGAGTTTGAGAGGAGGAAAGCGAGGCCCTACAAGAGAGAGAGGCCTATGGGAAGATCACATGTGCCCTTGGTTGGTGAAGGAAGGAAAGGTCACTCTCACCAACACCAAATCGAGAATGTCACTTTCATCACTCTCTTCTTCTCTCTAACGGTCATATGACCTTGTATTCTCCTATATTAAGCTTTGTATTTCACCTCATATGTAACACAATACAATATTATTCAATAGAAGAGAAACCGATTTCCTCTCTATACTTGTGTTCTTGTTTCATATTAACAATGTAGAGAGTTTAGGATTAGCGGTTAGGGGCTGCCCTTAAGGCAGCCTATTCTCTTCTCAAATCCACCTAAACTCTTCTTATTTACTGCTTTACTTAGCCTAGATTACTGATTCTTAATCCTCCTCCTCCTAAGTACACAAACTCTAAGTGTTGTGATACTAGAAGAGGATAAGTCTCAAACTAGTGCTTCTCCTAGTTAGGATCCGCTTACTCTCTAGTATTTGGGTTCTATCTAGCTTGTTTATGGGGAGTTCATCACAAGTTGATGTTCTCTCCTCCCCCTTGAGAATGAGTTAGTTTGTTGTGGGTAAAGGGGGATTCATTCACCAAGTGTTTGTCTACCCTCTCTTGTGAGCTTTGTCTCATAAATCCCAACATGTTTTGGGACAAAATGGGTATAAGTGGCTTTTAAACTCTCCACATCTATCTCAAACTCCTATAATTAGTTAGTTGCATTGGATTAAGACACATTTTAACCCCAGAAACACTAACAAAGCTATTTAGTGCTTCTAAGCAATGTTTTATTAAGTTTTAGCCTGTTTTGGGACAAAATGGGTATAAGTGGCTTTTAGACTCTCCACATCTATCTCAAACTCCTATAATTAGTTAGTTGCATTGGATTAAGACACATTTTAACCCCAGAAACACTAACAAAGCTGTTTAGTGCTTCTAAGCAATGTTTTCTTGGTTTTAGCCTGTTTTGGGACAAAATGGGTATAAGTGGCTTTTAGACTCTCCACATCTATCTCAAACTCTTATAATTAGACAGTTGCATTGGATTAAGACACATTTTAACCCCAGAAACACTAACAAAGTTGTTTAGTGCTTCTAAGCAATGTTTTCTTGGTTTTAGCCAGTTTTGGGACAAAATGGGTATAAGTGGCTTTTAGACTCTCTACATCTATCTCAAACTCTTATAATTAGACATTTGCATTGGATTAAGACACATTTTAACCCCAGAAACACTAACATTGCTGTTTACAGCTTCTAAGCAATGTTTTCTTTGTTTTAGCCTGTTTTGGGACAAAATGGGTATAAGTGGCTTTTAAACTCTCCACATCTATCTCAAACTCCTATAATTAGTTAGTTGCATTGGATTTAGACACATTTTAACCCCATAAACACTAACAAAGCTGTTTAGTGCTTCTAAGCAATGTTTTCTTGGTTTTAGCCTGTTTTGGGACAAAATGGGTATAAGTGGCTTTTAAACTCTCCACATCTATCTTAATCTCTTATAATTAGTTAGTTGCATTGGATTAAGACACATTATAACCCCAGAAACACTAACAAAGCTCTTTAGTGCTTCTAAGCAATGTTTTCTTGGTTTTAGCCTGTTTTGGGACAAAATGGGTATAAGTGGCTTTTAAACTCTCCACATCTATCTTAAAGTCTTATAATTAGCTAGTTTCACTGGATTAAGACACATTTTAACCCCAGAAACACTAACATAGCTGTTTACAGCTTCTAAACAATGTTTTCCTTGTTTTAGCCTGTTTTGGGACAAAATGGGTATAAGTGGCTTTTAAACTCTCCACATCTATCTCAAACTCCTATAATTAGTTAGTTGCATTGGATTAAGACACATTTTAACCCCAGAAACACTAACAAAGCTGTTTAGTGCTTCTAAGCAATGTTTTATTGGTTTTAGCCTGTTTTGGGACAAAATGGGTATAAGTGGCTTTTAGACTCTCCACATCTATCTCAATCTCTTATAATTAGTTAGTTGCATTGGATTAAGACACATTTTAACCCCAGAAACACTAAAAAAGCTGTTTAGTGCTTCTAAGCAATGTTTTCTTGGTTTTAGCCTGTTTTGGGACAAAATGGGTATAAGTGGCTTTTAAACTCTCCACATCTATTTCAAACTCCTATAATTAGTTAGATGCATTGGATAAAGACATATTTTTACCCCAGAAACACTAACATAGCTGTTTACAGCTTCTAAGCAATGTTTTCTTGGTTTTAGTATGTTTTGGGACAAAATGGGTATAAGTGTGTTTTAAGCTCTCCACATCAATCTCAAACTCTTATAATTAGTTAGTTGCATTGGATTAAGACACATTTTAACCCCAGAAACACTAACATAGCTATTTACAGCTTCTAAGCAATGTTTTCTTGGTTTTAGCCTGTTTTGGGACAAAATGGGTATAAGTGGCTTTTAAACTCTCCACATCTATCTCAAACTCCTATAACAAGTCAGTTGCATTGGATTAAGTCACATTTTAACCCCATAAACACTAACAAAGCTGTTTAGTGCTTCTAAGCAATGTTTTCTTGGTTTTAGCCTGTTTTGGGACAAAATGGGTATAAGTGGCTTTTAGACTCTCCACATCTATCTCAATCTCTTATAATTAGTTAGTTGCATTGGATTAAGACACATTTTAACCCCAGAAACACTAAAAAAGCTGTTTAGTGCTTCTAAGCAATGTTTTCTTGGTTTTAGCCTGTTTTGGGACAAAATGGGTATAAGTGGCTTTTAAACTCTCCACATCTATTTCAAACTCCTATAATTAGTTAGATGCATTGGATAAAGACATATTTTTACCCCAGAAACACTAACATAGCTGTTTACAGCTTCTAAGCAATGTTTTCTTGGTTTTAGTATGTTTTGGGACAAAATGGGTATAAGTGTGTTTTAAGCTCTCCACATCAATCTCAAACTCTTATAATTAGTTAGTTGCATTGGATTAAGACACATTTTAACCCCAGAAACACTAACATAGCTATTTACAGCTTCTAAACAATGTTTTCCTTGTTTTAGCCTGTTTTGGGACAAAATGGGTATAAGTGGCTTTTAAACTCTCCACATCTATCTCAAACTCCTATAATTAGTTAGTTGCATTGGATTAAGACACATTTTAACCCCAGAAACACTAACAAAGCTGTTTAGTGCTTCTAAGCAATGTTTTCTTGGTTTTAGCCTGTTTTGGGACAAAATGGGTATAAGTGGCTTTTAGACTCTCCACATCTATCTCAAACTCTTATAATTAGACAGTTGCATTGGATTAAGACACATTTTAACCCCAGAAACACTAACAAAGTTGTTTAGTGCTTCTAAGCAATGTTTTCTTGGTTTTAGCCAGTTTTGGGACAAAATGGGTATAAGTGGCTTTTAGACTCTCTACATCTATCTCAAACTCTTATAATTAGACATTTGCATTGGATTAAGACACATTTTAACCCCAGAAACACTAACATTGCTGTTTACAGCTTCTAAGCAATGTTTTCTTTGTTTTAGCCTGTTTTGGGACAAAATGGGTATAAGTGGCTTTTAAACTCTCCACATCTATCTCAAACTCCTATAATTAGTTAGTTGCATTGGATTTAGACACATTTTAACCCCATAAACACTAACAAAGCTGTTTAGTGCTTCTAAGCAATGTTTTCTTGGTTTTAGCCTGTTTTGGGACAAAATGGGTATAAGTGGCTTTTAAACTCTCCACATCTATCTTAATCTCTTATAATTAGTTAGTTGCATTGGATTAAGACACATTATAACCCCAGAAACACTAACAAAGCTCTTTAGTGCTTCTAAGCAATGTTTTCTTGGTTTTAGCCTGTTTTGGGACAAAATGGGTATAAGTGGCTTTTAAACTCTCCACATCTATCTTAAAGTCTTATAATTAGCTAGTTTCACTGGATTAAGACACATTTTAACCCCAGAAACACTAACATAGCTGTTTACAGCTTCTAAGCAATGTTTTCTTGGTTTTAGCCTGTTTTGGGACAAAATGGGTATAAGTGGCTTTTAAACTCTCCACTGTAAGACTTTGTAGAATAAAGAAGAGAATCAAGAGATTGATGAGAGATATCGGTAGACAAAGAGAATGAGGAAGAAGAAAAGATTAGGTTATTGTTCCATAAGAATTCATATTACAATGTAGGCTAAAGTCTATATATATCAAGGGAAAATTAGGGCTACACCCTCTACCAACCGATCGTATAAGTGATAGGGACAAGGAGAGAGATAGAACTAATCCCAACGGTGATAGTGACCCGTCCTAGTCTCCTTAAACACAACATAACCCGTGACTCCACTTGTTCCTCCTCTCTAACGGCTACAAGCGACATTCTAGATCCTTCTCATGGGCCTAAGGAGAGCAGGCCTCCTCATTGTCTTTACACACTTACATGACTCGGCCTTATTGCTTGGTTGTACGGACGGCCCCATAATTGTACGGACGGCCATGGCTGCCTTAGGCTTATTCTCTTGATCAATACTCCCCCTCAAGCTTAGCCGAGTGAAATGGCTAAGCTTGGAACCCGTGAAGCAGCACCTCATTAAAAACCTTGACTTAGAAAACCTCATGGGACAAAACCAAGTCAAGGGAAAAAGAGTGTGCTGTCCACGGATTAGGGAAGCTTGATCATGGCCGTGTAATGTCTACAAGTCCAAGTTTGCTGTAGATGTGATCACAAACCTTGGAGCTTGCAGACTTGGTGAAGATGTCAGCTAGCTGATCTTGACTCCTTGTGTGGCATGGTAACACCACTCCTTCTTCAATCTTCTCTCTCACCTTGTGGCAATCGCTTTCTATGTGCTTGGTCCTCTCATGAAAGACTGAGTTTGTGGCAATGTGGATAGCCGCTTCATTGTCGCAGTGCATGGTCATGGGTTGCTTTGTCTCGATGCCTAAGTCCTTGAGTAGGCCCTTCAGCCATGTCATCTCGTTAGTGAGCTTCCTCATAGCTCTATACTCGGCCTCGGCGCTAGAGCATGAAACCACCTTTTGTTTCTTAGACCTCCATGTAACCAAGTTGCCTCCAACAAACGTGCAGTACCCAGTGGTGGATCTCCTATCCAGCGTGTCGCCATTGTAATCCGCATCACAATAGCCAACGATTTCGGTGTTGTCATTCTTGCCCATCCAAATACCTTGACCCGGACTGCCCTTGAGATAGCTTAGGATCCTTTCGACTTGACTCCATTGGTACTTGCTTGGTGCCTTCATATGTTGGCTAACCTGATTCACAGCATAGGATATGTCAGGTCGTGTGATAGTAAGGTATATCAGCTTACCTACAAGCCGGCGGTAGCGTGTGACGTCTAAGAATGGCTCGTCCATTGGTTCCTTAGGTCGGCCTTCTTTTGCCCGTAAGCTCTCCCCCTTTCGCTTGAGCTGGTAATCTTCATCAAGGGGCGTAGCAACCGGAGACACACCAAGCTTGCCAGTTTCCTTTAACAAGTCAAGAGTAAACTTGCGTTGTGAGAGGAAGAGTCCTTCCGGTGAGCGACAAATCTCAATACCAAGAAAGTATTTGAGTTCCCCAAGGTCCTTGATGTCAAATACCGACTTGAGAGAGTCCTTGGTGTCCTGAATGGCCGCCTTATCATCACCAGTCACGATGATGTCGTCGACGTATATGAGCACCACCACCCAACCAATAGAGGTGCGACGCGTGAAGAGAGTATGATCAGCCTCCGATCGCGTAAAACCATCAGTCTTGAGAGTGGAGCTTAGTTTGTGGTACCACGCTCGTGGGGACTGCTTAAGGCCATAGATGGCCTTACGTAGCCTCAAGACTTTTCCGGGTGTAACCATGTCTTCAAGGCCGGGAGGAGGCGTCATGTACACTTCTTCATCAAGTTCACCTTGAAGGAAGGCGTTCTTCACATCCATCTGCCATAAGTCCCATGAGAGGTTGACAGCAAGAGACAGCACAACCCGAACCGTATGGAGCTTGGCCACGGGTGCAAAGGTGTCCGTGTAGTCCGCGCCATAGGTTTGGGTGAAGCCACGGGCCACTAACCTGGCCTTATGCCGTTCAATGTCACCATTGCTCAAATACTTTATGGTAAACACCCATTTGGAGCTAACTGCCCGCTTGCCTTGAGGAAGATCCGATTCGTCCCACGTATGATTCCGGATCATGGCGCCAGTTTCATTCTTGACCGCATCTAACCAAACTTGATGTTCCTTAGCTTCATCATATGTCTGCGGGATCCAATTGGCGTCCACTTGGCCGAAGAAAGCTTGGTGATCAGCAGGTAACAGCTCAAGGGAACAAACGGACTGAATGGGATGAGCGACAGCTTGGCTGTTGTAATAGACACGCTTGTTCTTCCAAGTGGAGGGATCTGATCGAGGTCTGGTGCTCCGACGCAGGACTGGTGCCGGAAGTGGATCCACGCTAGGCAACACGGTGGACGTACCGTCCGTAGGAGCCGTCTCCGTGTTTTCCTCGGTAGAGGCCGCCGCCGGAGCATGCGTGTCCGTTGTAGGGCCAGAGACGGGAACACCGGTTATGGGTAGGCCAGACCCGAGAGATTCACCATCTTGGGCTGAACCATTGTCATTTGCATCTCCTTGGTCAGACCCACCATCGGTAGAATTTTGACTTAGTGTTGGCCGCACGGTACCCGTTGGTGGAGATGGGTTGCCAAGGTGATCAAGAAGGAACCGTAGACTCGAAGCTCGGTCATTAGGTGAGTGAGAGAGATCTTTAAGGCTGTTCCAATCCCTCTTGTCATGGTAGCCCACATGTTCTAGAAACCGGACGTCTCGAGAGACATATAGTCGACTTGTGGCCGGATCATAACATTTGTACCCCTTTTGTGTGGTGGAATAGCCAATGAACATACACTTTGTACTTTTGGCATCCAGCTTACTCCTTTGTTCTCCTGGTACTAACACAAAACAAACACAGCCAAAAACTCGTAAGTGATCAAGAGATGGTTTAAATTTGTTTAGTACTTCAAATGGAGATAAGTCATGAAGAACTCTAGTTGGTGTTCGGTTGATTAGGTAGCATGCAGTCATCACGGCATCACCCCAATATCGTTTAGGAACACTCGAATGGAACATGATTGCCCGCGCCACTTCCATGAGGTGCCGGTTCTTCCTCTCGGCCACACCATTTTGTTGTGGCGTGTAGGGACAACTAGTTTGATGGAGAATGCCATGCTTGGAGAGATGTTCTTTGAACTTGCAACTTGTGTATTCCCCCCCATTATCAGACCTAAGTACCTTAAGTTTAGCATTGAAGTGATTAGTCACATAATTTTGAAAATTGATAAAGGCATCAAATACTCTATCTTTAGATGGCAACAAGGTAATCCAAGTGTATTTTGATTTTTCATCAATAAACGTCACAAAATACTTGTTATTATCTCTAGATAGGCATGGTGATGTCCAAACATCTGAGTGAACCAAATCAAAACAATTCTCATAAATAGTAGTTGACTTAGGAAAGATAGACTTGCAATGTTTTCCAAGAATACAAGGTTCACAAGTAGAATTATCAAAAGAAATATTAGGAAACATCAACCCTAAAGCACGTGAATGTGGGTGGCCTAGCCTAGCATGCCACACCATATTCGAATCAACAACAAAACAAGACTTAGTAGAGGATAAATTTGGATCGGTTTTCTCTAGGACATAGAGATCTCCACTCCCTTGCCCTTCTCCAAGAACCTTTCCAGTCTCAATATCCTGAAAATAAACATTGTTAGGACCAAAGATTGCATAACAATTCAAATCATTTGTGGCCCTCTTAACCGATAGTAAATTGGAGGTAAAGGTAGGCATAAAGAAAGCTTTTGAGGTTTTATCAAATAGTTTCAAGTCCCCTATTCCCTTTACTGGTATTTGTTCTCCATTTGCAATAACAACATTTCCTAAGGCCGGTTTTATGTTGTCAATTAAACTAGGGTTACTAATCATATGATGTGAGGCTCCCGAGTCAATAACAAGCGATTTGCTAGGCCTAGAAGTAAAGAAAGAGATACCAGACTCCTTGAGTGAAGCAATGGAGCGGATGAGAGCCTCAAGGTCTGACTTCCTCACCACATCTCCGTAGGCTGCGGTCATGGCCACCTCATCTCCCTGCTTTGATGATCCGGCTCCTTTATCGCTAACCGCTTCCTTTGAGAGGTTGGCTTTGAACTTGGCCGGCTTGAGATGAGGATGGAGAACCCAGCACTTGTCTTTCAGATGACCCCGCTTCTTGCAGTGGTCGCACACCAACAACTTCCTCTCCTCTTGCTTGTACATTCCTTTGTTGGCCGAAGCAAGCTCCCCCTTACCGCTAAACAAATCAAGGGATCCTTGCTCTTTCTGAATTTGGGAGCAAATATCCTCAAAGGAGGGGAGCTTCTCTGCCCTTAGGATGTGCTTCAAGAGGTCGTTGAAGGACGGGTTCAAGGTAAGTAGGAGTCCGAAGACTTTGTCTTGCTCCTTTCTTTCGTTTAGCACACTTGCCTCAAGTGTACTTGGCCGCAACATGTCAAGCTCGGACCATAGTGCACGGAACTTACCAAGATGCTTAGTGAACTCCACATCATCTTGGTTAAGATCATTTATGGCCTTCTTGACCTCAAAGACTCTAGTCATGTTAGAGACATTACCATACACGCCTTTAAGTGTTTCCCACAGTTCCTTGGCCGTCTCGCAATATGAGTAGGCCTCAAGGATAGGCGTGTCCAGAGAGTTTTGGAGAACAGATAGGACAACTTGGTCTTCTTGGAACCATTTGGCCTTCCTCTCGCTCTCTTCCTCCGCTTCCGCCTCGGAAGCGTCCTCTCCTTTGGGGTTTTTCTTTGGGACATAGTCGGACTCGACATGACTCCAAAGGCCACGACCTCCAAGGGCGGTTCTTGTGGTTCTTGTCCACAGCAAGTAGTTTGTCCCCTTTAGGACAACCGGTGAAACAATGGGCTTGGCGTTTTCCATGGTCGGATTTCTATGGACCGATGGGTAAAGCTTTTACCCGGAGAATAAAGGAGATGCGAGTAAGAAGAAACGAAGATAAGGAGACTAGAGTGTAGAAATGAGTAGGAGAATGAGATTAGACTGTAGAGAATCGAAGAACTTGCTCTGATACCATGTAAGACTTTGTAGAATAAAGAAGAGAATCAAGAGATTGATGAGAGATATCGGTAGACAAAGAGAATGAGGAAGAAGAAAAGATTAGGTTATTGTTCCATAAGAATTCATATTACAATGTAGGCTAAAGTCTATATATATCAAGGGAAAATTAGGGCTACACCCTCTACCAACCGATCGTATAAGTGATAGGGACAAGGAGAGAGATAGAACTAATCCCAACGGTGATAGTGACCCGTCCTAGTCTCCTTAAACACAACATAACCCGTGACTCCACTTGTTCCTCCTCTCTAACGGCTACAAGCGACATTCTAGATCCTTCTCATGGGCCTAAGGAGAGCAGGCCTCCTCATTGTCTTTACACACTTACATGACTCGGCCTTATTGCTTGGTTGTACGGACGGCCCCATAATTGTACGGACGGCCATGGCTGCCTTAGGCTTATTCTCTTGATCAATATCCACATCTATCCCAAACTCCTATAATTAGTTAGTTGAATTGGATTAAGACACATTTTAACCCCAGAAACACTAACAAAGCTGTTTAGTGCTTCTAAGCAATGTTTTATTGGTTTTAGCCTGTTTTGGGACAAAATGGGTATAAGTGGCTTTTAGACTCTCCACATCTATCTCAATCTCTTATAATTAGTTAGTTGCATTGGATTAAGACACATTTTAACCCCAGAAACACTAAAAAAGCTGTTTAGTGCTTCTAAGCAATGTTTTCTTGGTTTTAGCCTGTTTTGGGACAAAATGGGTATAAGTGGCTTTTAAACTCTCCACATCTATTTCAAACTCCTATAATTAGTTAGATGCATTGGATAAAGACATATTTTTACCCCAGAAACACTAACATAGCTGTTTACAGCTTCTAAGCAATGTTTTCTTGGTTTTAGTATGTTTTGGGACAAAATGGGTATAAGTGTGTTTTAAGCTCTCCACATCAATCTCAAACTCTTATAATTAGTTAGTTGCATTGGATTAAGACACATTTTAACCCCAGAAACACTAACATAGCTATTTACAGCTTCTAAACAATGTTTTCCTTGTTTTAGCCTGTTTTGGGACAAAATGGGTATAAGTGGCTTTTAAACTCTCCACATCTATCTCAAACTCCTATAATTAGTTAGTTGCATTGGATTAAGACACATTTTAACCCCAGAAACACTAACAAAGCTGTTTAGTGCTTCTAAGCAATGTTTTCTTGGTTTTAGCCTGTTTTGGGACAAAATGGGTATAAGTGGCTTTTAGACTCTCCACATCTATCTCAAACTCTTATAATTAGACAGTTGCATTGGATTAAGACACATTTTAACCCCAGAAACACTAACAAAGTTGTTTAGTGCTTCTAAGCAATGTTTTCTTGGTTTTAGCCAGTTTTGGGACAAAATGGGTATAAGTGGCTTTTAGACTCTCTACATCTATCTCAAACTCTTATAATTAGACATTTGCATTGGATTAAGACACATTTTAACCCCAGAAACACTAACATTGCTGTTTACAGCTTCTAAGCAATGTTTTCTTTGTTTTAGCCTGTTTTGGGACAAAATGGGTATAAGTGGCTTTTAAACTCTCCACATCTATCTCAAACTCCTATAATTAGTTAGTTGCATTGGATTTAGACACATTTTAACCCCATAAACACTAACAAAGCTGTTTAGTGCTTCTAAGCAATGTTTTCTTGGTTTTAGCCTGTTTTGGGACAAAATGGGTATAAGTGGCTTTTAAACTCTCCACATCTATCTTAATCTCTTATAATTAGTTAGTTGCATTGGATTAAGACACATTTTAACCCCAGAAACACTAACATAGCTGTTTATTGCTTCTAAGCAATGTTTTCTTGGTTTTAGCCTGTTTTGGGACAAAATGGGTATAAGTGGCTTTTAAACTCTCCACATCTATCTTAAAGTCTTATAATTAGCTAGTTTCACTGGATTAAGACACATTTTAACCCCAGAAACACTAACATAGCTGTTTACAGCTTCTAAGCAATGTTTTCTTGGTTTTAGCCTGTTTTGGGACAAAATGGGTATAAGTGGCTTTTAAACTCTCCACATCTATCCCAAACTCCTATAATTAGTTAGTTGAATTGGATTAAGACACATTTTAACCCCAGAAACACTAACAAAGCTGTTTAGTGCTTCTAAGCAATGTTTTATTGGTTTTAGCCTGTTTTGGGACAAAATGGGTATAAGTGGCTTTTAGACTCTCCACATCTATCTCAATCTCTTATAATTAGTTAGTTGCATTGGATTAAGACACATTTTAACCCCAGAAACACTAAAAAAGCTGTTTAGTGCTTCTAAGCAATGTTTTCTTGGTTTTAGCCTGTTTTGGGACAAAATGGGTATAAGTGGCTTTTAAACTCTCCACATCTATTTCAAACTCCTATAATTAGTTAGATGCATTGGATAAAGACATATTTTTACCCCAGAAACACTAACATAGCTGTTTACAGCTTCTAAGCAATGTTTTCTTGGTTTTAGTATGTTTTGGGACAAAATGGGTATAAGTGTGTTTTAAGCTCTCCACATCAATCTCAAACTCTTATAATTAGTTAGTTGCATTGGATTAAGACACATTTTAACCCCAGAAACACTAACATAGCTATTTACAGCTTCTAAGCAATGTTTTCTTGGTTTTAGCCTGTTTTGGGACAAAATGGGTATAAGTGGCTTTTAAACTCTCCACATCTATCTCAAACTCCTATAACA
This sequence comes from Camelina sativa, assembly GCF_030686135.1. Taxonomy (NCBI): domain Eukaryota; kingdom Viridiplantae; phylum Streptophyta; class Magnoliopsida; order Brassicales; family Brassicaceae; genus Camelina; species Camelina sativa. Next base: position 6,397,586 of record NC_141881.1, on the reverse strand, counting down.
AGTCAGTTGCATTGGATTAAGTCACATTTTAACCCCATAAACACTAACAAAGCTGTTTAGTGCTTCTAAGCAATGTTTTCTTGGTTTTAGCCTGTTTTGGGACAAAATGGGTATAAGTGGCTTTTAGACTCTCCACATCTATCTCAAACTCTTATAACAAGTCAGTTGCATTGGATTAAGACACATTTTAACCCCAGAAACACTAACAAAGCTGTTTAGTGCTTCTAAGCAATGTTTTCTTGGTTTTAGCCTGTTTTGGGACAAAATGGGTATAAGTGGCTTTTAAACTCTCCACATCTATCTCAATCTCTTATAATTAGTTAGTTGCATTGGATTAAGACACATTTTAACCCCAGAAACACTAAAAAAGCTGTTTAGTGCTTCTAAACAATGTTTTCTTGGTTTTAGCCTGTTTTGGGACAAAATGGGTATAAGTGGCTTTTAAACTCTCCACATCTATCTCAAAATCCTATAATTAGTTAGTTGCATTGGATAAAGACACATTTTAACCCCAGAAACACTAACATAGCTGTTTACAGCTTCTAAGCAATGTTTTCTTGGTTTTAGTATGTTTTGGGACAAAATGGGTATAAGTGTCTTTTAAGCTCTCCACATCAATCTCAAACTCTTATAATTAGTTAGTTGCATTGGATTAAGACACATTTTAACCCCAGAAACACTAACATAGCTGTTTACAGCTTCTAAACAATGTTTTCCTTGTTTTAGCCTGTTTTGGGACAAAATGGGTATAAGTGGCTTTTAAACTCTCCACATCTATCTCAAACTCCTATAATTAGTTAGTTGCATTGGATTAAGACACATTTTAACCCCAGAAACACTAACAAAGCTATTTAGTGCTTCTAAGCAATGTTTTATTGGTTTTAGCCTGTTTTGGGACAAAATGGGTATAAGTGGCTTTTAGACTCTCCACATCTATCTCAAACTCTTATAATTAGACAGTTGCATTGGATTAAGACACATTTTAACCCCAGAAACACTAACATAGCTGTTTACAGCTTCTAAGCAATGTTTTCTTGGATTTAGCCTGTTTTGGGACAAAATGGGTATAAGTGGCTTTTAAACTCTCCACATCTATCTTAAAGTTTTATACTTAGTCAGTTGCACTGGATTAAGAAACATTTTAACCCCAGAAACACTAACATGGCTGTTTACAGCTTCTAAGCAATGTTTTCTTGGTTTTAGCCTGTTTTGGGACAAAATGGGTATAAGTGGCTTTTAAACTCTCCACATCTATCTCAAACTCTTATAACTAGTCAGTTGCATTGGATTAAGACACATTTTAACCCCAGAAACACTAACATAGCTGTTTATTGCTTCTAAGCAATGTTTTCTTGGTTTTAGCCTGTTTTGGGACAAAATGGGTATAAGTGGCTTTTAAACTCTCCACATCTATCTCAATCTCTTACAATTAGTTAGTTGCATTGGATTAAGACACATTTTAACCCCAGAAACACTAAAAAAGCTGTTTAGTGCTTCTAAGCAATGTTTTCTTGGTTTTAGCCTGTTTTGGGACAAAATGGGTATAAGTGGCTTTTAAACTCTCCACATCTATCTCAAAATCCTATAATTAGTTAGTTGCATTGGATAAAGACACATTTTAACCCCAGAAACACTAACATAGCTGTTTACAGCTTCTAAGCAATGTTTTCTTGGTTTTAGTATGTTTGGGACAAAATGGGTATAAGTGTCTTTTAAGCTCTCCACATCAATCTCAAACTCTTATAATTAGTTAGTTGCATTGGATTTAGACACATTTTAACCCCAGAAACACTAACATAGCTGTTTACAGCTTCTAAACAATGTTTTCCTTGTTTTAGCCTGTTTTGGGACAAAATGGGTATAAGTGGCTTTTAAACTCTCCACATCTATCTCAAACTCCTATAATTAGTTAGTTGCATTGGATTAAGACACATATTAACCCCAGAAACACTAACAAAGCTGTTTAGTGCTTCTAAGCAATGTTTTATTGGTTTTAGCCTGTTTTGGGACAAAATGGGTATAAGTGGCTTTTAGACTCTCCACATCTATCTCAATCTCTTATAATTAGTTAGTTGCATTGGATTAAGACACATTTTAACCCCAGAAACACTAAAAAAGCTGTTTAGTGCTTCTAAGCAATGTTTTCTTGGTTTTAGCCTGTTTTGGGACAAAATGGGTATAAGTGGCTTTTAAACTCTCCACATCTATTTCAAACTCCTATAATTAGTTAGATGCATTGGATAAAGACATATTTTTACCCCAGAAACACTAACATAGCTGTTTACAGCTTCTAAGCAATGTTTTCTTGGTTTTAGTATGTTTTGGGACAAAATGGGTATAAGTGTGTTTTAAGCTCTCCACATCAATCTCAAACTCTTATAATTAGTTAGTTGCATTGGATTAAGACACATTTTAACCCCAGAAACACTAACATAGCTATTTACAGCTTCTAAACAATGTTTTCCTTGTTTTAGCCTGTTTTGGGACAAAATGGGTATAAGTGGCTTTTAAACTCTCCACATCTATCTCAAACTCCTATAATTAGTTAGTTGCATTGGATTAAGACACATTTTAACCCCAGAAACACTAACAAAGCTGTTTAGTGCTTCTAAGCAATGTTTTCTTGGTTTTAGCCTGTTTTGGGACAAAATGGGTATAAGTGGCTTTTAGACTCTCCACATCTATCTCAAACTCTTATAACAAGTCAGTTGCATTGGATTAAGACACATTTTAACCCCAGAAACACTAACAAAGCTGTTTAGTGCTTCTAAGCAATGTTTTCTTGGTTTTAGCCAGTTTTGGGACAAAATGGGTATAAGTGGCTTTTAGACTCTCTACATCTATCTCAAACTCTTATAATTAGACATTTGCATTGGATTAAGACACATTTTAACCCCAGAAACACTAACATTGCTGTTTACAGCTTCTAAGCAATGTTTTCTTTGTTTTAGCCTGTTTTGGGACAAAATGGGTATAAGTGGCTTTTAAACTCTCCACATCTATCTCAAACTCCTATAATTAGTTAGTTGCATTGGATTTAGACACATTTTAACCCCATAAACACTAACAAAGCTGTTTAGTGCTTCTAAGCAATGTTTTCTTGGTTTTAGCCTGTTTTGGGACAAAATGGGTATAAGTGGCTTTTAAACTCTCCACATCTATCTTAATCTCTTATAATTAGTTAGTTGCATTGGATTAAGACACATTATAACCCCAGAAACACTAACAAAGCTCTTTAGTGCTTCTAACCAATGTTTTCTTGGTTTTAGCCTGTTTTGGGACAAAATGGGTATAAGTGGCTTTTAAACTCTCCACATCTATCTTAAAGTCTTATAATTAGCTAGTTTCACTGGATTAAGACACATTTTAACCCCAGAAACACTAACATAGCTGTTTACAGCTTCTAAACAATGTTTTCCTTGTTTTAGCCTGTTTTGGGACAAAATGGGTATAAGTGGCTTTTAAACTCTCCACATCTATCTCAAACTCCTATAATTAGTTAGTTGCATTGGATTAAGACACATTTTAACCCCAGAAACACTAACAAAGCTGTTTAGTGCTTCTAAGCAATGTTTTATTGGTTTTAGCCTGTTTTGGGACAAAATGGGTATAAGTGGCTTTTAGACTCTCCACATCTATCTCAATCTCTTATAATTAGTTAGTTGCATTGGATTAAGACACATTTTAACCCCAGAAACACTAAAAAAGCTGTTTAGTGCTTCTAAGCAATGTTTTCTTGGTTTTAGCCTGTTTTGGGACAAAATGGGTATAAGTGGCTTTTAAACTCTCCACATCTATTTCAAACTCCTATAATTAGTTAGATGCATTGGATAAAGAAATATTTTTACCCCAGAAACACTAACATAGCTGTTTACAGCTTCTAAGCAATGTTTTCTTGGTTTTAGTATGTTTTGGGACAAAATGGGTATAAGTGTGTTTTAAGCTCTCCACATCAATCTCAAACTCTTATAATTAGTTAGTTGCATTGGATTAAGACACATTTTAACCCCAGAAACACTAACATAGCTATTTACAGCTTCTAAGCAATGTTTTCTTGGTTTTAGCCTGTTTTGGGACAAAATGGGTATAAGTGGCTTTTAAACTCTCCACATCTATCTCAAACTCCTATAACAAGTCAGTTGCATTGGATTAAGTCACATTTTAACCCCATAAACACTAACAAAGCTGTTTAGTGCTTCTAAGCAATGTTTTCTTGGTTTTAGCCTGTTTTGGGACAAAATGGGTATAAGTGGCTTTTAGACTCTCCACATCTATCTCAAACTCTTATAACAAGTCAGTTGCATTGGATTAAGACACATTTTAACCCCAGAAACACTAACAAAGCTGTTTAGTGCTTCTAAGCAATGTTTTCTTGGTTTTAGCCTGTTTTGGGACAAAATGGGTATAAGTGGCTTTTAAACTCTCCACATCTATCTCAATCTCTTATAATTAGTTAGTTGCATTGGATTAAGACACATTTTAACCCCAGAAACACTAAAAAAGCTGTTTAGTGCTTCTAAACAATGTTTTCTTGGTTTTAGCCTGTTTTGGGACAAAATGGGTATAAGTGGCTTTTAAACTCTCCACATCTATCTCAAAATCCTATAATTAGTTAGTTGCATTGGATAAAGACACATTTTAACCCCAGAAACACTAACATAGCTGTTTACAGCTTCTAAGCAATGTTTTCTTGGTTTTAGTATGTTTTGGGACAAAATGGGTATAAGTGTCTTTTAAGCTCTCCACATCAATCTCAAACTCTTATAATTAGTTAGTTGCATTGGATTAAGACACATTTTAACCCCAGAAACACTAACATAGCTGTTTACAGCTTCTAAACAATGTTTTCCTTGTTTTAGCCTGTTTTGGGACAAAATGGGTATAAGTGGCTTTTAAACTCTCCACATCTATCTCAAACTCCTATAATTAGTTAGTTGCATTGGATTAAGACACATTTTAACCCCAGAAACACTAACAAAGCTATTTAGTGCTTCTAAGCAATGTTTTATTGGTTTTAGCCTGTTTTGGGACAAAATGGGTATAAGTGGCTTTTAGACTCTCCACATCTATCTCAAACTCTTATAATTAGACAGTTGCATTGGATTAAGACACATTTTAACCCCAGAAACACTAACATAGCTGTTTACAGCTTCTAAGCAATGTTTTCTTGGATTTAGCCTGTTTTGGGACAAAATGGGTATAAGTGGCTTTTAAACTCTCCACATCTATCTTAAAGTTTTATACTTAGTCAGTTGCACTGGATTAAGAAACATTTTAACCCCAGAAACACTAACATGGCTGTTTACAGCTTCTAAGCAATGTTTTCTTGGTTTTAGCCTGTTTTGGGACAAAATGGGTATAAGTGGCTTTTAAACTCTCCACATCTATCTCAAACTCTTATAACTAGTCAGTTGCATTGGATTAAGACACATTTTAACCCCAGAAACACTAACATAGCTGTTTATTGCTTCTAAGCAATGTTTTCTTGGTTTTAGCCTGTTTTGGGACAAAATGGGTATAAGTGGCTTTTAAACTCTCCACATCTATCTCAATCTCTTACAATTAGTTAGTTGCATTGGATTAAGACACATTTTAACCCCAGAAACACTAAAAAAGCTGTTTAGTGCTTCTAAGCAATGTTTTCTTGGTTTTAGCCTGTTTTGGGACAAAATGGGTATAAGTGGCTTTTAAACTCTCCACATCTATCTCAAAATCCTATAATTAGTTAGTTGCATTGGATAAAGACACATTTTAACCCCAGAAACACTAACATAGCTGTTTACAGCTTCTAAGCAATGTTTTCTTGGTTTTAGTATGTTTGGGACAAAATGGGTATAAGTGTCTTTTAAGCTCTCCACATCAATCTCAAACTCTTATAATTAGTTAGTTGCATTGGATTTAGACACATTTTAACCCCAGAAACACTAACATAGCTGTTTACAGCTTCTAAACAATGTTTTCCTTGTTTTAGCCTGTTTTGGGACAAAATGGGTATAAGTGGCTTTTAAACTCTCCACATCTATCTCAAACTCTTATAACTAGTCTGTAGCATTGGATTAAGACACATTTTAACTCCAGAAACACTAACATAGCTGTTTACAGCTTCTAAGCAATGTTTTCTTTGTTTTAGCCTGTTTTGGGACAAAATGGGTATAAGTGGCTTTTAGACTCTCCACATCTATCTCAAACTCTTATAATTAGTTAGTTGCATTGGATTAAGACACATTTTAACCCCAGAAACACTAACATAGCTGTTTACAGCTTCTAAACAATGTTTTCTTGGTTTTAGCCTGTTTTGGGACAAAATGGGTATAAGTGGCTTTTAAACTCTCCACATCTATTTCAAACTCCTATAATTAGTTAGATGCATTGGATAAAGACATATTTTTACCCCAGAAACACTAACATAGCTGTTTACAGCTTCTAAGCAATGTTTTCTTGGTTTTAGTATGTTTTGGGACAAAATGGGTATAAGTGTGTTTTAAGCTCTCCACATCAATCTCAAACTCTTATAATTAGTTAGTTGCATTGGATTAAGACACATTTTAACCCCAGAAACACTAACATAGCTATTTACAGCTTCTAAACAATGTTTTCCTTGTTTTAGCCTGTTTTGGGACAAAATGGGTATAAGTGGCTTTTAAACTCTCCACATCTATCTCAAACTCCTATAATTAGTTAGTTGCATTGGATTAAGACACATTTTAACCCCAGAAACACTAACAAAGCTGTTTAGTGCTTCTAAGCAATGTTTTCTTGGTTTTAGCCTGTTTTGGGACAAAATGGGTATAAGTGGCTTTTAGACTCTCCACATCTATCTCAAACTCTTATAATTAGACAGTTGCATTGGATTAAGACACATTTTAACCCCAGAAACACTAACAAAGTTGTTTAGTGCTTCTAAGCAATGTTTTCTTGGTTTTAGCCAGTTTTGGGACAAAATGGGTATAAGTGGCTTTTAGACTCTCTACATCTATCTCAAACTCTTATAATTAGACATTTGCATTGGATTAAGACACATTTTAACCCCAGAAACACTAACATTGCTGTTTACAGCTTCTAAGCAATGTTTTCTTTGTTTTAGCCTGTTTTGGGACAAAATGGGTATAAGTGGCTTTTAAACTCTCCACATCTATCTCAAACTCCTATAATTAGTTAGTTGCATTGGATTTAGACACATTTTAACCCCATAAACACTAACAAAGCTGTTTAGTGCTTCTAAGCAATGTTTTCTTGGTTTTAGCCTGTTTTGGGACAAAATGGGTATAAGTGGCTTTTAAACTCTCCACATCTATCTTAATCTCTTATAATTAGTTAGTTGCATTGGATTAAGACACATTATAACCCCAGAAACACTAACAAAGCTCTTTAGTGCTTCTAAGCAATGTTTTCTTGGTTTTAGCCTGTTTTGGGACAAAATGGGTATAAGTGGCTTTTAAACTCTCCACATCTATCTTAAAGTCTTATAATTAGCTAGTTTCACTGGATTAAGACACATTTTAACCCCAGAAACACTAACATAGCTGTTTACAGCTTCTAAGCAATGTTTTCTTGGTTTTAGCCTGTTTTGGGACAAAATGGGTATAAGTGGCTTTTAAACTCTCCACATCTATCCCAAACTCCTATAATTAGTTAGTTGAATTGGATTAAGACACATTATAACCCCAGAAACACTAACAAAGCTGTTTAGTGCTTCTAAGCAATGTTTTCTTGGTTTTAGCCTGTTTTGGGACAAAATGGGTATGTGGCTTTTAAACTCTCCACATCTATCTCAAAATCCTATAATTAGTTAGTTGCATTGGATTAAGACACATTTTAACCCTAGAAACACTAACATAGCTGTTTACAGCTTCTAAGCAATGTTTTCTTGGTTTTAGCCAGTTTTGGGACAAAATGGGTATAAGTGGCTTTTAAACTCTCCACATCTATCTCAATCTCTTATAATTAGTCAGTTGCATTGGATTAAGACACATTTTAACCCCATAAACACTAACAAAGCTGTTTAGTGCTTCTAAGCAATGTTTTCTTGGTTTTAGCCTTTTTTGGGACAAAATGGGTATAAGTGGCTTTTAAACTCTCCACATCTATCTCAATCTCTTATAATTAGTTAGTTGCATTGGATTAAGACACATTTTAACCCCAGAAACACTAAAAAAGCTGTTTAGTGCTTCTAAGCAATGTTTTCTTGGTTTTAGCCTGTTTTGGGACAAAATGGGTATAAGTGGCTTTTAAACTCTCCACATCTATTTCAAACTCCTATAATTAGTTAGATGCATTGGATAACGACATATTTTTACCCCAGAAACACTAACATAGCTGTTTACAGCTTCTAAGCAATGTTTTCTTGGTTTTAGTATGTTTTGGGACAAAATGGGTATAAGTGTGTTTTAAGCTCTCCACATCAATCTCAAACTCTTATAATTAGTTAGTTGCATTGGATTAAGACACATTTTAACCCCAGAAACACTAACATAGCTGTTTACAGCTTCTAAACAATGTTTTCCTTGTTTTAGCCTGTTTTGGGACAAAATGGGTATAAGTGGCTTTTAAACTCTCCACATCTATCTCAAACTCCTATAATTAGTTAGTTGCATTGGATTAAGACACATTTTAACCCCAGAAACACTAACAAAGTTGTTTAGTGCTTCTAAGCAATGTTTTCTTGGTTTTAGCCAGTTTTGGGACAAAATGGGTATAAGTGGCTTTTAGACTCTCTACATCTATCTCAAACTCTTATAATTAGACATTTGCATTGGATTAAGACACATTTTAACCCCAGAAACACTAACATAGCTGTTTACAGCTTCTAAGCAATGTTTTCTTTGTTTTAGCCTGTTTTGGGACAAAATGGGTATAAGTGGCTTTTAAACTCTCCACATCTATCTCAATCTCCTATAATTAGTTAGTTGCATTGGATTTAGACACATTTTAACCCCATAAACACTAACAAAGCTGTTTAGTGCTTCTAAGCAATGTTTTCTTGGTTTTAGCCTGTTTTGGGACAAAATGGGTATAAGTGGCTTTTAAACTCTCCACATCTATCTTAATCTCTTATAATTAGTTAGTTGCATTGGATTAAGACACATTTTAACCCCATAAACACTAACAAAGCTCTTTAGTGCTTCTAAGCAATGTTTTCTTGGTTTTAGCCTGTTTTGGGACAAAATGGGTATAAGTGGCTTTTAAACTCTCCACATCTATCTTAAAGTCTTATAATTAGCTAGTTTCACTGGATTAAGACACATTTTAACCCCAGAAACACTAACAAAGCTGTTTACAGCTTCTAAACAATGTTTTCCTTGTTTTAGCCTGTTTTGGGACAAAATGGGTATAAGTGGCTTTTAAACTCTCCACATCTATCTCAAACTCCTATAATTAGTTAGTTGCATTGGATTAAGACACATTTTAACCCCAGAAACACTAACAAAGCTGTTTAGTGCTTCTAAGCAATATTTTCTTGGTTTTAGCCTGTTTTGGGACAAAATGGGTATTAGTGGCTTTTAAACTCTCCACATCTATCTCAAACTCTTATAACTAGTCAGTTGCATTGGATTAAGACACATTTTAACCCCAGAAACACTAACATAGCTGTTTATTGCTTCTAAGCAATGTTTTCTTGGTTTTAGCCTGTTTTGGGACAAAATGGGTATAAGTGGCTTTTAAACTCTCCACATTTATCGCAATCTCTTATAATTAGTTAGTTGCATTGGATTAAGACACATTTTAACCCCATAAACACTAACAAAGCTGTTTAGTGCTTCTAAACAATGTTTTCTCGGTTTTAGCCTGTTTTGGGACAAAATGGGTATAAGTGGCTTTTAAACTCTCCACATCTATCTCAAACTCTTATAATTAGAGAGTTGCATTGGATTAAGACACATTTTAACCCGAGAAACATTAACATAGCTGTTTACAGCTTCTAAGCAATGTTTTCTTGGTTTTAGCCTGTTGGGGACAAAATGGGTATAAGTGGCTTTTAAACTCTCCACATCAATCTCAAACTCTTATAATTAGTTAGTTGCATTGGATTAAGACACATTTTAACCCATAAACACTAACAAAGCTGTTTAGTGCTTCTAAGCAATGTTTTCTTGGTTTTAGCCTGTTTTGGGACAAAATGGGTATAAGTGGCTTTTAAACTCTCCACATCTATCTCAAACTCCTATAATTAGTTAGTTGCATTGGATTAAGACACATTTTAACCCCATAAACACTAACATAGCTGTTTACAGCTTCTAAGCAATGTTTTCTTGGTTTTAGCCTCTTTTGGGATAAAATGGGTATAAGTGGCTTTTAAACTCTCCACATCTATCTCAAACTCCTATAATTAGTTAGTTGCATTGGATTAAGACACATTTTAACCCCATAAACACTAACAAAGCTGTTTAGTGCTTCTAAGCAATGTTTTTTTGGTTTTAGCCTGTTTTGGGACAAAATGGGTATAAGCTTTTAAACTCTCCACATCTATCTCAAACTCCTATAATTAGTTAGTTGCATTGGATTTAGACACATTTTAACCCCATAAACACTAACAAAGCTGTTTAGTGCTTCTAAGCAATGTTTTCTTGGTTTTAGCCTGTTTTGGGACAAAATGGGTATAAGTGGCTTTTAAACTCTCCACATCTATCTCAATCTCTTATAATTAGTTAGTTGCATTGGATTAAGACACATTATAACCCCAGAAACACTAACAAAGCTCTTTAGTGCTTCTAAGCAATGTTTTCTTGGTTTTAGCCTGTTTTGGGACAAAATGGGTATAAGTGGCTTTTAAACTCTCCACATCTATCTTAAAGTCTTATAATTAGTTAGTTTCACTGGATTAAGACACATTTTAACCCCAGAAACACTAACATAGCTGTTTACAGCTTCTAAGCAATGTTTTCTTGGTTTTAGCCTGTTTTGGGACAAAATGGGTATAAGTGGCTTTTAAACTCTCCACATCTATCCCAAACTCCTATAATTAGTTAGTTGCATTGGATTAAGACACATTATAACCCCAGAAACACTAACAAAGCTGTTTAGTGCTTCTAAGCAATGTTTTCTTGGTTTTAGCCTGTTTTGGGACAAAATGGGTATGTGGCTTTTAAACTCTCCACATCTATCTCAAACTCCTATAATTAGTTAGTTGCATTGGATTAAGACACATTTTAACCCTAGAAACACTAACATAGCTGTTTACAGCTTCTAAGCAATGTTTTCTTGGTTTTAGTATGTTTTGGGACAAAATGGGTATAAGTGTCTTTTAAGCTCTCCACATCAATCTCAAACTCTTATAATTAGTTAGTTGCATTGGATTAAGACACATTTTAACCCCAGAAACACTAACATAGCTGTTTACAGCTTCTAAACAATGTTTTCCTTGTTTTAGCCTGTTTTGGGACAAAATGGGTATAAGTGGCTTTTAAACTCTCCACATCTATCTCAAACTCCTATAATTAGTTAGTTGCATTGGATTAAGACACATTTTAACCCCAGAAACACTAACAAAGCTGTTTAGTGCTTCTAAGCAATGTTTTATTGGTTTTAGCCTGTTTTGGGACAAAATGGGTATAAGTGGCTTTTAGACTCTCCACATCTATCTCAAACTCTTATAATTAGACAGTTGCATTGGATTAAGACACATTTTAACCCCAGAAACACTAACATAGCTGTTTACAGCTTCTAAGCAATGTTTTCTTGGTTTTAGCCTGTTTTGGGACAAAATGGGTATAAGTGTAAGACTTTGTAGAATAAAGAAGAGAATCAAGAGATTGATGAGAGATATCGGTAGACAAAGAGAATGAGGAAGAAGAAAAGATTAGGTTATTGTTCCATAAGAATACATATTACAATGTAGGCTAAAGCCTATATATATCAAGGGAAAATTAGGGCTACACCCTCTACCAACCGATCGTATAAGTGATAGTGACAAGGAGAGAGATAGAACTAATCCCAACGGTGATAGTGACCCGTCCTAGTCTCCTTAAACACAACATAACCCGTGACTCCACTTGTTCCTCCTCTCTAACGGCTACAAGCGACATTCTAGATCCTTCTCATGGGCCTAAGGAGAGCAGGCCTCCTCATTGTCTTTACACACTTACATGACTCGGCCTTATTGCTTGGTTGTACGGACGGCCCCATAATTGTACGGACGGCCATGGCTGCCTTAGGCTTATTCTCTTGATCAATACTCCCCCTCAAGCTTAGCCGAGTGAAATGGCTAAGCTTGGAACCCGTGAAGCAGCACCTCATTAAAAACCTTGACTTAGAAAACCTCATGGGACAAAACCAAGTCAAGGGAAAAAGAGTGTGCTGTCCACGGATTAGGGAAGCTTGATCATGGCCGTGTAATGTCTACAAGTCCTTGAGTAGGCCCTTCAGCCATGTCATCTCGTTAGTGAGCTTCCTCATAGCTCTATACTCGGCCTCGGCGCTAGAGCATGAAACCACCTTTTGTTTCTTAGACCTCCATGTAACCAAGTTGCCTCCAACAAACGTGCAGTACCCAGTGGTGGATCTCCTATCCAGCGTGTCGCCATTGTAATCCGCATCACAATAGCCAACGATTTCGGTGTTGTCATTCTTGCCCATCCAAATACCTTGACCCGGACTGCCCTTGAGATAGCTTAGGATCCTTTCGACTTGACTCCATTGGTACTTGCTTGGTGCCTTCATATGTTGGCTAACCTGATTCACAGCATAGGATATGTCAGGTCGTGTGATAGTAAGGTATATCAGCTTACCTACAAGCCGGCGGTAGCGTGTGACGTCTAAGAATGGCTCGTCCATTGGTTCCTTAGGTCGGCCTCGGCCTTCTTTTGCCCGTAAGCTCTCCCCCTTTCGCTTGAGCTGGTAATCTTCATCAAGGGGCGTAGCAACCGGAGACACACCAAGCTTGCCAGTCTCCTCTAACAAGTCAAGAGTATACTTGCGTTGTGAGAGGAAGAGTCCTTCCGGTGAGCGACAAATCTCAATACCAAGAAAGTATTTGAGTTCCCCAAGGTCCTTGATGTCAAATACCGACTTGAGAGAGTCCTTGGTGTCCTGAATGGCCGCCTTATCATCACCAGTCACGATGATGTCGTCGACGTATATGAGCACCACCACCCAACCAATAGAGGTGCGACGCGTGAAGAGAGTATGATCAGCCTCCGATCGCGTAAAACCATCAGTCTTGAGAGTGGAGCTTAGTTTGTGGTACCACGCTCGTGGGGACTGCTTAAGGCCATAGATGGCCTTACGTAGCCTCAAGACTTTTCCGGGTGTAACCATGTCTTCAAGGCCGGGAGGAGGCGTCATGTACACTTCTTCATCAAGTTCACCTTGAAGGAAGGCGTTCTTCACATCCATCTGCCATAAGTCCCATGAGAGGTTGACAGCAAGAGACAGCACAACCCGAACCGTATGGAGCTTGGCCACGGGTGCAAAGGTGTCCGTGTAGTCCGCGCCATAGGTTTGGGTGAAGCCACGGGCCACTAACCTGGCTTTATGCCGTTCAATGTCACCATTGCTCAAATACTTTATGGTAAACACCCATTTGGAGCTAACTGCCCGCTTGCCTTGAGGAAGATCCGATTCGTCCCACGTATGATTCCGGATCATGGCGCCAGTTTCATCCTTGACCGCATCTAACCAAACTTGATGTTCCTTGGCTTCATCATATGTCTGCGGGATCCAATTGGCGTCCACTTGGCCGAAGAAAGCTTGGTGATCAGCAGGTAACAGCTCAAGGGAACAAACGGACTGAATGGGATGAGCGACAGCTTGGCTGTTGTAATAGACACGCTTGTTCTTCCAAGTGGAGGGATCCGATCGAGGTCTGGTGCTCCGACGCAGGACTGGTGCCGGAAGTGGATCCACGCTAGGCAACACGGTGGACGTACCGTCCGTAGGAGCCGTCTCCGTGTTTTCCTCGGTAGAGGCCGCCGCCGGAGCATGCGTGTCCGTTGTAGGGCCAGGGACGGGAACACCGGTTATGGGTAGGCCAGACTCGAGAGATTCACCATCTTGGGCTGAACCATTGTCATTTGCATCTCCTTGGTCAGACCCACCATCGGTAGAAATTTGACTTAGTGTTGGCCGCACGGCACCCGTTGGTGGAGATGGGTTGCCAAGGTGATCAAGAAGGAACCGTAGACTCGAAGCTCGGTCATTAGGTGAGTGAGAGAGATCTTTAAGGCTGTTCCAATCCCTCTTGTCATGGTAGCCCACATGTTCTAGAAACCGGACATCTCGAGAGACATATAGTCGACTTGTGGCCGGATCATAACATTTGTACCCCTTTTGTGTGGTGGAGTAGCCAATGAACATACACTTTGTACTTTTGGCATCCAGCTTACTCCTTTGTTCTCCTGGTACTAACACAAAACAAACACAGCCGAAAACTCGTAAGTGATCAAGAGATGGTTTAAATTTGTTTAGTACTTCAAATGGAGATAAGTCATGAAGAACTCTAGTTGGTGTTCGGTTGATTAGGTAGCATGCAGTCATCACGGCATCACCCCAATATCGTTTAGGAACACTCGAATGGAACATGATTGCCCGCGCCACTTCCATGAGGTGCCGGTTCTTCCTCTCGGCCACACCATTTTGTTGTGGCGTGTAGGGACAACTAGTTTGATGGAGAATGCCATGCTTGGAGAGATGTTCTTTGAACTTGCAACTTGTGTATTCCCCCCCATTATCAGACCTAAGTACCTTAAGTTTAGCATTGAAGTGATTAGTCACATAATTTTGAAAATTGATAAAGGCATCAAATACTCTATCTTTAGATGGCAACAAGGTAATCCAAGTGTATTTTGATTTTTCATCAATAAAAGTCACAAAATACTTGTTATTATCTCTAGATAGGCATGGTGATGTCCAAACATCTGAGTGAACTAAATCAAAACAATTCTCATAAATAGTAGTTGACTTAGGAAAGATAGACTTGCAATGTTTTCCAAGAATACAAGGTTCACAAGTAGAATTATCAAAAGAAATATTAGGAAACATCAACCCTAAAGCACGTGAATGTGGGTGGCCTAGCCTAGCATGCCACACCATATTCGAATCAACAACAAAACAAGACTTAGTAGAGGATAAATTTGGATCGGTTTTCTCTAGGACATAGAGATCTCCACTCCCTTGCCCTTCTCCAAGAACCTTTCCAGTCTCAATATCCTGAAAATAAACATTGTTAGGACCAAAGATTGCATAACAATTCAAATCATTTGTGGCCCTCTTAACCGATAGTAAATTGGAGGTAAAGGTAGGCATAAAGAAAGCTTTTGAGGTTTTATCAAATAGTTTCAAGTCCCCTATTCCCTTTACTGGTATTTGTTCTCCATTTGCAATAACAACATTTCCTAAGGCCGGTTTTATGTTGTCAATTAAACTAGGGTTACTAATCATATGATGTGAGGCTCCAGAGTCAATAACAAGCGATTTGCTAGGCCTAGAAGTAAAGAAAGAGATACCAGACTCCTTGAGTGAAGCAATGGAGCGGATGAGAGCCTCAAGGTCTGACTTCCTCACCACATCTCCGTAGGCTGCGGTCATGGCCACCTCATCTCCCTGCTTTGATGATCCGGCTCCTTTATCGCTAACCGCTTCCTTTGAGAGGTTGGCTTTGAACTTGGCCGGCTTGAGATGAGGATGGAGAACCCAGCACTTGTCTTTCAGATGACCCCGCTTCTTGCAGTGGTCGCACACCAACAACTTCCTCTCCTCTTGCTTGTACATTCCTTTGTTGGCCGAAGCAAGCTCCCCCTTACCGCTAAACAAATCAAGGGATCCTTGCTCTTTCTGAATTTGGGAGCAAATATCTTCAAAGGAGGGGAGCTTCTCTGCCCTTAGGATGTGCTTCAAGAGGTCGTTGAAGGACGGGTTCAAGGTAAGTAGGAGTCCGAAGACTTTGTCTTGCTCCTTTCTTTCGTTTAGCACACTTGCCTCAAGTGTACTTGGCCGCAACATGTCAAGCTCGGACCATAGTGCACGGAACTTACCAAGATGCTTAGTGAACTCCACATCATCTTGGTTAAGATCATTTATGGCCTTCTTGACCTCAAAGACTCTAGTCATGTTAGAGACATTACCATACACGCCTTTAAGTGTTTCCCACAGTTCCTTGGCCGTCTCGCAATATGAGTAGGCCTCAAGGATAGGCGTGTCCAGAGAGTTTTGGAGAACAGATAGGACAACTTGGTCTTCTTGGAACCATTTGGCCTTCCTCTCGCTCTCTTCCTCCGCTTCCGCCTCGGAAGCGTCCTCTCCTTTGGGGTTTTTCTTTGGGACATAGTCGGACTCGACATGACTCCAAAGGCCACGACCTCCAAGGGCGGTTCTTGTGGTTCTTGTCCACAGCAAGTAGTTTGTCCCCTTTAGGACAACCGGTGAAACAATGGGCTTGGCGTTTTCCATGGTCGGATTTCTATGGACCGATGGGTAAAGCTTTTACCCGGAGAATAAAAGAGATGCGAGTAAGAAGAAACGAAGATAAGGAGACTAGAGTGTAGAAATGAGTAGGAGAATGAGATTAGACTGTAGAGAATCGAAGAACTTGCTCTGATACCATGTAAGACTTTGTAGAATAAAGAAGAGAATCAAGAGATTGATGAGAGATATCGGTAGACAAAGAGAATGAGAAAGAAGAAAAGATTAGGTTATTGTTCCATAAGAATACATATTACAATGTAGGCTAAAGCCTATATATATCAAGGGAAAATTAGGGCTACACCCTCTACCAACCGATCGTATAAGTGATAGTGACAAGGAGAGAGATAGAACTAATCCCAACGGTGATAGTGACCCGTCCTAGTCTCCTTAAACACAACATAACCCGTGACTCCACTTGTTCCTCCTCTCTAACGGCTACAAGCGACATTCTAGATCCTTCTCATGGGCCTAAGGAGAGCAGGCCTCCTCATTGTCTTTACACACTTACATGACTCGGCCTTATTGCTTGGTTGTACGGACGGCCCCATAATTGTACGGACGGCCATGGCTGCCTTAGGCTTATTCTCTTGATCAATAATAAGTGGCTTTTAAACTCTCCACATCTATCTCAATCTCTTATAATTAGTTAGTTGCATTGGATTAAGACACATTTTAACCCCAGAAACACTAACAAAGCTGTTTAGTGCTTCTAAGCAATGTTTTCTTGGTTTTAGCCTGTTTTGGGACAAAATGGGTATAAGTGGCTTTTAGACTCTCCACATCTATCTCAAACTCTTATAATTAGACAGTTGCATTGGATTAAGACACATTTTAACCCCAGAAACACTAACAAAGCTGTTTAGTGCTTCTAAGCAATGTTTTCTTGGTTTTAGCCAGTTTTGGGACAAAATGGGTATAAGTGGCTTTTAGACTCTCCACATCTATCTCAAACTCTTATAATTAGACATTTGCATTGGATTAAGACACATTTTAACCCCAGAAACACTAGCATAGCTGTTTACAGCTTCTAAGCAATGTTTTCTTGGTTTTAGCCTGTTTTGGGACAAAATGGGTATAAGTGGCTTTTAAACTCTCCACATCTATCTCAAACTCTTATAACCAGTCTGTAGCATTGGATTAAGACACATTTTAACCCCAGAAACACTAACATAGCTGTTTACAGCTTCTAAGCAATGTTTTCTTTGTTTTAGCCTGTTTTGGGACAAAATGGGTATAAGTGGCTTTTAGACTCTCCACATCTATCTCAAACTCTTATAATTAGTTAGTTGCATTGGATTAAGACACATTTTAACCCCAGAAACACTAACATAGCTGTTTACAGCTTCTAAACAATGTTTTCCTTGTTTTAGCCTGTTTTGGGACAAAATGGGTATAAGTGGCTTTTAAATTCTCCACATCTATCTTAAAGTCTTATAATTAGTTAGTTTCAATGGATTAAGACACATTTTAACCCCAGAAACACAAACAAAGCTGTTTAGTGCTTCTAAGCAATGTTTTCTTGGTTTTAGCCTGTTTTGGGACAAAATGGGTATAAGTGGCTTTTAGACTCTCCACATCTATCTCAAACTCTTATAATTAGACAGTTGCATTGGATTAAGACACATTTTAACCCCAGAAACACTAACATAGCTGTTTACAGCTTCTAAGCAATGTTTTCTTTGTTTTAGCCTGTTTTGGGACAAAATGGGTATAAGTGGCTTTTAGACTCTCCACATCTTATCTCAAACTCTTATAATTGGTTAGTTGCATTGGATTAAGACACATTTTAACCCCAGAAACACTAACATAGCTGTTTACAGCTTCTAAACAATGTTTTCCTTGTTCTAGCCTGTTTTGGGACAAAATGGGTATAAGTGGCTTTTAAACTCTCCACATCTATCTTAAAGTCTTATAATTAGTTAGTTTCAATGGATTAAGACACATTTTAACCCCAGAAACACTAACATAGCTGTTTACAGCTTCTAAGCAATGTTTTCTTGGTTTTAGCCTGTTTTGGGACAAAATGGGTATAAGTGGCTTTTAAACTCTCCACATCTATCTCAATCTCTTATAATTAGTTAGTTTCAATGGATTAAGACACATTTTAACCCCAGAAACATTAACATAGCTGTTTACAGCTTCTAAGCAATGTTTTCTTGGTTTTAGCCTGTTTTGGGACAAAATGGGTATAAGTGGCTTTTAAACTCTCCACATCTATCTCAAACTCTTATAATTAGTTAGTTGCATTGGATTAAGACACATTTTAACCCATAAACACTAACATAGCTGTTTACAGCTTCTAAGCAATGTTTTCTTGGTTTTAGCCTCTTTTGGGACAAAATGGGTATAAGTGGCTTTTAAACTCTCCACATCTATCTTAAAGTCTTATAATTAGTTAGTTTCAATGGATTAAGACACATTTTAACCCCAGAAACACTAACATAGCTGTTTACAGCTTCTAAGCAATGTTTTCTTGGTTTTAGCCTGTTTTGGGACAAAATCGGTATAAGTGGCTTTTAAACTCTCCACATCTATCTCAAACTCCTATAATTAGTTAGTTGCATCGGATAAAGACACATTTTAACCCCAGAAACACTAACAAAGCTGTTTACAGCTTCTAAGCAATGTTTTCTTGGTTTTAGCCTGTTTTGGGACAAAATGGGTATAAACGGCTTTTAAACTCACCACATCTATCTCAATCTCTTATAATTAGTTAGTTGCATTGGATTAAGACATATTTTAACCCCAGAAACACTAACAAAGCTGTTTAGTGCTTCTTATTGACCATGTTACTTAAGACTTGGAGGTTGTCCGTACGGACGTCCGTACGATCGTCCTAATGGCCACCCTTAAGGTTGAGGCCTATTGAGAGAAATGAGAAGGCTTGGGGTTGGAAACAATACCAAGCCCATTAGAAGGATCTCGAAGAAGAATGTGACCGTTGGAGGATAAGAGTCACGAGATAGCTTCCCTTAGGGAGACAAGGTCACGTCGCTTTCTATCTTGGGATCGCTCCCTTCTCTCTCTTCATGTCTCTATCTACAAGTTGTCGAGTTGGTGGGATTGGTAACCTAGTTTTCATTCTATTTAAGGCCTTTGGCCGACATTGTAAAAGCCATTCTAATACAAGCTCTCATTTTATCTCACATTCTCTCTAATTTGCTTCCGCATACTCAATTTAAACCAACATGGTATCAGAGCAAGTTTATTGATCCATGGTTCTATAAACTTTCTCCTCTTCTTTTTCTTGTTCTTATTTGATTCTACTTTGCATTCTCTACTCGTATACTACTCCTTTACTCTATTCTTCATTCTACTCACTCATTCGCGCTTCATTCTATCCGCTACTCTATCGTTTTTCTCGCTACTCTACCTAACAATGGACAACAACAAGCCTATTGTTACCCCGGTGGTGCTCAAAGGAGCAAACTACCTGTTGTGGAAAAGAACCACAAAGACCGCTCTCAGTGGCCGAGGACTTTGGATCCATGTAGAAACGGACCAACTCCCCAAGAAAGCCACTAAGGAGGACGGTAAAGAAGGAACGGAAGAAGACAAGGAGGCTGATCTCGAGAAGGAAGTCAAGTGGTTCCAAGAAGATCAGACCGTGCTTGCCATTCTCCAAAACTCGCTAGACGCACCGATTCTTGAAGCCTACTCGTACTGCGAGACGGCCAAAGAACTATGGGAGACGCTAGCGAATGTGTATGGGAACGTGACCAACTTGACTCGGGTATTTGAGGTCAAGAAGGCTATCAACGGTCTCCATCAAGAAGACTTGGAGTTTACCAAGCATTTTGGGAAGTTCCGGTCATTGTGGGCCGAGTTGGAGATGCTCCGGCCAAGTACTATCGATCCGGCCATCCTCAATGAACGAAAGGAGCAAGACAAGGTGTTTGGTCTCCTGCTCACTCTCAATCCGGCGTTCAATGACCTGATTAAGCACATCCTCCGTGGAGACAAGCTACCTACTCTTGAAGACGTGTGTTCTCAAGTGCAAAAGGAACAAGGTTCACTTGGTCTCTTTTGTGGAAAGGACGACTTGGCTACCGCGAACAAAGGAGTCTACAAGCAAGATGACCGGAAAACAATGGTGTGCGACCATTGCAAGAAGAAGGGACACATGAAGGACAAGTGCTGGATCCTTCACCCTCATCTCAAACCGGCTAAGTTCAAGGCGCATATCTCGCAAGAAGGACCAAGCGGCCAAGGTTTCGGTGCAGCAAACCAAGGCAACGCGGCGGCTACGGCCATGGCGGCTTCTCTTGGAGATCTTGTGAGGAAATCAGACCTGGAGGCCCTCATCAAGTCCATCGCAGCCCTAAAGGAATCTGGTATCACTTTCTTCGCTTCACAACCTAGTAAAACGCTTGTTGTAGACTCGGGTGCTTCTCATCACATGATAAGTAACCCGAGCCTTATACACAACATAAAGCCGACTGTGGGAAATGTGATTATTGCAAATGGGGATAGGATACCAGTTAAAGGTGTAGGAGATTTAAAGTTGTTTGATAAGAACTCAAAGGCCTTCTTTATGCCTACTTTTACTTCTAACCTATTATCGGTTAAGAGAGCTACAACCGATTTGAATTGTTATACCATATTTGGTCCTAACAGTGTGCATTTTCAGGATATTGAGACTGGCAAGATTCTTGGAGGTGGAGATGCTAAGGGAGATCTCTATGTCCTAGAGAAAAACTCATCAAGTTCACCTAATATGTTTTCTTTTAAATCGGACCTTAGTAGTATCTCAAGTGAAGTGTGGCATGCTAGACTAGGCCACCCTCACTCTAGAGCTTTTCAATTAATGTTGCCTAAATTTTCTTTTGATAGTTCAAGTTGTGAACCTTGTATTCTTGGCAAACATTGCAAATCGGTTTTCCCTAAATCTACTACCATTTATGAACATTGTTTTGACTTAGTACATTCTGATGTTTGGACCTCACCATGCCTATCTAGAGACAATAACAAGTATTTTGTGACTTTTATTGATGAAAAATCAAAATATACTTGGCTCACATTGTTACCATCTAAAGATAGGGTTTATGATGCATTTGTTAATTTTCAGAATTATGTTACTAATCATTTCAATGCAAAAATAAAGGTACTAAGATCAGATAATGGGGGAGAGTACATCAGTCATAGACTCCAAGATCATTTGTCCAAACACGGCATTCTACAACAAACGAGTTGTCCATATACGCCCCAACAGAATGGCGTGGCCGAGAGGAAGAACCGGCACCTTATGGAAGTGGCGAGGTCGATGATGTTCCAAACCAATGTCACCAAACGATTCTGGGGAGATGCTGTCATGACGGCTTGCTACTTGATTAATAGGACTCCTACCAAAGTTCTACAAGACAAATCTCCATATGAGGTACTCAATCAATTTAAACCATCTTTGGATCACTTACGCGTTTTCGGGTGTGTATGCTTTGTTTTGGTTCCAGGGGAACAAAGGACTAAGCTCGACGCCAAAAGCACCAAATGTATGTTCATTGGCTACTCGACAAGTCAGAAGGGCTATAAGTGCTATGATCCAGCTGCTGGCCGCCTACATATCTCTCGAGAAGTGCGGTTCCTTGAACACCAAGGATACTATGCGACAAAGGATTGGGACAGTCTCAAGGATCTCTCTCGGTCCAACTCTGATCGTTCGGCCAACCTACGGTTCCTCCTCGATCACCTCGGCATCACCACTCCATCAAGCCCGTCGAGCCATGCTCAGCCTACTCCGACCTCACATGAACCGGATGTACCCGCTATCTCACCCGTAGAAGAAGAAGTTCAAGAAAATGCCTCCGTGCCGCTTGTTCCTCCTCCGGCTGAACCATGTGCCGAGCCTACTCATGAGGACAATGATCATCTCGTGACCTCAACCGATGCTCTCCCACGGGAATCTATGGTTGCTCTTCCCCGGCGAAGTCAACGTCTAAAGTTTCATCCTTCGACATGGAAAGATAAGCGGGTCTACTACAACAATCAGGCCGTGGCCCATCCTATCCAAGCGGTGTGTTCACTTGACCTGGTTCCTCAGGAACACGCTGCCTTCCTCACCAAGATTGATGCTCAATTCGTTCCTCAAACCTATGATGAAGCCAAAGAGCACAAAGAGTGGTTAGCGGCGGTTGATGCTGAGACCGATGCTATGATCCGGAACCACACTTGGGACGAAGCGGATCTTCCCAAGGGAAAGAAGGTGGTCGGCTCAAAATGGGTCTTCACAATTAAGTACCTGAGCAATGGCGACGTGGAGCGCTATAAGGCTCGCCTTGTGGCTCGCGGTTTCACACAAACATACGGTACCGACTATACGGACACGTTTGCCCCGGTCGCCAAGCTGCACACCGTTCGTGTCGTTCTCTCCTTGGCTACAAACCTCTCGTGGGACCTTTGGCAGATGGACGTCAAGAATGCCTTCCTTCAGGGGGAGCTTGAAGAAGAAGTGTATATGCACCCACCTCCGGGCTTCGCACATCTTGTGGCTCCGGGCAAAGTTCTCCGCCTTCGCAAGGCCATCTACGGCCTCAAACAATCCCCTCGGGCGTGGTACCACAAACTCAGCTCGACACTTCGCACCAATGGTTTTCGACGCTCGGAAGCCGACCACACATTGTTCACTCTACGGACTGCCGGCGGTCGCGTCGTGGTGCTCGTCTATGTCGATGATATAATCATCACTGGCGATGACAAGGAAGGTATTTCCACTACCAAGACTCTCCTTCACTCAGCCTTTGACATCAAGGACCTCGGCGAACTGAAATATTTTCTTGGGATTGAAATCTCCCGATCGCCGGAAGGACTCTTTCTCTCCCAACGGAAGTACACGCTGGACTTGCTCAAGGAAACTGGTAAGCTGGGGGCTAAACCGGTCTCTACGCCACTAGAAGAAGGCTACCAGGTCAAGCGAAAGGGGGAGATGAAGACGTTACCGAACAAGTTGGCTGAGCCATATGAGGACGTGGGCAGATATAGGCGGCTGGTTGGGAAGCTGATTTATCTCACCATCACACGGCCGGATCTGTGCTATGCTGTGAACCAAGTAAGCCAGCACATGAAAGCACCAACAAACTTTGATTGGAACACTGTTGAGAGGATCCTATGCTATCTAAAGGGAAGCCCTGGCCGCGGCATTTGGATGGGAAAGAACAACAATACCGAGCTTGTTGGCTATTGCGACGCGGATTATGCGGGCGACACAACCGATAGAAGGTCTACAACAGGATACTGTACGTTTGTTGGTGGGAACCTAGTCACTTGGAAGTCGAAGAAACAGAAGGTGGTGTCTCAATCAAGTGCCGAGTCAGAATATAGGGCCATGAAGAAGCTCACAAACGAGCTAACTTGGCTCAAAGGTCTTCTCAAGGACCTTGGAGTGGAGATAGATGAACCCATCACTATGCACTGTGACAACAAGGCTGCAATACATATAGCAACCAACTCTGTTTTCCATGAGAGGACCAAGCATAT
This sequence comes from Camelina sativa, assembly GCF_030686135.1. Lineage (NCBI taxonomy): Eukaryota > Viridiplantae > Streptophyta > Magnoliopsida > Brassicales > Brassicaceae > Camelina > Camelina sativa. Next base: position 6,373,718 of record NC_141881.1, on the reverse strand, counting down.
CGAAGTAGACTGCCACACAGTGCGAGAGAAGATTGAAGAAGGGGTTGTCTTACCGTGTCACACGCCGAGCAAGGACCAACTGGCCGATATTTTCACAAAAGCCACTAGTCCACAGATTTGCGAGTATATCTCTAGCAAACTTGGACTAGTCGATCCTACACATCCATGAGAAGACTCCTCTAACCCGTGGAGAGCACACTCTTTTCCTTGATATGGTTTTGTCCCATGTGGTTTTCCATATTAAGGTTTTTAACGAGGTGGTCTTGTGCGGGTTCCAAGCTTAGCCGTTTCACTTGGCTAAGCTTGAGGGGGAGTATTGACCATGTTACTTAAGACTTGGAGGTTGTCCGTACGGACGTCCGTACGATCGTCCTAATGGCCACCCTTAAGGTTGAGGCCTATTGAGAGAAATGAGAAGGCTTGGGGTTGGAAACAATACCAAGCCCATTAGAAGGATCTCGAAGAAGAATGTGACTGTTGGAGGATAAGAGTCACGAGATAGCTTCCCTTAGGGAGACAAGGTCACGTCGCTTTCTATCTTGGGATCGCTCCCTTCTCTCTCTTCATGTCTCTATCTACAAGTTGTCGAGTTGGTGGGATTGGTAACCTAGTTTTCATTCTATTTAAGGCCTTTGGCCGACATTGTAAAAGCCATTCTAATACAAGCTCTCATTTTATCTCACATTCTCTCTAATTTGCTTCCGCATACTCAACTTAAACCAACACTTCTAAGCAATGTTTTCTTGGTTTTAGCCTGTTTTGGGACAAAATGGGTATAAGTGGCTTTTAGACTCTCCACATCTATCTCAAACTCTTATAATTAGACAGTTGCATTGGATTAAGACACATTTTAACCCCAGAAACACTAATATAGCTGTTTACAGCTTCTAAGCAATGTTTTCTTTGTTTTAGCCTGTTTTGGGACAAAATGGGTATGTGGCTTTTAAACTCTCCACATCTATCTCAAACTACTATAATTAGTTAGTTGCATTGGATTAAGACACATTTTAACCCCATAAACACTAACATAGCTGTTTACAGCTTCTAAACAATGTTTTCCTTGTTTTAGCCTGTTTTGGGACAAAATGGGTATAAGTGGCTTTTAAACTCTCCACATCTATCTCAAAGTCTTATAATTAGTTAGTTTCAATGGATTAAGACACATTTTAACCCCAGAAACACTAACATAGCTGTTTACAGCTTCTAAGCAATGTTTTCTTGGTTTTAGCCTGTTTCGGGACAAAATGGGTATAAGTGGCTTTTAAACTCTCCACATCTATCTCAAACTCTTATAACTAGTCAGTTGCATTGGATTAAGACACATTTTAACCCCAGAAACACTAACATAGCTGTTTAGTGCTTCTAAGCAATGTTTTCTTGGTTTTAGCCTGTTTTGGGACAAAATGGGTATAAGTGGCTTTTAGACTCTCCACATCTATCTCAAACTCTTATAATTAGACAGTTGCATTGGATTAAGACACATTTTAACCCCAGAAACACTAACATAGCTGTTTACAGCTTCTAAGCAATGTTTTCTTTGTTTTAGCCTGTTTTGGGACAAAATGGGTATAAGTGTCTTTTAAGCTCTCCACATCTATCTCAAACTCTTATAATTAGTTAGTTGCATTGGATTAAGACACATTTTAACCCCAGAAACACTAGCATAGCTGTTTACAGCTTCTAAGCAATGTTTTCTTGGTTTTAGCCTGTTTTGGGACAAAATGGGTATAAGTGGCTTTTAAACTCTCCACATCTATCTCAAACTCTTATAACTAGTCTGTAGCATTGGATTAAGACACATTTTAACCCCAGAAACAATAACATAGTTGTTTACAGCTTCTAAGCAATGTTTTCTTTGTTTTAGCCTGTTTTGGGACAAAATGGGTATAAGTGGCTTTTAGACTCTCCACATCTATCTCAAACTCTTATAATTAGTTAGTTGCATTGGATTAAGACACATTTTAACCCCAGAAACACTAACATAGCTGTTTACAGCTTCTAAACAATGTTTTCCTTGTTTTAGCCTGTTTTGGGACAAAATGGGTATAAGTGGCTTTTAAATTCTCCACATCTATCTTAAAGTCTTATAATTAGTTAGTTGCATTGGATTAAGACACATTTTAACCCCAGAAACACAAACAAAGCTGTTTAGTGCTTCTAAGCAATGTTTTCTTGGTTTTAGCCTGTTTTGGGACAAAATGGGTATAAGTGGCTTTTAGACTCTCCACATCTATCTCAAACTCTTATAATTAGACAGTTGCATTGGATTAAGACACATTTTAACCCCAGAAACACTAACATAGCTGTTTACAGCTTCTAAGCAATGTTTTCTTTGTTTTAGCCTGTTTTGGGACAAAATGGGTATAAGTGGCTTTTAGACTCTCCACATCTATCTCAAACTCTTATAATTAGTTAGTTGCAATGGATTAAGACACATTTTAACCCCAGAAACACTAACATAGCTGTTTACAGCTTCTAAACAATGTTTTCCTTGTTCTAGCCTGTTTTGGGACAAAATGGGTATAAGTGGCTTTTAAACTCTCCACATCTATCTTAAAGTCTTATAATTAGTTAGTTTCAATGGATTAAGACACATTTTAACCCCAGAAACACTAACATAGCTGTTTACAGCTTCTAAGCAATTTTTTCTTGGTTTTAGCCTGTTTTGGGACAAAATGGGTATAAGTGGCTTTTAAACTCTCCACATCTATCTCAATCTCTTATAATTAGTTAGTTTCAATGGATTAAGACACATTTTAACCCCAGAAACATTAACATAGCTGTTTACAGCTTCTAAGCAATGTTTTCTTTGTTTTAGCCTGTTTTGGGACAAAATGGGTATAAGTGTCTTTTAAACTCTCCACATCTATCTCAAACTCTTATAATTAGTTAGTTGCATTGGATTAAGACACATTTAACCCATAAACACTAACATAGCTGTTTACAGCTTCTAAGCAATGTTTTCTTGGTTTTAGCCTCTTTTGGGACAAAATGGGTATAAGTGGCTTTTAGACTCTCCACATCTATCTCAAACTCTTATAATTAGACAGTTGCATTGGATTAAGACACATTTTAACCCCAGAAACACTAACATAGCTGTTTACAGCTTCTAAGCAATGTTTTCTTGGTTTTAGCCTGTTTTGGGACAAAATGGGTATAAGTGGCTTTTAAACTCTCCACATCTATCTCAATCTCTTATAATTAGTTAGTTTCAATGGATTAAGACACATTTTAACCCCAGAAACATTAACATAGCTGTTTACAGCTTCTAAGCAATGTTTTCTTTGTTTTAGCCTGTTTTGGGACAAAATGGGTATAAGTGTCTTTTAAACTCTCCACATCTATCTCAAACTCTTATAATTAGTTAGTTGCATTGGATTAAGACACATTTTAACCCATAAACACTAACATAGCTGTTTACAGCTTCTAAGCAATGTTTTCTTGGTTTTAGCCTCTTTTGGGACAAAATGGGTATAAGTGGCTTTTAGACTCTCCACATCTATCTCAAACTCTTATAATTAGACAGTTGCACTGGATTAAGACACACTTTAACCCCAGAAACACTAACTTAGCTGTTTACAGCTTCTAAGCAATGTTTTCTTGGTTTTAGCCTGTTTTGGGACAAAATGGGTATAAGTGGCTTTTAAACTCTCCACATCTATCTCAAACTCTTATAATTAGTTAGTTTCAATGGATTAAGACACATTTTAACCCCAGAAACATTAACATAGCTGTTTACAGCTTCTAAGCAATGTTTTCTTGGTTTTAGCCTGTTTTGGGACAAAATGGGTATAAGTGGCTTTTAAACTCTCCACATCTATCTCAAACTCTTATAATTAGTTAGTTGCATTGGATTAAGACACATTTTAACCCATAAACACTTACATAGCTGTTTACAGCTTCTAAGCAATGTTTTCTTGGTTTTAGCCTGTTTTGGGACAAAATGGGTATAAGTGGCTTTTAAACTCTCCACATCTATCTCAATCTCTTATAATTAGTTAGTTGCATTGGATTAAGACACATTTTAACCCCAGAAACACTAACAAAGCTGTTTAGTGCTTCTAAGCAATGTTTTCTTGGTTTTAGCCTGTTTTGGGACAAAATGGGTATAAGTGGCTTTTAGACTCTCCACATCTATCTCAAACTCTTATAATTAGACAGTTGCATTGGATTAAGACACATTTTAACCCCATAAACACTAACAAAGCTGTTTAGTGCTTCTAAACAATGTTTTCTTTGTTTTAGCCTGTTTTGGGACAAAATGGGTATAGGTGGCTTTTAAACTCTCCACATCTATCTCAAACTCTTATAATTAGTTAGTTGCATTGGATTAAGACACATTTTAACCCCAGAAACACTAACAAAGCTGTTTAGTGCTTCTAAGCAATGTTTTCTTGGTTTTAGCCTGTTTTGCGACAAAATGGGTATAAGTGGCTTTTAGACTCTCCACATCTATCTCAAACTCTTATAATTAGACAGTTGCATTGGATTAAGACACATTTTAACCCCATAAACACTAACAAAGCTGTTTAGTGCTTCTAAACAATGTTTTCTTTGTTTTAGCCTGTTTTGGGACAAAATGGGTATAGGTGGCTTTTAAACTCTCCACATCTATCTCAAACTCTTATAATTAGTTAGTTGCATTGGATTAAGACACATTTTAACCCCATAAACACTAACAAAGCTGTTTAGTGCTTCTAAGCAATGTTTTCTTGGTTTTAGCCTGTTTTGGGACAAAATGGGTATAACTGGCTTTTAAACTCTCCACATCTATCTCAATCTCTTATAATTAGTTAGTTGCATTGGATTAAGACACATTTTAACCCCAGAAACACTAACAAAGCTGTTTAGTGCTTCTAAGCAATATTTTCTTGGTTTTAGCCTGTTTTGGGACAAAATGGGTATTAGTGGCTTTTAAACTCTCCACATCTATCTTAAAGTCTTATAATTAGTTAGTTTTGAATGGATTAAGACACATTTTAACCCCAGAAACACTAACAAAGCTGTTTAGTGCTTCTAAGCAATGTTTTCTTGGTTTTAGCCTGTTTTGGGACAAAATGGGTATAAGTGGCTTTTAGACTCCCCACATCTATCTCAAACTCTTATAATTAGACGGTTGCACTGGATTAAGATACATTTTAACCCCAGAAACACTAACATAGCTGTTTACAGCTTCTAAGCAATGTTTTCTTTGTTTTAGCCTGTTTTGTGACAAAATGGGTATAAGTGGCTTTTAGACTCTCCACATCTATCTCAAACTCTTATAATTAGACAGTTGCATTGGATTAAGACACATTTTAACCCCAGAAACACTAACATAGCTGTTTACAGCTTCTAAGCGATGTTTTCTTTGTTTTAGCCTGTTTTGGGACAAAATGGGTATAAGTGGCTTTTAGACTCTCCACATCTATCTCAAACTCTTATAATTAGTTAGTTGCAATGGATTAAGACACATTTTAACCCCAGAAACACTAACATAGCTGTTTACAGCTTCTAAACAATGTTTTCCTTGTTCTAGCCTGTTTTGGGACAAAATGGGTATAAGTGGCTTTTAAACTCTCCACATCTATCTTAAAGTCTTATAATTAGTTAGTTTCAATGGATTAAGACACATTTTAACCCCAGAAACACTAACATAGCTGTTTACAGCTTCTAAGCAATGTTTTCTTGGTTTTAGCCTGTTTTGGGACAAAATGGGTATAAGTGGCTTTTAAACTCTCCACATCTATCTCAATCTCTTATAATTAGTTAGTTTCAATGGATTAAGACACATTTTAACCCCAGAAACATTAACATAGCTGTTTACAGCTTCTAAGCAATGTTTTCTTTGTTTTAGCCTGTTTTGGGACAAAATGGGTATAAGTGTCTTTTAAACTCTCCACATCTATCTCAAACTCTTATAATTAGTTAGTTGCATTGGATTAAGACACATTTTAACCCATAAACACTAACATAGCTGTTTACAGCTTCTAAGCAATGTTTTCTTGGTTTTAGCCTCTTTTGGGACAAAATGGGTATAAGTGGCTTTTAGACTCTCCACATCTATCTCAAACTCTTATAATTAGACAGTTGCATTGGATTAAGACACATTTTAACCCCAGAAACACTAACATAGCTGTTTACAGCTTCTAAGCAATGTTTTCTTTGTTTTAGCCTGTTTTGGGACAAAATGGGTATAAGTGGCTTTTAAACTCTCCACATCTATCTCAATCTCTTATAATTAGTTAGTTTCAATGGATTAAGACACATTTTAACCCCAGAAACATTAACATAGCTGTTTACAGCTTCTAAGCAATGTTTTCTTTGTTTTAGCCTGTTTTGGGACAAAATGGGTATAAGTGGCTTTTAAACTCTCCACATCTATCTCAATCTCTTATAACTAGTTAGTTGCATTGGATTAAGACACATTTTAACCCCAGAAACACTAACAAAGCTGTTTAGTGCTTCTAAGCAATGTTTTCTTGGTTTTAGCCTGTTTTGGGACAAAATGGGTATAAGTGGCTTTTAGACTCTCCACATCTATCTCAAACTCTTATAATTAGACAGTTGCATTGGATTAAGACACATTTTAACCCCATAAACACTAACAAAGCTGTTTAGTGCTTCTAAACAATGTTTTCTTTGTTTTAGCCTGTTTTGGGACAAAATGGGTATAGGTGGCTTTTAAACTCTCCACATCTATCTCAAACTCTTATAATTAGTTAGTTGCATTGGATTAAGACACCTTTTAACCCCATAAACACTAACAAAGCTGTTTAGTGCTTCTAAGCAATGTTTTCTTGGTTTTAGCCTGTTTTGGGACAAAATGGGTATAACTGGCTTTTAAACTCTCCACATCTATCTCAATCTCTTATAATTAGTTAGTTGCATTGGATTAAGACACATTTTAACCCCAGAAACACTAACAAAGCTGTTTAGTGCTTCTAAGCAATATTTTCTTGGTTTTAGCCTGTTTTGGGACAAAATGGGTATTAGTGGCTTTTAAACTCTCCACATCTATCTTAAACTCTTATAATTAGACAGTTGCACTGGATTAAGATACATTTTAACCCCAGAAACACTAACATAGCTGTTTACAGCTTCTAAGCAATGTTTTCTTTGTTTTAGCCTGTTTTGGGACAAAATGGGTATAAATGGCTTTTAAACTCTCCACATCTATCTCAAACTCCTATAATTAGTTAGTTGCATAGGATTAAGACACATTTTAACCCCAGAAACACTAACATAGCTGTTTAGTGCTTCTAAGCAATGTTTTCTTGGTTTTAGCCTGTTTTGGGACAAAATGGGTATAAGTGGCTTTTAAACTCTCCACATCTATCTCAAACTCTTATAATTGGACAGTTGCATTGGATTAAGACACATTTTAACCCCAGAAACACTAACATAGCTGTTTACAGCCTCTAAGCAATGTTTTCTTTGTTTTAGCCTGTTTTGAGACAAAATGGGTATAAGTGTCTTTTAAGCTCTCCACATCTATCTCAAACTCTTATAACTAGTCTGTAGCATTGGATTAAGACACATGTCAACCCCAGAAACACTAACATAGCTGTTTACAGCTTCTAAGCAATGTTTTCTTTGTTTTAGCCTGTTTTGAGACAAAATGGGTATAAGTGGCTTTTAGACTCTCCACATCTATCTCAAACTCTTATAATTAGTTAGTTGCATTGGATTAAGACACATTTTAACCCCAGAAACACTAACATAGCTGTTTACAGCTTCTAAACAATGTTTTCCTTGTTTTAGCCTGTTTTGGGACAAAATGGGTATAAGTGGCTTTTAAAAATCTGCACATCTATCTTAAAGTCTTATAATTAGTTAGTTTCAATGGATTAAGACACATTTTAACCCCAGAAACCCAAACAAAGCTGTTTAGTGCTTCTAAGCAATGTTTTCTTGGTTTTAGCCTGTTTTGGGACAAAATGGGTATAATTGGCTTTTAGACTCTCCACATCTATCTCAAACTCTTATGATTAGACAGTTGCATTGGATTAAGACACATTTTGACCCCAGAAAAACTAACATAGCTGTTTACAGCTTCTAAGCAATGTTTTCTTTGTTTTAGCCTGTTTTGGGACAAAATGGGTATAAGTGGCTTTTAGACTCTCCACATCTATCTCAAACTCTTATAATTAGTTAGTTGCAATGGATTAAGACACATTTTAACCCCAGAAACACTAACATAGCTGTTTACAGCTTCTAAACAATGTTTTCCTTGTTCTAGCCTGTTTTGGGACAAAATGGGTATAAGTGGCTTTTAAACTCTCCACATCTATCTTAAAGTCTTATAATTAGTTAGTTTCAATGGATTAAGACACATTTTAACCCCAGAAACACTAACATAGCTGTTTACAGCTTCTAAGCAATGTTTTCTTGGTTTTAGCCTGTTTTGGGACAAAATGGGTATAAGTGGCTTTTAAACTCTCCACATCTATCTCAATCTCTTATAATTAGTTAGTTTCAATGGATTAAGACACATTTTAACCCCAGAAACACTAACATAGCTGTTTAGTGCTTCTAAGCAATGTTTTCTTGGTTTTAGCCTGTTTTGGGACAAAATGGGTATAAGTGGCTTTTAGACTCTCCACATCTATCTCAAACTCTTATAATTAGACAGTTGCATTGGATTAAGACACATTTTAACCCCAGAAACACTAACATAGCTGTTTACAGCTTCTAAGCAATGTTTTCTTTGTTTTAGCCTGTTTTGGGACAAAATGGGTATAAGTGTCTTTTAAGCTCTCCACATCTATCTCAAACTCTTATAATTAGTTAGTTGCATTGGATTAAGACACATTTTAACCCCAGAAACACTAGCATAGCTGTTTACAGCTTCTAAGCAATGTTTTCTTGGTTTTGGCCTGTTTTGGGACAAAATGGGTATAAGTGGCTTTTAAACTCTCCACATCTATCTCAAACTCTTATAACTAGTCTGTAGCATTGGATTAAGACACATTTTAACCCCAGAAACACTAACATAGCTGTTTACAGCTTCTAAGCAATGTTTTCTTTGTTTTAGCCTGTTTTGGGACAAAATGGGTATAAGTGTCTTTTAAGCTCTCCACATCTATCTCAAACTCTTATAATTAGTTAGTTGCATTGGATTAAGACACCTTTTAACCCCAGAAACACTAACATAGCTGTTTACAGCTTCTAAGCAATGTTTTCTTGGTTTTGGCCTGTTTTGGGACAAAATGGGTATAAGTGGCTTTTAAACTCTCCACATCTATCTCAAACTCTTATAACTAGTCTGTAGCATTGGATTAAGACACATTTTAACCCCAGAAACACTAACATAGCTGTTTACAGCTTCTAAGCAATGTTTTCTTTGTTTTAGCCTGTTTTGGGACAAAATGGGTATAAGTGGCTTTTAGACTCTCCACATCTATCTCAAACTCTTATAATTAGTTAGTTGCATTGGATTAATACACATTTTAACCCCAGAAACACTAACATAGCTGTTTACAGCTTCTAAACAATGTTTCCTTGTTTTAGCCTGTTTTGGGACAAAATGGGTATAAGTGGCTTTTAAATTCTCCACATCTATCTTAAAGTCTTATAATTAGTTAGTTTCAATGGATTAAGACACATTTTAACCCCAGCAACACAAACAAAGCTGTTTAGTGCTTCTAAGCAATGTTTTCTTGGTTTTAGCCTGTTTTTGGACAAAATGGGTATAAGTGGCTTTTAGACTCTCCACATCTATCTCAAACTCTTATAATTAGACAGTTGCATTGGATTAAGACACATTTTAACCCCAGAAACACTAACATAGCTGTTTACAGCTTCTAAGCAATGTTTTCTTTGTTTTAGCCTGTTTTGGGACAAAATGGGTATAAGTGGCTTTTAGACTCTCCACATCTATCTCAAACTCTTATAATTAGTTAGTTGCATTGGATTAAGACACATTTTAACCCCAGAAACACTAACATAGCTGTTTACAGCTTCTAAACAATGTTTTCCTTGTTCTAGCCTGTTTTGGGACAAAATGGGTATAAGTTGCTTTTAAACTCTCCACATCTATCTTAAAGTCTTATAATTAGTTAGTTTCAATGGATTAAGACACATTTTAACCCCAGAAACACTAACATAGCTGTTTACAGCTTCTAAGCAATGTTTTCTTGGTTTTAGCCTGTTTTGGGACAAAATGGGTATAAGTGGCTTTTAAACTCTCCACATCTATCTCAATCTCTTATAATTAGTTAGTTTCAATGGATTAAGACACATTTTAACCCCAGAAACATTAACATAGCTGTTTACAGCTTCTAAGCAATGTTTTCTTTGTTTTAGCCTGTTTTGGGACAAAATGGGTATAAGTGGCTTTTAAACTCTCCACATCTATCTCAAACTCTTATAATTAGTTAGTTGCATTGGATTAAGACACATTTTAACCCATAAACACTAACATAGCTGTTTACAGCTTCTAAGCAATGTTTTCTTGGTTTTAGCCTGTTTTGGGACAAAATGGGTATAAGTGGCTTTTAAACTCTCCACATCTATCTCAATCTCTTATAATTAGTTAGTTCCATTGGATTAAGACACATTTTAACCCCAGAAACACTAACAAAGCTGTTTAGTGCTTCTAATCAATGTTATCTTGGTTTTAGCCTGTTTTGGGACAAAATGGGTATAAGTGGTTTTAGACTCTCCACATCTATCTCAAACTCTTATAATTAGACAGTTGCATTGGATTAAGACACATTTTAACCCCATAAACACTAACAAAGCTGTTTAGTGCTTCTAAACAATGTTTTCTTTGTTTTAGCCTGTTTTGGGACAAAATGGGTATAGGTGGCTTTTAAACTCTCCACATCTATCTCAAACTCTTATAATTAGTTAGTTGCATTGGATTAAGACACATTTTAACCCCATAAACACTAACAAAGCTGTTTAGTGCTTCTAAGCAATGTTTTCTTGGTTTTAGCCTGTTTTGGGACAAAATGGGTATAAGTGGCTTTTAAACTCTCCACATCTATCTCAATCTCTTATAATTAGTTAGTTGCATTGGATTAAGACACATTTTAACCCGAGAAACACTAACAAAGCTGTTTACTGCTTCTAAGCAATATTTTCTTGGTTTTAGCCTGTTTTGGGAAAAATGGGTATTAGTGGCTTTTAAACTCTCCACATCTATTTCAAACTCTTATAACTAGTCAATTGCATTGGATTAAGACACATTTTAACCCCAGAAACACTAACAAAGCTGTTTAGTGCTTCTAAGCAATGTTTTCTTGGTTTTAGCCTGTTTTGGGACAAAATGGGTATAAGTGGCTTTTAGACTCCCCACATCTATCTCAAACTCTTATAATTAGACAGTTGCACTGGATTAAGATACATTTTAACCCCAGAAACACTAACATAGCTGTTTACAGCTTCTAAGCAATGTTTTCTTTGTTTTAGCTTTTTTTGGGACAAAATGGGTATAAGTGGCTTTTAAACTCTCCACATCTATCTCAAACTCCTATAATTAGTTAGTTGCATAGGATTAAGACACATTTTAACCCCAGAAACACTAACATAGCTGTTTAGTGCTTCTAAGCAATGTTTTCTTGGTTTTAGCCTGTTTTGGGACAAAATGGGTATAAGTGGCTTTTAGACTCTCCACATCTATCTCAAACTCTTATAATTAGACAGTTGCATTGGATTAAGACACATTTTAACCCCAGAAACACTAACATAGCTGTTTACAGCTTCTAAGCAATGTTTTCTTTGTTTTAGCCTGTTTTGGGACAAAATGGGTATAAGTGTCTTTTAAGCTCTCCACATCTATCTCAAACTCTTATAATTAGTTAGTTGCATTGGATTAAGACACATTTTAACCCCAGAAACACTAGCATAGCTGTTTACAGCTTCTAAGCAATGTTTTCTTGGTTTTAGCCTGTTTTGGGACAAAATGGGTATAAGTGGCTTTTAAACTCTCCACATCTATCTCAAACTCTTATAACTAGTCTGTAGCATTGGATTAAGACACATTTTAACTCCAGAAACACTAACATAGCTGTTTACAGCTTCTAAGCAATGTTTTCTTTGTTTTAGCCTGTTTTGGGACAAAATGGGTATAAGTGGCTTTTAGACTCTCCACATCTATCTCAAACTCTTATAATTAGTTAGTTGCATTGGATTAAGACACATTTTAACCCCAGAAACACTAACATAGCTGTTTACAGCTTCTAAACAATGTTTTCCTTGTTTTAGCCTGTTTTGGGACAAAATGGGTATAAGTGGCTTTTAAATTCTCCACATCTATCTTAAAGTCTTATAATTAGTTAGTTTCAATGGATTAAGACACATTTTAACCCCAGAAACACAAACAAAGCTGTTTAGTGCTTCTAAGCAATGTTTTCTTGGTTTTAGCCTGTTTTGGGACAAAATGGGTATAAGTGGCTTTTAGACTCTCCACATCTATCTCAAACTCTTATAATTAGACAGTTGCATTGGATTAAGACACATTTTAACCCCAGAAACACTAACATAGCTATTTACAGCTTCTAAGCAATGTTTTCTTTGTTTTAGCCTGTTTTGGGACAAAATGGGTATAAGTGGCTTTTAGACTCTCCACATCTTATCTCAAACTCTTATAATTAGTTAGTTGCATTGGATAAAGACACATTTTAACCCCAGAAACACTAACATAGCTGTTTACAGCTTCTAAACAATGTTTTCCTTGTTCTAGCCTGTTTTGGGACAAAATGGGTATAAGTGGCTTTTAAACTCTCCACATCTATCTTAAAGTCTTATAATTAGTTAGTTTCAATGGATTAAGACACATTTTAACCCCAGAAACATTAACATAGCTGTTTACAGCTTCTAAGCAATGTTTTCTTGGTTTTAGCCTGTTTTGGGACAAAATGGGTATAAGTGGCTTTTAAACTCTCCACATCTATCTCAAACTCTTAAAATTAGTTAGTTGCATTGGATTAAGACACATTTTAACCCCATAAACACTAACATAGCTGTTTACAGCTTCTAAGCAATGTTTTTTTGGTTTTAGCCTCTTTTGGGACAAAATGGGTATAAGTGGCTTTTAAACTCTCCACATCTATCTTAAAGTCTTATAATTAGTTAGTTTCAATGGATTAAGACACATTTTAACCCCAGAAACACTAACATAGCTGTTTACAGCTTCTAAGCAATGTTTTCTTGGTTTTAGCCTGTTTTGGGACAAAATCGGTATAAGTGGCTTTTAAACTCTCCACATCTATCTCAAACTCCTATAACTAGTCAGTGGCATTGGATAAAGACACATTTTAACCCCAGAAACACTAACATAGCTGTTTACAGCTTCTAAGCAATGTTTTCTTTGTTTTATCCTGTTTTGGGACAAAATGGGTATAAGTGGCTTTTAAACTCTCCACATCTATCTCAAACTCTTATAATTAGTTAGTTGCATTGGATTAAGACACATTTTAACCCCATAAACACTAACAAAGCTGTTTAGTGCTTCTAAGCAATGTTTTCTTGGTTTTAGCCTGTTTTGGGACAAAATGGGTATAAGTGGCTTTTAAACTCTCCACATCTATCTCAATCTCTTATAATTAGTTAGTTGCATTGGATTAAGACACATTTTAACCCGAGAAACACTAACAAAGCTGTTTACTGCTTCTAAGCAATATTTTCTTGGTTTTAGCCTGTTTTGGGAAAAATGGGCATTAGTGGCTTTTAAACTCTCCACATCTATTTCAAACTCTTATAACTAGTCAGTTGCATTGGATTAAGACACATTTTAACCCCAGAAACACTAACAAAGCTGTTTAGTGCTTCTAAGCAATGTTTTCTTGGTTTTAGCCTGTTTTGGGACAAAATGGGTATAAGTGGCTTTTAGACTCCCCACATCTATCTCAAACTCTTATAATTAGACAGTTGCACTGGATTAAGATACATTTTAACCCCAGAAACACTAACATAGCTGTTTACAGCTTCTAAGCAATGTTTTCTTTGTTTTAGCTTTTTTTGGGACAAAATGGGTATAAGTGGCTTTTAAACTCTCCACATCTATCTCAAACTCCTATAATTAGTTAGTTGCATAGGATTAAGACACATTTTAACCCCAGAAACACTAACATAGCTGTTTAGTGCTTCTAAGCAATGTTTTCTTGGTTTTAGCCTGTTTTGGGACAAAATGGGTATAAGTGGCTTTTAGACTCTCCACATCTATCTCAAACTCTTATAATTAGTTAGTTGCATTGGATAAAGACACATTTTAACCCCAGAAACACTAACATAGCTGTTTACAGCTTCTAAGCAATGTTTTCTTTGTTTTAGCCTGTTTTGGGACAAAATGGGTATAAGTGTCTTTTAAGCTCTCCACATCTATCTCAAACTCTTATAATTAGTTAGTTTCAATGGATTAAGACACATTTTAACCCCAGAAACATTAACATAGCTGTTTACAGCTTCTAAGCAATGTTTTCTTGGTTTTAGCCTGTTTTGGGACAAAATGGGTATAAGTGGCTTTTAAACTCTCCACATCTATCTCAAACTCTTAAAATTAGTTAGTTGCATTGGATTAAGACACATTTTAACCCCATAAACACTAACATAGCTGTTTACAGCTTCTAAGCAATGTTTTTTTGGTTTTAGCCTCTTTTGGGACAAAATGGGTATAAGTGGCTTTTAAACTCTCCACATCTATCTTAAAGTCTTATAATTAGTTAGTTTCAATGGATTAAGACACATTTTAACCCCAGAAACACTAACATAGCTGTTTACAGCTTCTAAGCAATGTTTTCTTGGTTTTAGCCTGTTTTGGGACAAAATCGGTATAAGTGGCTTTTAAACTCTCCACATCTATCTCAAACTCCTATAACTAGTCAGTGGCATTGGATAAAGACACATTTTAACCCCAGAAACACTAACATAGCTGTTTACAGCTTCTAAGCAATGTTTTCTTTGTTTTATCCTGTTTTGGGACAAAATGGGTATAAGTGGCTTTTAAACTCTCCACATCTATCTCAAACTCTTATAATTAGTTAGTTGCATTGGATTAAGACACATTTTAACCCCATAAACACTAACAAAGCTGTTTAGTGCTTCTAAGCAATGTTTTCTTGGTTTTAGCCTGTTTTGGGACAAAATGGGTATAAGTGGCTTTTAAACTCTCCACATCTATCTCAATCTCTTATAATTAGTTAGTTGCATTGGATTAAGACACATTTTAACCCGAGAAACACTAACAAAGCTGTTTACTGCTTCTAAGCAATATTTTCTTGGTTTTAGCCTGTTTTGGGAAAAATGGGTATTAGTGGCTTTTAAACTCTCCACATCTATTTCAAACTCTTATAACTAGTCAGTTGCATTGGATTAAGACACATTTTAACCCCAGAAACACTAACAAAGCTGTTTAGTGCTTCTAAGCAATGTTTTCTTGGTTTTAGCCTGTTTTGGGACAAAATGGGTATAAGTGGCTTTTAGACTCCCCACATCTATCTCAAACTCTTATAATTAGACAGTTGCACTGGATTAAGATACATTTTAACCCCAGAAACACTAACATAGCTGTTTACAGCTTCTAAGCAATGTTTTCTTTGTTTTAGCTTTTTTTGGGACAAAATGGGTATAAGTGGCTTTTAAACTCTCCACATCTATCTCAAACTCCTATAATTAGTTAGTTGCATAGGATTAAGACACATTTTAACCCCAGAAACACTAACATAGCTGTTTAGTGCTTCTAAGCAATGTTTTCTTGGTTTTAGCCTGTTTTGGGACAAAATGGGTATAAGTGGCTTTTAGACTCTCCACATCTATCTCAAACTCTTATAATTAGACAGTTGCATTGGATTAAGACACATTTTAACCCCAGAAACACTAACATAGCTGTTTACAGCTTCTAAGCAATGTTTTCTTTGTTTTAGCCTGTTTTGGGACAAAATGGGTATAAGTGTCTTTTAAGCTCTCCACATCTATCTCAAACTCTTATAATTAGTTAGTTGCATTGGATTAAGACACATTTTAACCCCAGAAACACTAGCATAGCTGTTTACAGCTTCTAAGCAATGTTTTCTTGGTTTTAGCCTGTTTTGGGACAAAATGGGTATAAGTGGCTTTTAAACTCTCCACATCTATCTCAAACTCTTATAACTAGTCTGTAGCATTGGATTAAGACACATTTTAACTCCAGAAACACTAACATAGCTGTTTACAGCTTCTAAGCAATGTTTTCTTTGTTTTAGCCTGTTTTGGGACAAAATGGGTATAAGTGGCTTTTAGACTCTCCACATCTATCTCAAACTCTTATAATTAGTTAGTTGCATTGGATTAAGACACATTTTAACCCCAGAAACACTAACATAGCTGTTTACAGCTTCTAAACAATGTTTTCCTTGTTTTAGCCTGTTTTGGGACAAAATGGGTATAAGTGGCTTTTAAATTCTCCACATCTATCTTAAAGTCTTATAATTAGTTAGTTTCAATGGATTAAGACACATTTTAACCCCAGAAACACAAACAAAGCTGTTTAGTGCTTCTAAGCAATGTTTTCTTGGTTTTAGCCTGTTTTGGGACAAAATGGGTATAAGTGGCTTTTAGACTCTCCACATCTATCTCAAACTCTTATAATTAGACAGTTGCATTGGATTAAGACACATTTTAACCCCAGAAACACTAACATAGCTATTTACAGCTTCTAAGCAATGTTTTCTTTGTTTTAGCCTGTTTTGGGACAAAATGGGTATAAGTGGCTTTTAGACTCTCCACATCTTATCTCAAACTCTTATAATTAGTTAGTTGCATTGGATAAAGACACATTTTAACCCCAGAAACACTAACATAGCTGTTTACAGCTTCTAAACAATGTTTTCCTTGTTCTAGCCTGTTTTGGGACAAAATGGGTATAAGTGGCTTTTAAACTCTCCACATCTATCTTAAAGTCTTATAATTAGTTAGTTTCAATGGATTAAGACACATTTTAACCCCAGAAACATTAACATAGCTGTTTACAGCTTCTAAGCAATGTTTTCTTGGTTTTAGCCTGTTTTAGGACAAAATGGGTATAAGTGGCTTTTAAACTCTCCACATCTATCTCAAACTCTTAAAATTAGTTAGTTGCATTGGATTAAGACACATTTTAACCCATAAACACTAACATAGCTGTTTACAGCTTCTAAGCAATGTTTTTTTGGTTTTAGCCTCTTTTGGGACAAAATGGGTATAAGTGGCTTTTAAACTCTCCACATCTATCTTAAAGTCTTATAATTAGTTAGTTTCAATGGATTAAGAAACATTTTAACCCCATAAACACTAACATAGCTGTTTACAGCTTCTAAGCAATGTTTTTTTGGTTTTAGCCTGTTTTGGGACAAAATCGGTATAAGTGGCTTTTAAACTCTCCACATCTATCTCAAACTCCTATAATTAGTTAGTTGCATTGGATAAAGACACATTTTAACCCCAGAAACACTAACAAAGCTGTTTACAGCTTCTAAGCAATGTTTTCTTGGTTTTAGCCTGTTTTGGGACAAAATGGGTATAAACGGCTTTTAAACTCTCCACATCTATCTCAATCTCTTATAATTAGTTAGTTGCATTGGATTAAGACATATTTTAACCCCAGAAACACTAACAAAGCTGTTTAGTGCTTCTAAGCAATGTTTTCTTGGTTTTAGCCTGTTTTGGGACAAAATGGGTATAAGTGGCTTTTAGACTCTCCACATCTATCTCAATCTCTTATAATTAGTTAGTTGCATTGGATTAAGACACATTTTAACCCGAGAAACACTAACAAAGCTGTTTACTGCTTCTAAGCAATATTTTCTTGGTTTTAGCCTGTTTTGGGAAAAATGGGTATTAGTGGCTTTTAAACTCTCCACATCTATTTCAAACTCTTATAACTAGTCAGTTGCATTGGATTAAGACACATTTTAACCCCAGAAACACTAACAAAGCTGTTTAGTGCTTCTAAGCAATGTTTTCTTGGTTTTAGCCTGTTTTGGGACAAAATGGGTATAAGTGGCTTTTAGACTCCCCACATCTATCTCAAACTCTTATAATTAGACAGTTGCACTGGATTAAGATACATTTTAACCCCAGAAACACTAACATAGCTGTTTACAGCTTCTAAGCAATGTTTTCTTTGTTTTAGCTTTTTTTGGGACAAAATGGGTATAAGTGGCTTTTAAACTCTCCACATCTATCTCAAACTCCTATAATTAGTTAGTTGCATAGGATTAAGACACATTTTAACCCCAGAAACACTAACATAGCTGTTTAGTGCTTCTAAGCAATGTTTTCTTGGTTTTAGCCTGTTTTGGGACAAAATGGGTATAAGTGGCTTTTAGACTCTCCACATCTATCTCAAACTCTTATAATTAGACAGTTGCATTGGATTAAGACACATTTTAACCCCAGAAACACTAACATAGCTGTTTACAGCTTCTAAGCAATGTTTTCTTTGTTTTAGCCTGTTTTGGGACAAAATGGGTATAAGTGTCTTTTAAGCTCTCCACATCTATCTCAAACTCTTATAATTAGTTAGTTGCATTGGATTAAGACACATTTAACCCCAGAAACACTAGCATAGCTGTTTACAGCTTCTAAGCAATGTTTTCTTGGTTTTAGCCTGTTTTGGGACAAAATGGGTATAAGTGGCTTTTAAACTCTCCACATCTATCTCAAACTCTTATAACTAGTCTGTAGCATTGGATTAAGACACATTTTAACTCCAGAAACACTAACATAGCTGTTTACAGCTTCTAAGCAATGTTTTCTTTGTTTTAGCCTGTTTTGGGACAAAATGGGTATAAGTGGCTTTTAGACTCTCCACATCTATCTCAAACTCTTATAATTAGTTAGTTGCATTGGATTAAGACACATTTTAACCCCAGAAACACTAACATAGCTGTTTACAGCTTCTAAACAATGTTTTCCTTGTTTTAGCCTGTTTTGGGACAAAATGGGTATAAGTGGCTTTTAAATTCTCCACATCTATCTTAAAGTCTTATAATTAGTTAGTTTCAATGGATTAAGACACATTTTAACCCCAGAAACACAAACAAAGCTGTTTAGTGCTTCTAAGCAATGTTTTCTTGGTTTTAGCCTGTTTTGGGACAAAATGGGTATAAGTGGCTTTTAGACTCTCCACATCTATCTCAAACTCTTATAATTAGACAGTTGCATTGGATTAAGACACATTTTAACCCCAGAAACACTAACATAGCTATTTACAGCTTCTAAGCAATGTTTTCTTTGTTTTAGCCTGTTTTGGGACAAAATGGGTATAAGTGGCTTTTAGACTCTCCACATCTTATCTCAAACTCTTATAATTAGTTAGTTGCATTGGATAAAGACACATTTTAACCCCAGAAACACTAACATAGCTGTTTACAGCTTCTAAACAATGTTTTCCTTGTTCTAGCCTGTTTTGGGACAAAATGGGTATAAGTGGCTTTTAAACTCTCAACATCTATCTTAAAGTCTTATAATTAGTTAGTTTCAATGGATTAAGACACATTTTAACCCCAGAAACATTAACATAGCTGTTTACAGCTTCTAAGCAATGTTTTCTTGGTTTTAGCCTGTTTTGGGACAAAATGGGTATAAGTGGCTTTTAAACTCTCCACATCTATCTCAAACTCTTAAAATTAGTTAGTTGCATTGGATTAAGACACATTTTAACCCATAAACACTAACATAGCTGTTTACAGCTTCTAAGCAATGTTTTTTTGGTTTTAGCCTCTTTTGGGACAAAATGGGTATAAGTGGCTTTTAAACTCTCCACATCTATCTTAAAGTCTTATAATTAGTTAGTTTCAATGGATTAAGACACATTTTAACCCCAGAAACACTAACATAGCTGTTTACAGCTTCTAAGCAATGTTTTCTTGGTTTTAGCCTGTTTTGGGACAAAATCGGTATAAGTGGCTTTTAAACTCTCCACATCTATCTCAAACTCCTATAATTAGTTAGTTGCATTGGATAAAGACACATTTTAACCCCAGAAACACTAACAAAGCTGTTTACAGCTTCTAAGCAATGTTTTCTTGGTTTTAGCCTGTTTTGGGACAAAATGGGTATAAACGGCTTTTAAACTCTCCACATCTATCTCAATCTCTTATAATTAGTTAGTTGCATTGGATTAAGACATATTTTAACCCCAGAAACACTAACAAAGCTGTTTAGTGCTTCTAAGCAATGTTTTCTTGGTTTTAGCCTGTTTTGGGACAAAATGGGTATAAGTGGCTTTTAGACTCTCCACATCTATCTCAAACTCTTATAATTAGACAGTTGCATTGGATTAAGACACATTTTAACCCCAGAAACACTAATATAGCTGTTTACAGCTTCTAAGCAATGTTTTCTTTGTTTTAGCCTGTTTTGGGACAAAATGGGTATGTGGCTTTTAAACTCTCCACATCTATCTCAAAATACTATAATTAGTTAGTTGCATTGGATTAAGACACATTTTAACCCCATAAACACTAACATAGCTGTTTACAGCTTCTAAACAATGTTTTCCTTGTTTTAGCCTGTTTTGGGACAAAATGGGTATAAGTGGCTTTTAAACTCTCCACATCTATCTTAAAGTCTTATAATTAGTTAGTTTCAATGGATTAAGACACATTTTAACCCCAGAAACACTAACATAGCTGTTTACAGCTTCTAAGCAATGTTTTCTTGGTTTTAGCCTGTTTCGGGACAAAATGGGTATAAGTGGCTTTTAAACTCTCCACATCTATCTCAAACTCTTATAACTAGTCAGTTGCATTGGATTAAGACACATTTTAACCCCAAAAACACTAACAAAGCTGTTTAGTGCTTCTAAGCAATATTTTCTTGGTTTTAGCCTGTTTTGGGACAAAATGGGTATAAGTGGCTTTTAAACTCTCCACATCTATCTCAAACTCCTATAATTAGTTAGTTGCATTGGATTAAGACACATTTTAACCCTACAAACACTAACAAAGCTGTTTAGTGCTTCTAAGCAATGTTTTCTTGGTTTTAGCCTGTTTTGGGACAAAATGGGTATAAACGGCTTTTAAACTCTCCACATCTATCTCAATCTCTTATAATTAGTTAGTTGCATTGGATTAAGACACATTTTAACCCCAGAAACACTAACAAAGCTGTTTAGTGCTTCTAAGCAATGTTTTCTTGGTTTTAGCCTGTTTTGGGACAAAATGGGTATAAGTGGCTTTTCGACTCCCCACATCTATCTCAAACTCTTATTATTAGACAGTTGCACTGGATTAAGATACATTTTAACCCCAGAAACACTAACATAGCTGTTTACAGCTTCTAAGCAATGTTTTCTTTGTTTTAGCCTGTTTTGGGACAAAATGGGTATAAGTGGCTTTTA
Organism: Camelina sativa; assembly: GCF_030686135.1. Classification (NCBI taxonomy): domain Eukaryota; kingdom Viridiplantae; phylum Streptophyta; class Magnoliopsida; order Brassicales; family Brassicaceae; genus Camelina; species Camelina sativa. Next base: position 6,352,432 of record NC_141881.1, on the reverse strand, counting down.
AACTCTCCACATCTATCTCAAACTCCTATAATTAGTTAGTTGCATAGGATTAAGACACATTTTAACCCCAGAAACACTAACATAGCTGTTTAGTGCTTCTAAGCAATGTTTTCTTGGCTTTAGCCTGTTTTGGGACAAAATGGGTATAAGTGGCTTTTAGACTCTCCACATCTATCTCAAATTCTTATAATTAGACAGTTGCATTGGATTAAGACACATTTTAACCCCAGAAACACTAACATAGCTGTTTACAGCTTCTAAACAATGTTTTCCTTGTTTTAGCCTGTTTTGGTACAAAATGGGTATAAGTGGCTTTTAAATTCTCCACTTCTATCTTAAAGTCTTATAATTAGTTAGTTTCAATGGATTAAGACACATTTTAACCCCAGAAACACAAACAAAGCTGTTTAGTGCTTCTAAGCAATGTTTTCTTGGTTTTAGCCTGTTTTGGGACAAAATGGGTATAAGTGGCTTTTAGACTCTCCACATCTATCTCAAACTCTTATAATTAGACAGTTGCATTGGATTAAGACACATTTTAACCCCAGAAACACTAACATAGCTGTTTACAGCTTCTAAGCAATGTTTTCTTTGTTTTAGCCTGTTTTGGGACAAAATGGGTATAAGTGGCTTTTAGACTCTCCACATCTATCTCAAACTCTTATAATTAGTTAGTTGCAATGGATTAAGACACATTTTAACCCCAGAAACACTAACATAGCTGTTTACAGCTTCTAAACAATGTTTTCCTTGTTCTAGCCTGTTTTGGGACAAAATGGGTATAAGTGGCTTTTAAACTCTCCACATCTATCTTAAAGTCTTATAATTAGTTAGTTTCAATGGATTAAGACACATTTTAACCCCAGAAACACTAACATAGCTGTTTACAGCTTCTAAGCAATGTTTTCTTGGTTTTAGCCTGTTTTGGGACAAAATGGGTATAAGTGGCTTTTAAACTCTCCACATCTATCTCAATCTCTTATAATTAGTTAGTTTCAATGGATTAAGACACATTTTAACCCCAGAAACATTAACATAGCTGTTTACAGCTTCTAAGCAATGTTTTCTTTGTTTTAGCCTGTTTTGGGACAAAATGGGTATAAGTGTCTTTTAAACTCTCCACATCTATCTCAAACTCTTATAATTAGTTAGTTGCATTGGATTAAGACACATTTTAACCCATAAACACTAACATAGCTGTTTACAGCTTCTAAGCAATGTTTTCATGGTTTTAGCCTCTTTTGGGACAAAATGGGTATAAGTGGCTTTTAGACTCTCCACATCTATCTCAAACTCTTATAATTAGACAGTTGCATTGGATTAAGACACATTTTAACCCCAGAAACACTAACATAGCTGTTTACAGCTTCTAAGCAATGTTTTCTTGGTTTTAGCCTGTTTTGGGACAAAATGGGTATAAGTGGCTTTTAAACTCTCCACATCTATCTCAATATCTTATAATTAGTTAGTTTCAATGGATTAAGACACATTTTAACCCCAGAAACATTAACATAGCTGTTTACAGCTTCTAAGCAATGTTTTCTTGGTTTTAGCCTGTTTTGGGACAAAATGGGTATAAGTGGCTTTTAAACTCTCCACATCTATCTCAAACTCTTATAATTAGTTAGTTGCATTGGATTAAGACACATTTTAACCCATAAACACTAACATAGCTGTTTACAGCTTCTAAGCAATGTTTTCTTGGTTTTAGCCTGTTTTGGGACAAAATGGGTATAAGTGGCTTTTAAACTCTCCACATCTATCTCAATCTCTTATAATTAGTTAGTTGCATTGGATTAAGACACATTTTAACCCCAGAAACACTAACAAAGCTGTTTAGTGCTTCTAAGCAATGTTTTCTTAGTTTTAGCCTGTTTTGGGACAAAATGGGTATAAGTGGCTTTTAGACTCTCCACATCTATCTCAAACTCTTATAATTAGACAATTGCATTGGATTAAGACACATTTTAACCCCATAAACACTAACAAAGCTGTTTAGTGCTTCTAAACAATGTTTTCTTGGTTTTAGCCTGTTTTGGGACAAAATGGGTATAAGTGGCTTTTAGACTCTCCACATCTATCTCAAACTCTTATAATTAGAAAATTGCATTGGATTAAGACACATTTTAACCCCATAAACACTAACAAAGCTGTTTAGTGCTTCTAAACAATGTTTTCTTTGTTTTAGCCTGTTTTGGGACAAAATGGGTATAGGTGGCTTTTAAACTCTCCACATCTATCTCAAACTCTTATAATTAGTTAGTTGCATTGGATTAAGACACATTTTAACCCCATAAACACTAACTAAGCAATGTTTTCTTGGTTTTAGCCTGTTTTGGGACAAAATGGGTATAACTGGCTTTTAAACTCTCCACATCTATCTCAATCTCTTATAATTAGTTAGTTGCATTGGATTAAGACACATTTTAACCCTAGAAACACTAACAAAGCTGTTTAGTGCTTCTAAGCAATATTTTTTTGGTTTTAGCCTGTTTTGGGACAAAATGGGTATTAGTGTCTTTTAAACTCTCCACATCTATTTCAAACTCTTATAACTAGTCAGTTGCATTGGATTAAGACACATTTTAACCCCAGAAACACTAACAAAGCTGTTTAGTGCTTCTAAACAATGTTTTCTTGGTTTTAGCCTGTTTTGGGACAAAATGGGTATAAGTGGCTTTTAGACTCCCCACATCTATCTCAAACTCTTATAATTAGACAGTTGCACTAGATTAAGATACATTTTAACCACAGAAACACTAACATAGCTGTTTACAGCTTCTAAGCAATGTTTTCTTTGTTTTAGCCTGTTTTGGGACAAAATGGGTATAAGTGGCTTTTAAACTCTCCACATCTATCTCAAACTCCTATAATTAGTTAGTTGCATAGGATTAAGACACATTTTAACCCCAGAAACACTAACATAGCTGTTTAGTGCTTCTAAGCAATGTTTTCTTGGTTTTAGCCTGTTTTGGGACAAAATGGGTATAAGTGGCTTTTAGACTCTCCACATCTATCTCAAACTCTTATAATTAGACAGTTGCATTGGATTAAGACACATTTTAACCCCAGAAACACTAGCATAGCTGTTTACAGCTTCTAAGCAATGTTTTCTTGGTTTTAGCCTGTTTTGGGACAAAATGGGTATAAGTGGCTTTTAAACTCTCCACATCTATCTCAAACTCTTATAACTAGTCTGTAGCATTGGATTAAGACACATTTTAACCCAAGAAACACTAACATAGCTGTTTACAGCTTCTAAGCAATGTTTTCTTTGTTTTAGCCTGTTTTGGGACAAAATGGGTATAAGTGGCTTTTAGACTCTCCACATCTATCTCAAACTCTTATAATTAGTTAGTTGCATTGGATTAAGACACATTTTAACCCCAGAAACACAAACAAAGCTGTTTAGTGCTTCTAAGCAATGTTTTCTTGGTTTTAGCCTGTTTTGGGACAAAATGGGTATAAGTGGCTTTTAGACTCTCCACATCTATCTCAAACTCTTATAATTAGACAGTTGCATTGGATTAAGACACATTTTAACCCCAAAAACACTAACATAGCTGTTTACAGCTTCTAAGCAATGTTTTCTTTGTTTTAGCCTGTTTTGGGACAAAATGGGTATAAGTGGCTTTTAGACTCTCCACATCTTATCTCAAACTCTTATAATTAGTTAGTTGCATTGGATTAAGACACATTTTAACCCCAGAAACACTAACATAGCTGTTTACAGCTTCTAAACAATGTTTTCCTTGTTCTAGCCTGTTTTGGGACAAAATGGGTATAAGTGGCTTTTAAACTCTCCACATCTATCTTAAAGTCTTATAATTAGTTAGTTTCAATGGATTAAGACACATTTTAACCCCAGAAACACTAACATAGCTGTTTACAGCTTCTAAGCAATGTTTTCTTGGTTTTAGCCTGTTTTGGGACAAAATGGGTATAAGTGGCTTTTAAACTCTCCACATCTATCTCAATCTCTTATAATTAGTTAGTTTCAATGGATTAAGACACATTTTAACCCCAGAAACATTAACATAGCTGTTTACAGCTTCTAAGCAATGTTTTCTTGGTTTTAGCCTGTTTTGGGACAAAATGGGTATAAGTGGCTTTTAAACTCTCCACATCTATCTCAAACTCTTATAATTAGTTAGTTGCATTGGATTAAGACACATTTTAACCCATAAACACTAACATAGCTGTTTACAGCTTCTAAGCAATGTTTTCTTTGTTTTAGCCTGTTTTGGGACAAAATGGGTATAAGTGGCTTTTAGACTCTCCACATCTTATCTCAAACTCTTATAATTAGTTAGTTGCATTGGATTAAGACACATTTTAACCCCAGAAACACTAACATAGCTGTTTACAGCTTCTAAACAATGTTTTCCTTGTTCTAGCCTGTTTTGGGACAAAATGGGTATAAGTGGCTTTTAAACTCTCCACATCTATCTTAAAGTCTTATAATTAGTTAGTTTCAATGGATTAAGACACATTTTAACCCCAGAAACACTAACATAGCTGTTTACAGCTTCTAAGCAATGTTTTCTTGGTTTTAGCCTGTTTTGGGACAAAATGGGTATAAGTGGCTTTTAAACTCTCCACATCTATCTCAATCTCTTATAATTAGTTAGTTTCAATGGATTAAGACACATTTTAACCCCAGAAACATTAACATAGCTGTTTACAGCTTCTAAGCAATGTTTTCTTGGTTTTAGCCTGTTTTGGGACAAAATGGGTATAAGTGGCTTTTAAACTCTCCACATCTATCTCAAACTCTTATAATTAGTTAGTTGCATTGGATTAAGACACATTTTAACCCATAAAAACTAACATAGCTGTTTACAGCTTCTAAGCAATGTTTTCTTGGTTTTAGCCTCTTTTGGGACAAAATGGGTATAAGTGGCTTTTAAACTCTCCACATCTATCTTAAAGTCTTATAATTAGTTAGTTTCAATGGATTAAGACACATTTTAACCCCAGAAACACTAACAAAGCTGTTTACAGCTTCTAAGCAATGTTTTCTTGGTTTTAGCCTGTTTTGGGACAAAATGGGTATAAACGGCTTTTAAACTCTCCACATCTATCTCAATCTCTTATAATTAGTTAGTTGCATTGGATTAAGACACATTTTAACCCCAGAAACACTAACAAAGCTGTTTAGTGCTTCTAAGCAATGTTTTCTTGGTTTTAGCCTGTTTTGGGACAAAATGGGTATAAGTGGCTTATAGACTCTCCACATCTATCTCAAACTCTTATAATTAGACAGTTGCATTGGATTAAGACACATTTTAACCCCAGAAACACTAATATAGCTGTTTACAGCTTCTAAGCAATGTTTTCTTTGTTTTAGCCTGTTTTGAGACAAAATGGGTATGTGGCTTTTAAACTCTCCACATATATCTCAACCTCCTATAATTAGTTAGTTGCATTGGATTAAGACACATTTTAACCCCATAAACACTAACATAGCTGTTTACAGCTTCTAAACAATGTTTTCCTTGTTTTAGCCTGTTTTGGGACAAAATGGGTATAAGTGGCTTTTAAACTCTCCACATCTATCTTAAAGTCTTATAATTAGTTAGTTTCAATGGATTAAGACACATTTTAACCCCAGAAACACTAACATAGCTGTTTACAGCTTCTAAGCAATGTTTTCTTGGTTTTAGCCTGTTTCGGGACAAAATGGGTATAAGTGGCTTTTAAACTCTCCACATCTATCTCAAACTCTTATAACTAGTCAGTTGCATTGGATTAAGACACATTTTAACCCCAGAAACACTAACAAAGCTGTTTAGTGCTTCTAAGCAATATTTTCTTGGTTTTAGCCTGTTTTGGGACAAAATGGGTATAAGTGGCTTTTAAACTCTCCACATCTATCTCAAACTCCTATAATTAGTTAGTTGCATTGGATTAAGACACATTTTAACCCTACAAACACTAACAAAGCTGTTTAGTGCTTCTAAGCAATGTTTTCTTGGTTTTAGCCTGTTTTGGGACAAAATGGGTATAAACGGCTTTTAAACTCTCCACATCTATCTCAATCTCTTATAATTAGTTAGCTGCATTGGATTACTGGATTAAGATACATTTTAACCCCAGAAACACTAACATAGCTGTTTACAGCTTCTAAGCAATGTTTTCTTTGTTTTAGCCTGTTTTGGGACAAAATGGGTATAAGTGGCTTTTAAACTCTCCACATCTATCTCAAACTCCTATAATTAGTTAGTTGCATAGGATTAAGACACATTTTAACCCCAGAAACACTAACATAGCTGTTTAGTGCTTCTAAGCAATGTTTTCTTGGTTTTAGCCTGTTTTGGGACAAAATGGGTATAAGTGGCTTTTAGACTCTCCACATCTATCTCAAACTCTTATAATTAGAGAGTTGCATTGGATTAAGACACATTTTAACCCCAGAAACACTAACATAACTGTTTACAGCTTCTATGCAATGTTTTCTTTGTTTTAGCCTGTTTTGGGACAAAATGTGTATAAGTGGCTTTTAAACTCTCCACATCTATCTGAAACTCTTAGAATTAGTTAGTTGCATTGGATTAAGACACATTTTAACCCCAGAAACACTAGCATAGCTGTTTACAGCTTCTAAGCAATGTTTTCTTGGTTTTAGCCTGTTTTGGGACAAAATGGGTATAAGTGGCTTTTAAACTCTCCAAATCTATCTCAAACTCTTATAACTAGTCTGTAGCATTGGATTAAGACACATTTTAACCCCAGAAACACTAACATAGTTGTTTACAGCTTCTAAGCAATGTTTTCTTTGTTTTAGCCTGTTTTGGGACAAAATGGGTATAAGTGGCTTTTAGACTCTCCACATCTATCTCAAACTCTTATAATTAGATAGTTGCATTGGATTAAGACACATTTTAACCCCAGAAACACTAACATAGCTGTTTACAGCTTCTAAGCAATGTTTTCTTTGTTTTAGCCTGTTTTGGGACAAAATGGGTATAAGTGGCTTTTAGACTCTCCACATCTATCTCAAACTCTTATAATTAGTTAGTTGCAATGGATTAAGACACATTTTAACCCCAGAAACACTAACATAGCTGTTTACAGCTTCTAAACAATGTTTTCCTTGTTCTAGCCTGTTTTGGGACAAAATGGGTATAAGTTGCTTTTAAACTCTCCACATCTATCTTAAAGTCTTATAATTAGTTAGTTTCAATGGATTAAGACACATTTTAACCCCAGAAACACTAACATAGCTGTTTACAGCTTCTAAGCAATGTTTTCTTGGTTTTAGCCTGTTTTGGGACAAAATGGGTATAAGTGGCTTTTAAACTCTCCACATCTATCTCAATCTCTTATAATTAGTTAGTTTCAATGGATTAAGACACATTTTAACCCCAGAAACATTAACATAGCTGTTTACAGCTTCTAAGCAATGTTTTCTTTGTTTTAGCCTGTTTTGGGACAAAATGGGTATAAGTGTCTTTTAAACTCTCCACATCTATCTCAAACTCTTATAATTAGTTAGTTGCATTGGATTAAGACACATTTTAACCCATAAACACTAACATAGCTGTTTACAGCTTCTAAGCAATGTTTTCTTGGTTTTAGCCTCTTTTGGGACAAAATGGGTATAAGTGGCTTTTAGACTCTCCACATCTATCTCAAACTCTTATAATTAGACAGTTGCATTGGATTAAGACACATTTTAACCCCAGAAACACTAACATAGCTGTTTACAGCTTCTAAGCAATGTTTTCTTGGTTTTAGCCTGTTTTGGGACAAAATGGGTATAAGTGGCTTTTAAACTCTCCACATCTATCTCAATCTCTTATAATTAGTTAGTTTCAATGGATTAAGACACATTTTAACCCCAGAAACATTAACATAGCTGTTTACAGCTTCTAAGCAATGTTTTCTTGGTTTTAGCCTGTTTTGGGACAAAATGGGTATAAGTGGCTTTTAAACTCTCCACATCTATCTCAAACTCTTATAATTAGTTAGTTGCATTGGATTAAGACACATTTTAACCCATAAACACTAACATAGCTGTTTACAGCTTCTAAGCAATGTTTTCTTGGTTTTAGCCTGTTTTGGGACAAAATGGGTATAAGTGGCTTTTAAACTCTCCACATCTATCTCAATCTCTTATAATTAGTTAGTTGCATTGGATTAAGACACATTTTAACCCCAGAAACACTAACAAAGCTGTTTAGTGCTTCTAAGCAATGTTTTCTTGGTTTTAGCCTGTTTTGGGACAAAATGGGTATAAGTGGCTTTTAGACTCTCCACATCTATCTCAAACTCTTATAATTAGACAGTTGCATTGGATTAAGACACATTTTAACCCCATAAACACTAACAAAGCTGTTTAGTGCTTCTAAGCAATGTTTTCTTTGTTTTAGCCTGTTTTGGGACAAAATGGGTATAGGTGGCTTTTAAACTCTCCACATCTATCTCAAACTCTTATAATTAGTTAGTTGCATTGGATTAAGACACATTTTAACCCCATAAACACTAACAAAGCTGTTTAGTGCTTCTAAGCAATGTTTTCTTGGTTTTAGCCTGTTTTGGGACAAAATGGGTATAACTGGCTTTTAAACTCTCCACATCTATCTCAATCTCTTATAATTAGTTAGTTGCATTGGATTAAGACACATTTTAACCCTAGAAACACTAACAAAGCTGTTTAGTGCTTCTAAACAATGTTTTCTTGGTTTTAGCCTGTTTTGGGACAAAATGGGTATAAGTGGCTTTTAGACTCCCCACATCTATCTCAAACTCTTATAATTAGACAGTTGCACTGGATTAAGATACATTTTAACCACAGAAACACTAACATAGCTGTTTACAGCTTCTAAGCAATGTTTTCTTTGTTTTAGCCTGTTTTGGGACAAAATGGGTATAAGTGGCTTTTAAACTCTCCACATCTATCTCAAACTCCTATAATTAGTTAGTTGCATAGGATTAAGACACATTTTAACCCCAGAAACACTAACAAAGCTGTTTAGTGCTTCTAAGCAATGTTTTCTTGGTTTTAGCCTGTTTTGGGACAAAATGGGTATAAGTGGCTTTTAGACTCTCCACATCTATCTCAAACTCTTATAATTAGACAGTTGCATTGGATTAAGACACATTTTAACCCCAGAAACACTAACAAAGCTGTTTAGTGCTTCTAAACAATGTTTTCTTTGTTTTAGCCTGTTTTGGGACAAAATGGGTATAGGTGGCTTTTAAACTCTCCACATCTATCTCAAACTCTTATAACTAGTCAGTTGCATTGGATTAAGACACATTTTAACCCCAGAAACACTAACATAGCTGTTTACAGCTTCTAAGCAATGTTTTTTTGGTTTTAGCCTGTTTTGGGACAAAATGGGTATAAGTGGCTTTTAAACTCTCCACATCTATCTTAAAGTCTTATAATTAGTTAGTTTCAATGGATTAAGACACATTTTAACCCCAGAAACACTAACATAGCTGTTTACAGCTTCTAAGCAATGTTTTCTTGGTTTTAGCCTGTTTTGGGACAAAATGGGTATAAGTGGCTTTTAGACTCTCCACATCTATCTCAAACTCTTATACTTAGTTAGTTGCATTAGATTAAGACACATTTTAACCCCAGAAACACTAACATAGCTGTTTACAGCTTCTAAGCAATGTTTTCTTGGTTTTAGTATGTTTTGGGACAAAATGGGTATAAGTGGCTTTTAAACTCTCCACATCTATCTTAAAGTCTTATAATTAGTTAGTTTCAATGGATTAAGACACATTTTAACCCCAGAAACACTAACATAGCTGTTTACAGCTTCTAAACAATGTTTTCCTTGTTTTAGCCTGTTTTGGGACAAAATGGGTACAAGTGGCTTTTAAATTCTCCACATCTATCTTAAAGTCTTATAATTAGTTAGTTTCAATGGATTAAGACACATTTTAACCCCAGAAACACAAACAAAGCTGTTTAGTGCTTCTAAGCAATGTTTCTTGGTTTTAGCCTGTTTTGGGACAAAATGGGTATAAGTGGCTTTTAGACTCTCCACATCTATCTCAAACTCTTATAATTAGACAGTTGCATTGGATTAAGACACATTTTAACCCCAGAAACACTAACATAGCTGTTTACAGCTTCTAAGCAATGTTTTCTTTGTTTTAGCCTGTTTTGGGACAAAATGGGTATAAGTGGCTTTTAGACTCTCCACATCTATCTCAAACTCTTATAATTAGTTAGTTGCATTGGATTAAGACACATTTTAACCCCAGAAACACTAACATAGCTGTTTACAGCTTCTAAACAATGTTTTTTTTGTTCTAGCCTGTTTTGGGACAAAATGGGTATAAGTGGCTTTTAAACTCTCCACATCTATCTTAAAGTCTTATAATTAGTTAGTTTCAATGGATTAAGACACATTTTAACCCCAGAAACACTAACATAGCTGTTTACAGCTTCTAAGCAATGTTTTTTTTGGTTTTAGCCTGTTTTGGGACAAAATGGGTATAAGTGGCTTTTAAACTCTCCACATCTATCTCAATCTCTTATAATTAGTTAGTTTCAATGGATTAAGACACATTTTAACCCCAGAAACATTAACATAGCTGTTTACAGCTTCTAAGCAATGTTTTCTTGGTTTTAGCCTGTTTTGGGACAAAATGGGTATAAGTGGCTTTTAAACTCTCCACATCTATCTCAAACTCTTATAATTAGTTAGTTGCATTGGATTAAGACACATTTTAACCCATAAACACTAACATAGCTGTTTATAGCTTCTAAGCAATGTTTTATTGGTTTTAGCCTCTTTTGGGACAAAATGGGTATAAGTGGCTTTTAAACTCTCCACATCTATCTCAATCTCTTATAATTAGTTAGTTTCAATGGATTAAGACACATTTTAACCCCAGAAACATTAACATAGCTGTTTACAGCTTCTAAGCAATGTTTTCTTGGTTTTAGCCTGTTTTGGGACAAAATGGGTATAAGTGGCTTTTAAACTCGCCACATCTATCTCAATCTCTTATAATTAGTTAGTTTCAATGGATTAAGACACATTTTAACCCCAGAAACATTAACATAGCTGTTTACAGCTTCTAAACAATGTTTTTTTTGTTCTAGCCTGTTTTGGGACAAAATGGGTATAAGTGGCTTTTAAACTCTCCAAATCTATCTCAAACTCTTATAACTAGTCTGTAGCATTGGATTAAGACACATTTTAACCCCAGAAACACTAACATAGCTGTTTACAGCTTCTAAGCAATGTTTTCTTTGTTTTAGCCTGTTTTGGGACAAAATGTAAGACTTTGTAGAATAAAGAAGAGAATCAAGAGATTGATGAGAGATATCGGTAGACAAAGAGAATGAGGAAGAAGAAAAGATTAGGTTATTGTTCCATAAGAATACATATTACAATGTAGGCTAAAGCCTATATATATCAAGGGAAAATTAGGGCTACACCCTCTACCAACCGATCGTATAAGTGATAGTGACAAGGAGAGAGATAGAACTAATCCCAACGGTGATAGTGACCCGTCCTAGTCTCCTTAAACACAACATAACCCGTGACTCCACTTGTTCCTCCTCTCTAACGGCTACAAGCGACATTCTAGATCCTTCTCATGGGCCTAAGGAGAGCAGGCCTCCTCATTGTCTTTACACACTTACATGACTCGGCCTTATTGCTTGGTTGTACGGACGGCCCCATAATTGTACGGACGGCCATGGCTGCCTTAGGCTTATTCTCTTGATCAATACTCCCCCTCAAGCTTAGCCGAGTGAAATGGCTAAGCTTGGAACCCGTGAAGCAGCACCTCATTAAAAACCTTGACTTAGAAAACCTCATGGGACAAAACCAAGTCAAGGGAAAAAGAGTGTGCTGTCCACGGATTAGGGAAGCTTGATCATGGCCGTGTAATGTCTACAAGTCCAAGTTTGCTGTAGATGTGATCACAAACCTTGGAGCTTGCAGACTTGGTGAAGATGTCAGCTAGCTGATCTTGACTCCTTGTGTGGCATGGTAACACCACTCCTTCTTCAATCTTCTCTCTCACCTTGTGGCAATCGTTTTCTATGTGCTTGGTCCTCTCATGAAAGACTGAGTTTGTGGCAATGTGGATAGCCGCTTCATTGTCGCAGTGCATGGTCATGGGCTGCTTTGTCTCGATGCCTAAGTCCTTGAGTAGGCCCTTCAGCCATGTCATCTCGTTAGTGAGCTTCCTCATAGCTCTATACTCGGCCTCGGCGCTAGAGCATGAAACCACCTTTTGTTTCTTAGACCTCCATGTAACCAAGTTGCCTCCAACAAACGTGCAGTACCCAGTGGTGGATCTCCTATCCAGCGTGTCGCCATTGTAATCCGCATCACAATAGCCAACGATTTCGGTGTTGTCATTCTTGCCCATCCAAATACCTTGACCCGGACTGCCCTTGAGATAGCTTAGGATCCTTTCGACTTGACTCCATTGGTACTTGCTTGGTGCCTTCATATGTTGGCTAACCTGATTCACAGCATAGGATATGTCAGGTCGTGTGATAGTAAGGTATATCAGCTTACCTACAAGCCGGCGGTAGCGTGTGACGTCTAAGAATGGCTCGTCCATTGGTTCCTTAGGTCGGCCTCGGCCTTCTTTTGCCCGTAAGCTCTCCCCCTTTCGCTTGAGCTGGTAATCTTCATCAAGGGGCGTAGCAACCGGAGACACACCAAGCTTGCCAGTCTCCTCTAACAAGTCAAGAGTATACTTGCGTTGTGAGAGGAAGAGTCCTTCCGGTGAGCGACAAATCTCAATACCAAGAAAGTATTTGAGTTCCCCAAGGTCCTTGATGTCAAATACCGACTTGAGAGAGTCCTTGGTGTCCTGAATGGCCGCCTTATCATCACCAGTCACGATGATGTCGTCGACGTATATGAGCACCACCACCCAACCAATAGAGGTGCGACGCGTGAAGAGAGTATGATCAGCCTCCGATCGCGTAAAACCATCAGTCTTGAGAGTGGAGCTTAGTTTGTGGTACCACGCTCGTGGGGACTGCTTAAGGCCATAGATGGCCTTACGTAGCCTCAAGACTTTTCCGGGTGTAACCATGTCTTCAAGGCCGGGAGGAGGCGTCATGTACACTTCTTCATCAAGTTCACCTTGAAGGAAGGCGTTCCTCACATCCATCTGCCATAAGTCCCATGAGAGGTTGACAGCAAGAGACAGCACAACCCGAACCGTATGGAGCTTGGCCACGGGTGCAAAGGTGTCCGTGTAGTCCGCGCCATAGGTTTGGGTGAAGCCACGGGCCACTAACCTGGCTTTATGCCGTTCAATGTCACCATTGCTCAAATACTTTATGGTAAACACCCATTTGGAGCTAACTGCCCGCTTGCCTTGAGGAAGATCCGATTCGTCCCACGTATGATTCCGGATCATGGCGCCAGTTTCATCCTTGACCGCATCTAACCAAACTTGATGTTCCTTGGCTTCATCATATGTCTGCGGGATCCAATTGGCGTCCACTTGGCCGAAGAAAGCTTGGTGATCAGCAGGTAACAGCTCAAGGGAACAAACGGACTGAATGGGATGAGCGACAGCTTGGCTGTTGTAATAGACACGCTTGTTCTTCCAAGTGGAGGGATCCGATCGAGGTCTGGTGCTCCGACGCAGGACTGGTGCCGGAAGTGGATCCACGCTAGGCAACACGGTGGACGTACCGTCCGTAGGAGCCGTCTCCGTGTTTTCCTCGGTAGAGGCCGCCGCCGGAGCATGCGTGTCCGTTGTAGGGCCAGGGACGGGAACACCGGTTATGGGTAGGCCAGACTCGAGAGATTCACCATCTTGGGCTGAACCATTGTCATTTGCATCTCCTTGGTCAGACCCACCATCGGTAGAAATTTGACTTAGTGTTGGCCGCACGGCACCCGTTGGTGGAGATGGGTTGCCAAGGTGATCAAGAAGGAACCGTAGACTCGAAGCTCGGTCATTAGGTGAGTGAGAGAGATCTTTAAGGCTGTTCCAATCCCTCTTGTCATGGTAGCCCACATGTTCTAGAAACCGGACATCTCGAGAGACATATAGTCGACTTGTGGCCGGATCATAACATTTGTACCCCTTTTGTGTGGTGGAGTAGCCAATGAACATACACTTTGTACTTTTGGCATCCAGCTTACTCCTTTGTTCTCCTGGTACTAACACAAAACAAACACAGCCGAAAACTCGTAAGTGATCAAGAGATGGTTTAAATTTGTTTAGTACTTCAAATGGAGATAAGTCATGAAGAACTCTAGTTGGTGTTCGGTTGATTAGGTAGCATGCAGTCATCACGGCATCACCCCAATATCGTTTAGGAACACTCGAATGGAACATGATTGCCCGCGCCACTTCCATGAGGTGCCGGTTCTTCCTCTCGGCCACACCATTTTGTTGTGGCGTGTAGGGACAACTAGTTTGATGGAGAATGCCATGCTTGGAGAGATGTTCTTTGAACTTGCAACTTGTGTATTCCCCCCCATTATCAGACCTAAGTACCTTAAGTTTAGCATTGAAGTGATTAGTCACATAATTTTGAAAATTGATAAAGGCATCAAATACTCTATCTTTAGATGGCAACAAGGTAATCCAAGTGTATTTTGATTTTTCATCAATAAAAGTCACAAAATACTTGTTATTATCTCTAGATAGGCATGGTGATGTCCAAACATCTGAGTGAACTAAATCAAAACAATTCTCATAAATAGTAGTTGACTTAGGAAAGATAGACTTGCAATGTTTTCCAAGAATACAAGGTTCACAGGTAGAATTATCAAAAGAAATATTAGGAAACATCAACCCTAAAGCACGTGAATGTGGGTGGCCTAGCCTAGCATGCCACACCATATTCGAATCAACAACAAAACAAGACTTAGTAGAGGATAAATTTGGATCGGTTTTCTCTAGGACATAGAGATCTCCACTCCCTTGCCCTTCTCCAAGAACCTTTCCAGTCTCAATATCCTGAAAATAAACATTGTTAGGACCAAAGATTGCATAACAATTCAAATCATTTGTGGCCCTCTTAACCGATAGTAAATTGGAGGTAAAGGTAGGCATAAAGAAAGCTTTTGAGGTTTTATCAAATAGTTTCAAGTCCCCTATTCCCTTTACTGGTATTTGTTCTCCATTTGCAATAACAACATTTCCTAAGGCCGGTTTTATGTTGTCAATTAAACTAGGGTTACTAATCATATGATGTGAGGCTCCAGAGTCAATAACAAGCGATTTGCTAGGCCTAGAAGTAAAGAAAGAGATACCAGACTCCTTGAGTGAAGCAATGGAGCGGATGAGAGCCTCAAGGTCTGACTTCCTCACCACATCTCCGTAGGCTGCGGTCATGGCCACCTCATCTCCCTGCTTTGATGATCCGGCTCCTTTATCGCTAACCGCTTCCTTTGAGAGGTTGGCTTTGAACTTGGCCGGCTTGAGATGAGGATGGAGAACCCAGCACTTGTCTTTCAGATGACCCCGCTTCTTGCAGTGGTCGCACACCAACAACTTCCTCTCCTCTTGCTTGTACATTCCTTTGTTGGCCGAAGCAAGCTCCCCCTTACCGCTAAACAAATCAAGGGATCCTTGCTCTTTCTGAATTTGGGAGCAAATATCTTCAAAGGAGGGGAGCTTCTCTGCCCTTAGGATGTGCTTCAAGAGGTCGTTGAAGGACGGGTTCAAGGTAAGTAGGAGTCCGAAGACTTTGTCTTGCTCCTTTCTTTCGTTTAGCACACTTGCCTCAAGTGTACTTGGCCGCAACATGTCAAGCTCGGACCATAGTGCACGGAACTTACCAAGATGCTTAGTGAACTCCACATCATCTTGGTTAAGATCATTTATGGCCTTCTTGACCTCAAAGACTCTAGTCATGTTAGAGACATTACCATACACGCCTTTAAGTGTTTCCCACAGTTCCTTGGCCGTCTCGCAATATGAGTAGGCCTCAAGGATAGGCGTGTCCAGAGAGTTTTGGAGAACAGATAGGACAACTTGGTCTTCTTGGAACCATTTGGCCTTCCTCTCGCTCTCTTCCTCCGCTTCCGCCTCGGAAGCGTCCTCTCCTTTGGGGTTTTTCTTTGGGACATAGTCGGACTCGACATGACTCCAAAGGCCACGACCTCCAAGGGCGGTTCTTGTGGTTCTTGTCCACAGCAAGTAGTTTGTCCCCTTTAGGACAACCGGTGAAACAATGGGCTTGGCGTTTTCCATGGTCGGATTTCTATGGACCGATGGGTAAAGCTTTTACCCGGAGAATAAAAGAGATGCGAGTAAGAAGAAACGAAGATAAGGAGACTAGAGTGTAGAAATGAGTAGGAGAATGAGATTAGACTGTAGAGAATCGAAGAACTTGCTCTGATACCATGTAAGACTTTGTAGAATAAAGAAGAGAATCAAGAGATTGATGAGAGATATCGGTAGACAAAGAGAATGAGGAAGAAGAAAAGATTAGGTTATTGTTCCATAAGAATACATATTACAATGTAGGCTAAAGCCTATATATATCAAGGGAAAATTAGGGCTACACCCTCTACCAACCGATCGTATAAGTGATAGTGACAAGGAGAGAGATAGAACTAATCCCAACGGTGATAGTGACCCGTCCTAGTCTCCTTAAACACAACATAACCCGTGACTCCACTTGTTCCTCCTCTCTAACGGCTACAAGCGACATTCTAGATCCTTCTCATGGGCCTAAGGAGAGCAGGCCTCCTCATTGTCTTTACACACTTACATGACTCGGCCTTATTGCTTGGTTGTACGGACGGCCCCATAATTGTACGGACGGCCATGGCTGCCTTAGGCTTATTCTCTTGATCAATACAAAATGGGTATAAGTGGCTTTTAGACTCTCCACATCTATCTCAAACTCTTATAATTAGACAGTTGCATTGGATTAAGACACATTTTAACCCCAGAAACACTAACATAGCTGTTTACAGCTTCTAAGCAATGTTTTCTTTGTTTTAGCCTGTTTTGGGACAAAATGGGTATAAGTGGCTTTTAGACTCTCCACATCTATCTCAAACTCTTATAATTAATTAGTTGCAATGGATTAAGACACATTTTAACCCCATAAACACTAACATAGCTGTTTACAGCTTCTAAACAATGTTTTCCTTGTTCTAGCCTGTTTTGGGACAAAATGGGTATAAGTTGCTTTTAAACTCTCCACAACTATCTTAAAGTCTTATAATTAGTTAGTTTCAATGGATTAAGACACATTTTAACCCCAGAAACACTAACATAGCTGTTTACAGCTTCTAAACAATGTTTTCTTGGTTTTAGCCTGTTTTGGGACAAAATGGGTATAAGTGGCTTTTAAACTCTCCACATCTATCTCAAACTCTTATAATTAGTTAGTTGCATTGGATTAAGACACATTTTAACCCATAAACACTAACATAGCTGTTTATAGCTTCTAAGCAATGTTTTCTTGGTTTTAGCCTCTTTTGGGACAAAATGGGTATAAGTGGCTTTTAAACTCTCCACATCTATCTCAAACTCTTATAATTAGTTAGTTTCAATGGATTAAGACACATTTTAACCCCAGAAACATTAACATAGCTGTTTACAGCTTCTAAACAATGTTTTCCTTGTTTTAGCCTGTTGTGGGACAAAATGGGTATAAGTGTCTTTTAAACTCTCCACATCTATCTCAATCTCTTATAATTAGTTAGTTTCAATGGATTAAGACACATTTTAACCCCAGAAACATTAACATAGCTGTTTACAGCTTCTAAGCAATGTTTTCTTGGTTTTAGCCTGTTTTGGGACAAAATGGGTATAAGTGGCTTTTAAACTCTCCACATCTATCTCAAACTCTTATAATTAGTTAGTTGCATTGGATTAAGACACATTTTAACCCATAAACACTAACATAGCTGTTTACAGCTTCTAAGCAATGTTTTCTTGGTTTTAGCCTGTTTTGGGACAAAATGGGTATAAGTGGCTTTTAAACTCTCCACATCTATCTCAATCTCTTATAATTAGTTAGTTGCATTGGATTAAGACACATTTTAACCCCAGAAACACTAACAAAGCTGTTTAGTGCTTCTAAGCAATGTTTTCTTGGTTTTAGCCTGTTTTGGGACAAAATGGGTATAAGTGGCTTTTAGACTCTCCACATCTATCTCAAACTCTTATAATTAGACAGTTGCATTGGATTAAGACACATTTTAACCCCATAAACACTAACAAAGCTGTTTAGTGCTTCTAAACAATGTTTTCTTTGTTTTGGCCTGTTTTGGGACAAAATGGGTATAGGTGGCTTTTAAACTCTCCACATCTATCTCAAACTCTTATAATTAGTTAGTTGCATTGGATTAAGACACATTTTAACCCCATAAACACTAACAAAGCTGTTTAGTGCTTCTAAGCAATGTTTTCTTGGTTTTAGCCTGTTTTGGGACAAAATGGGTATAACTGGCTTTTAAACTCTCCACATCTATCTCAATCTCTTATAATTAGTTAGTTGCATTGGATTAAGACACATTTTAACCCTAGAAACACTAACAAAGCTGTTTAGTGCTTCTAAGCAATATTTTCTTGGTTTTAGCCTGTTTTGGGACAAAATGGGTATTAGTGGCTTTTAAACTCTCCACATCTATTTCAAACTCTTATAACTAGTCAGTTGCATTGGATTAAGACACATTTTAACCCCAGAAACACTAACAAAGCTGTTTAGTGCTTCTAAACAATGTTTTCTTGGTTTTAGCCTGTTTTGGGACAAAATGGGTATAAGTGGCTTTTAGACTCCCCACATCTATCTCAAACTCTTATAATTAGACAGTTGCACTGGATTAAGATACATTTTAACCACAGAAACACTAACATAGCTGTTTACAGCTTCTAAGCAATGTTTTCTTTGTTTTAGCCTGTTTTGGGACAAAATGGGTATAAGTGGCTTTTAAACTCTCCACATCTATCTCAAACTCCTATAATTAGTTAGTTGCATAGGATTAAGACACATTTTAACCCCAGAAACACTAACAAAGCTGTTTAGTGCTTCTAAGCAATGTTTTCTTGGTTTTAGCCTGTTTTGGGACAAAATGGGTATAAGTGGCTTTTAGACTCTCCACATCTATCTCAAACTCTTATAATTAGACAGTTGCATTGGATTAAGACACATTTTTGTTGGTTTAAATTGAGTATGCGGAAGCAAATTAGAGAGAATGTGAGATAAAATGAGAGCTTGTATTAGAATGGCTTTTACAATGTCGGCCAAAGGCCTTAAATAGAATGAAAACTAGGTTACCAATCCCACCAACTCGACAACTTGTAGATAGAGACATGAAGAGAGAGAAGGGAGCGATCCCAAGATAGAAAGCGACGTGACCTTGTCTCCCTAAGGGAAGCTATCTCGTGACTCTTATCCTCCAACGGTCACATTCTTCTTCGAGATCCTTCTAATGGGCTTGGTATTGTTTCCAACCCCAAGCCTTCTCATTTCTCTCAATAGGCCTCAACCTTAAGGGTGGCCATTAGGACGATCGTACGGACGTCCGTACGGACAACCTCCAAGTCTTAAGTAACATGGTCAATACTCCCCCTCAAGCTTAGCCAAGTGAAACGGCTAAGCTTGGAACCCGCACAAGACCACCTCGTTAAAAACCTTAATATGGAAAACCACATGGGACAAAACCATATCAAGGAAAAGAGTGTGCTCTCCACGGGTTAGAGGAGTCTTCTCATGGATGTGTAGGATCGACTAGTCCAAGTTTGCTAGAGATATACTCGCAAATCTGTGGACTAGTGGCTTTTGTGAAAATATCGGCCAGTTGGTCCTTGCTCGGCGTGTGACACGGTAAGACAACCCCTTCTTCAATCTTCTCTCGCACTGTGTGGCAGTCTACTTCGATATGCTTGGTCCTCTCATGGAAAACAGAGTTGGTTGCTATATGTATTGCAGCCTTGTTGTCACAGTGCATAGTGATGGGTTCATCTATCTCCACTCCAAGGTCCTTGAGAAGACCTTTGAGCCAAGTTAGCTCGTTTGTGAGCTTCTTCATGGCCCTATATTCTGACTCGGCACTTGATTGAGACACCACCTTCTGTTTCTTCGACTTCCAAGTGACTAGGTTCCCACCAACAAACGTACAGTATCCTGTTGTAGACCTTCTATCGGTTGTGTCGCCCGCATAATCCGCGTCGCAATAGCCAACAAGCTCGGTATTGTTGTTCTTTCCCATCCAAATGCCGCGGCCAGGGCTTCCCTTTAGATAGCATAGGATCCTCTCAACAGTGTTCCAATCAAAGTTTGTTGGTGCTTTCATGTGCTGGCTTACTTGGTTCACAGCATAGCACAGATCCGGCCGTGTGATGGTGAGATAAATCAGCTTCCCAACCAGCCGCCTATATCTGCCCACGTCCTCATATGGCTCAGCCAACTTGTTCGGTAACGTCTTCATCTCCCCCTTTCGCTTGACCTGGTAGCCTTCTTCTAGTGGCGTAGAGACCGGTTTAGCCCCCAGCTTACCAGTTTCCTTGAGCAAGTCCAGCGTGTACTTCCGTTGGGAGAGAAAGAGTCCTTCCGGCGATCGGGAGATTTCAATCCCAAGAAAATATTTCAGTTCGCCGAGGTCCTTGATGTCAAAGGCTGAGTGAAGGAGAGTCTTGGTAGTGGAAATACCTTCCTTGTCATCGCCAGTGATGATTATATCATCGACATAGACGAGCACCACGACGCGACCGCCGGCAGTCCGTAGAGTGAACAATGTGTGGTCGGCTTCCGAGCGTCGAAAACCATTGGTGCGAAGTGTCGAGCTGAGTTTGTGGTACCACGCCCGAGGGGATTGTTTGAGGCCGTAGATGGCCTTGCGAAGGCGGAGAACTTTGCCCGGAGCCACAAGATGTGCGAAGCCCGGAGGTGGGTGCATATACACTTCTTCTTCAAGCTCCCCCTGAAGGAAGGCATTCTTGACGTCCATCTGCCAAAGGTCCCACGAGAGGTTTGTAGCCAAGGAGAGAACGACACGAACGGTGTGCAGCTTGGCGACCGGGGCAAACGTGTCCGTATAGTCGGTACCGTATGTTTGTGTGAAACCGCGAGCCACAAGGCGAGCCTTATAGCGCTCCACGTCGCCATTGCTCAGGTACTTAATTGTGAAGACCCATTTTGAGCCGACCACCTTCTTTCCCTTGGGAAGATCCGCTTCGTCCCAAGTGTGGTTCCGGATCATAGCATCGGTCTCAGCATCAACCGCCGCTAACCACTCTTTGTGCTCTTTGGCTTCATCATAGGTTTGAGGAACGAATTGAGCATCAATCTTGGTGAGGAAGGCAGCGTGTTCCTGAGGAACCAGGTCAAGTGAACACACCGCTTGGATAGGATGGGCCACGGCCTGATTGTTGTAGTAGACCCGCTTATCTTTCCATGTCGAAGGATGAAACTTTAGACGTTGACTTCGCCGGGGAAGAGCAACCATAGATTCCCGTGGGAGAGCATCGGTTGAGGTCACGAGATGATCATTGTCCTCATGAGTAGGCTCGGCACATGGTTCAGCCGGAGGAGGAACAAGCGGCACGGAGGCATTTTCTTGAACTTCTTCTTCTACGGGTGAGATAGCGGGTACATCCGGTTCATGTGAGGTCGGAGTAGGCTGAGCATGGCTCGACGGGCTTGATGGAGTGGTGATGCCGAGGTGATCGAGGAGGAACCGTAGGTTGGCCGAACGATCAGAGTTGGACCGAGAGAGATCCTTGAGACTGTCCCAATCCTTTGTCGCATAGTATCCTTGGTGTTCAAGGAACCGCACTTCTCGAGAGATATGTAGGCGGCCAGCAGCTGGATCATAGCACTTATAGCCCTTCTGACTTGTCGAGTAGCCAATGAACATACATTTGGTGCTTTTGGCGTCGAGCTTAGTCCTTTGTTCCCCTGGAACCAAAACAAAGCATACACACCCGAAAACGCGTAAGTGATCCAAAGATGGTTTAAATTGATTGAGTACCTCATATGGAGATTTGTCTTGTAGAACTTTGGTAGGAGTCCTATTAATCAAGTAGCAAGCCGTCATGACAGCATCTCCCCAGAATCGTTTGGTGACATTGGTTTGGAACATCATCGACCTCGCCACTTCCATAAGGTGCCGGTTCTTCCTCTCGGCCACGCCATTCTGTTGGGGCGTATATGGACAACTCGTTTGTTGTAGAATGCCGTGTTTGGACAAATGATCTTGGAGTCTATGACTGATGTACTCTCCCCCATTATCTGATCTTAGTACCTTTATTTTTGCATTGAAATGATTAGTAACATAATTCTGAAAATTAACAAATGCATCATAAACCCTATCTTTAGATGGTAACAATGTGAGCCAAGTATATTTTGATTTTTCATCAATAAAAGTCACAAAATACTTGTTATTGTCTCTAGATAGGCATGGTGAGGTCCAAACATCAGAATGTACTAAGTCAAAACAATGTTCATAAATGGTAGTAGATTTAGGGAAAACCGATTTGCAATGTTTGCCAAGAATACAAGGTTCACAACTTGAACTATCAAAAGAAAATTTAGGCAACATTAATTGAAAAGCTCTAGAGTGAGGGTGGCCTAGTCTAGCATGCCACACTTCACTTGAGATACTACTAAGGTCCGATTTAAAAGAAAACATATTAGGTGAACTTGATGAGTTTTTCTCTAGGACATAGAGATCTCCCTTAGCATCTCCACCTCCAAGAATCTTGCCAGTCTCAATATCCTGAAAATGCACACTGTTAGGACCAAATATGGTATAACAATTCAAATCGGTTGTAGCTCTCTTAACCGATAATAGGTTAGAAGTAAAAGTAGGCATAAAGAAGGCCTTTGAGTTCTTATCAAACAACTTTAAATCTCCTACACCTTTAACTGGTATCCTATCCCCATTTGCAATAATCACATTTCCCACAGTCGGCTTTATGTTGTGTATAAGGCTCGGGTTACTTATCATGTGATGAGAAGCACCCGAGTCTACAACAAGCGTTTTACTAGGTTGTGAAGCGAAGAAAGTGATACCAGATTCCTTTAGGGCTGCGATGGACTTGATGAGGGCCTCCAGGTCTGATTTCCTCACAAGATCTCCAAGAGAAGCCGCCATGGCCGTAGCCGCCGCGTTGCCTTGGTTTGCTGCACCGAAACCTTGGCCGCTTGGTCCTTCTTGCGAGATATGCGCCTTGAACTTAGCCGGTTTGAGATGAGGGTGAAGGATCCAGCACTTGTCCTTCATGTGTCCCTTCTTCTTGCAATGGTCGCACACCATTGTTTTCCGGTCATCTTGCTTGTAGACTCCTTTGTTCGCGGTAGCCAAGTCGTCCTTTCCACAAAAGAGACCAAGTGAACCTTGTTCCTTTTGCACTTGAGAACACACGTCTTCAAGAGTAGGTAGCTTGTCTCCACGGAGGATGTGCTTAATCAGGTCATTGAACGCCGGATTGAGAGTGAGCAGGAGACCAAACACCTTGTCTTGCTCCTTTCGTTCATTGAGGATGGCCGGATCGATAGTACTTGGCCGGAGCATCTCCAACTCGGCCCACAACGACCGGAACTTCCCAAAATGCTTGGTAAACTCCAAGTCTTCTTGATGGAGACCGTTGATAGCCTTCTTGACCTCAAATACCCGAGTCAAGTTGGTCACGTTCCCATACACATTCGCTAGCGTCTCCCATAGTTCTTTGGCCGTCTCGCAGTACGAGTAGGCTTCAAGAATCGGTGCGTCTAGCGAGTTTTGGAGAATGGCAAGCACGGTCTGATCTTCTTGGAACCACTTGACTTCCTTCTCGAGATCAGCCTCCTTGTCTTCTTCCGTTCCTTCTTTACCGTCCTCCTTAGTGGCTTTCTTGGGGAGTTGGTCCGTTTCTACATGGATCCAAAGTCCTCGGCCACTGAGAGCGGTCTTTGTGGTTCTTTTCCACAACAGGTAGTTTGCTCCTTTGAGCACCACCGGGGTAACAATAGGCTTGTTGTTGTCCATTGTTAGGTAGAGTAGCGAGAAAAACGATAGAGTAGCGGATAGAATGAAGCGCGAATGAGTGAGTAGAATGAAGAATAGAGTAAAGGAGTAGTATACGAGTAGAGAATGCAAAGTAGAATCAAATAAGAACAAGAAAACGAAGAGGAGAAAGTTTATAGAACCATGGATCAATAAACTTGCTCTGATACCATGTTGGTTTAAATTGAGTATGCGGAAGCAAATTAGAGAGAATGTGAGATAAAATGAGAGCTTGTATTAGAATGGCTTTTACAATGTCGGCCAAAGGCCTTAAATAGAATGAAAACTAGGTTACCAATCCCACCAACTCGACAACTTGTAGATAGAGACATGAAGAGAGAGAAGGGAGCGATCCCAAGATAGAAAGCGACGTGACCTTGTCTCCCTAAGGGAAGCTATCTCGTGACTCTTATCCTCCAACGGTCACATTCTTCTTCGAGATCCTTCTAATGGGCTTGGTATTGTTTCCAACCCCAAGCCTTCTCATTTCTCTCAATAGGCCTCAACCTTAAGGGTGGCCATTAGGACGATCGTACGGACGTCCGTACGGACAACCTCCAAGTCTTAAGTAACATGGTCAATAATTTTAACCCCATAAACACTAACAAAGCTGTTTAGTGCTTCTAAACAATGTTTTCTTTGTTTTAGCCTGTTTTGGGACAAAATGGGTATAGGTAGCTTTTAAACTCTCCACATCTATCTCAAACTCTTATAATTAGTTAGTTGCATTGGATTAAGACACATTTTAACCCCAGAAACACTAACATAGCTGTTTACAGCTTCTAAGCAATGTTTTCTTTGTTTTAGCCTGTTTTGGGACAAAATGGGTATAAGTGGCTTTTAGACTCTCCACATCTATCTCAAACTCTTATAATTAATTAGTTGCAATGGATTAAGACACATTTTAACCCCATAAACACTAACATAGCTGTTTACAGCTTCTAAACAATGTTTTCCTTGTTCTAGCCTGTTTTGGGACAAAATGGGTATAAGTTGCTTTTAAACTCTCCACAACTATCTTAAAGTCTTATAATTAGTTAGTTTCAATGGATTAAGACACATTTTAACCCCAGAAACACTAACATAGCTGTTTACAGCTTCTAAACAATGTTTTCTTGGTTTTAGCCTGTTTTGGGACAAAATGAGTATAAGTGGCTTTTAAACTCTCCACATCTATCTCAAACTCTTATAATTAGTTAGTTGCATTGGATTAAGACACATTTTAACCCATAAACACTAACATAGCTGTTTATAGCTTCTAAGCAATGTTTTCTTGGTTTTAGCCTCTTTTGGGACAAAATGGGTATAAGTGGCTTTTAAACTCTCCACATCTATCTCAAACTCTTATAATTAGTTAGTTTCAATGGATTAAGACACATTTTAACCCCAGAAACATTAACATAGCTGTTTACAGCTTCTAAACAATGTTTTCCTTGTTTTAGCCTGTTGTGGGACAAAATGGGTATAAGTGTCTTTTAAACTCTCCACATCTATCTCAATCTCTTATAATTAGTTAGTTTCAATGGATTAAGACACATTTTAACCCCAGAAACATTAACATAGCTGTTTACAGCTTCTAAGCAATGTTTTCTTGGTTTTAGCCTGTTTTGGGACAAAATGGGTATAAGTGGCTTTTAAACTCTCCACATCTATCTCAAACTCTTATAATTAGTTAGTTGCATTGGATTAAGACACATTTTAACCCATAAACACTAACATAGCTGTTTACAGCTTCTAAGCAATGTTTTCTTGGTTTTAGCCTGTTTTGGGACAAAATGGGTATAAGTGGCTTTTAAACTCTCCACATCTATCTCAATCTCTTATAATTAGTTAGTTGCATTGGATTAAGACACATTTTAACCCCAGAAACACTAACAAAGCTGTTTAGTGCTTCTAAGCAATGTTTTCTTGGTTTTAGCCTGTTTTGGGACAAAATGGGTATAAGTGGCTTTTAGACTCACCACATCTATCTCAAACTCTTATAATTAGACAGTTGCATTGGATTAAGACACATTTTAACCCCATAAACACTAACAAAGCTGTTTAGTGCTTCTAAACAATGTTTTCTTTGTTTTGGCCTGTTTTGGGACAAAATGGGTATAGGTGGCTTTTAAACTCTCCACATCTATCTCAAACTCTTATAATTAGTTAGTTGCATTGGATTAAGACACATTTTAACCCCATAAACACTAACAAAGCTGTTTAGTGCTTCTAAGCAATGTTTTCTTGGTTTTAGCCTGTTTTGGGACAAAATGGGTATAACTGGCTTTTAAACTCTCCACATCTATCTCAATCTCTTATAATTAGTTAGTTGCATTGGATTAAGACACATTTTAACCCTAGAAACACTAACAAAGCTGTTTAGTGCTTCTAAGCAATATTTTCTTGGTTTTAGCCTGTTTTGGGACAAAATGGGTATTAGTGGCTTTTAAACTCTCCACATCTATTTCAAACTCTTATAACTAGTCAGTTGCATTGGATTAAGACACATTTTAACCCCAGAAACACTAACAAAGCTGTTTAGTGCTTCTAAACAATGTTTTCTTGGTTTTAGCCTGTTTTGGGACAAAATGGGTATAAGTGGCTTTTAGACTCCCCACATCTATCTCAAACTCTTATAATTAGACAGTTGCACTGGATTAAGATACATTTTAACCACAGAAACACTAACATAGCTGTTTACAGCTTCTAAGCAATGTTTTCTTTGTTTTAGCCTGTTTTGGGACAAAATGGGTATAAGTGGCTTTTAAACTCTCCACATCTATCTCAAACTCCTATAATTAGTTAGTTGCATAGGATTAAGACACATTTTAACCCCAGAAACACTAACAAAGCTGTTTAGTGCTTCTAAGCAATGTTTTCTTGGTTTTAGCCTGTTTTGGGACAAAATGGGTATAAGTGGCTTTTAGACTCTCCACATCTATCTCAAACTCTTATAATTAGACAGTTGCATTGGATTAAGACACATTTTAACCCCATAAACACTAACAAAGCTGTTTAGTGCTTCTAAACAATGTTTTCTTTGTTTTAGCCTGTTTTGGGACAAAATGGGTATAGGTAGCTTTTAAACTCTCCACATCTATCTCAAACTCTTATAATTAGTTAGTTGCATTGGATTAAGACACATTTTAACCCCATAAACACTAACAAAGCTGTTTAGTGCTTCTAAGCAATGTTTTCTTGGTTTTAGCCTGTTTTGGGACAAAATGGGTATAACTGGCTTTTAAACTCTCCACATCTATCTCAATCTCTTATAATTAGTTAGTTGCATTGGATTAAGACACATTTTAACCCTAGAAACACTAACAAAGCTGTTTAGTGCTTCTAAGCAATATTTTCTTGGTTTTAGCCTGTTTTGGGACAAAATGGGTATTAGTGGCTTTTAAACTCTCCACATCTATTTCAAACTCTTATAACTAGTCAGTTGCATTGGATTAAGACACATTTTAACCCCAGAAACACTAACAAAGCTGTTTAGTGCTTCTAAACAATGTTTTCTTGGTTTTAGCCTGTTTTGGGACAAAATGGGTATAAGTGGCTTTTAGACTCCCCACATCTATCTCAAACTCTTATAATTAGACAGTTGCACTGGATTAAGATACATTTTAACCACAGAAACACTAACATAGCTGTTTACAGCTTCTAAGCAATGTTTTCTTTGTTTTAGCCTGTTTTGGGACAAAATGGGTATAAGTGGCTTTTAAACTCTCCACATCTATCTCAAACTCCTATAATTAGTTAGTTGCATAGGATTAAGACATATTTTAACCCCAGAAACACTAACATAACTGTTTACAGCTTCTAAGCAATGTTTTCTTTGTTTTAGCCTGTTTTGGGACAAAATGGGTATAAGTGTCTTTTAAGCTCTCCACATCTATCTCAAACTCTTATAATTAGTTAGTTGCATTGGATTAAGACACATTTTAACCCCAGAAACACTAGCATAGCTGTTTACAGCTTCTAAGCAATGTTTTCTTGGTTTTAGCCTGTTTTGGGACAAAATGGGTATAAGTGGCTTTTAAACTCTCCACATCTATCTCAAACTCTTATAACTAGTCTGTAGCATTGGATTAAGACACATTTTAACCCCAGAAACACTAACATAGCTGTTTACAGCTTCTAAGCAATGTTTTCTTTGTTTTAGCCTGTTTTGGGACAAAATGGGTATAAGTGGCTTTAAGACTCTCCACATCTATCTCAAACTCTTATAATTAGTTAGTTGCATTGGATTAAGACACATTTTAACCCCAGAAACACAAACATCGCTGTTTACAGCTTCTAAGCAATGTTTTCTTTGTTTTAGCCTGTTTTGGGACAAAATGGGTATAAGTGGCTTTTAGACTCTCCACATCTATCTCAAACTCTTATAATTAGTTAGTTGCATTGGATTAAGACACATTTTAACCCCAGAAACACTAACATAGCTGTTTACAGCTTCTAAACAATGTTTTCCTTGTTCTAGCCTGTTTTGGGACAAAATGGGTATAAGTGGCTTTTAAACACTCCACATCTATCTTAAAGTCTTATAATTAGTTAGTTTCAATGGATTAAGACACATTTTAACCCCAGAAACACTAACATAGCTGTTTACAGCTTCTAAACAATGTTTTCCTTGTTTTAGCCTGTTTTGGGACAAAATGGGTACAAGTGGCTTTTAAATTCTCCACATCTATCTTAAAGTCTTATAATTAGTTAGTTTCAATGGATTAAGACACATTTTAACCCCAGAAACACAAACAAAGCTGTTTAGTGCTTCTAAGCAATGTTTCTTGGTTTTAGCCTGTTTTGGGACAAAATGGGTATAAGTGGCTTTTAGACTCTCCACATCTATCTCAAACTCTTATAATTAGACAGTTGCATTGGATTAAGACACATTTTAACCCCAGAAACACTAACATAGCTGTTTACAGCTTCTAAGCAATGTTTTCTTTGTTTTAGCCTGTTTTGGGACAAAATGGGTATAAGTGGCTTTTAGACTCTCCACATCTATCTCAAACTCTTATAATTAGTTAGTTGCATTGGATTAAGACACATTTTAACCCCAGAAACACTACCATAGCTGTTTACAGCTTCTAAACAATGTTTTTTTTGTTCTAGCCTGTTTTGGGACAAAATGGGTATAAGTGGCTTTTAAACTCTCCACATCTATCTTAAAGTCTTATAATTAGTTAGTTTCAATGGATTAAGACACATTTTAACCCCAGAAACACTAACATAGCTGTTTACAGCTTCTAAGCAATGTTTTTTTTTTGTTTTAGCCTGTTTTGGGACAAAATGGGTATAAGTGGCTTTTAAACTCTCCACATCTATCTCAATCTCTTATAATTAGTTAGTTTCAATGGATTAAGACACATTTTAACCCCAGAAACACTAACATAGCTGTTTACAGCTTCTAAGCAATGTTTTCTTGGTTTTAGCCTGTTTTGGGACAAAATGGGTATAAGTGGCTTTTAAACTCTCCACATCTATCTCAATCTCTTATAATTAGTTAGTTTCAATGGATTAAGACACATTTTAACCCCAGAAACATTAACATAGCTGTTTACAGCTTCTAAGCAATGTTTTCTTGGTTTTAGCCTGTTTTGGGACAAAATGCGTATCAGTGGCTTTTAAACTCTCCACATCTATCTCAAACTCTTATAATTAGTTAGTTGCATTGGATTAAGACACATTTTAACCCATAAACACTAACATATCTGTTTACAGCTTCTAAGCAATGTTTTCTTGGTTTTAGCCTCTTTTGGGACAAAATGGGTATAAGTGGCTTTTAAACTCTCCACATCTATCTCAAACTCTTATAACTAGTCTGTAGCATTGGATTAAGACACATTTTAACCCCAGAAACACTAACATAGCTGTTTACAGCTTCTAAGCAATGTTTTCTTTGTTTTAGCCTGTTTTGGGACAAAATGGGTATAAGTGGCTTTAAGACTCTCCACATCTATCTCAAACTCTTATAATTAGTTAGTTGCATTGGATTAAGACACATTTTAACCCCAGAAACACAAACATCGCTGTTTACAGCTTCTAAGCAATGTTTTCTTTGTTTTAGCCTGTTTTGGGACAAAATGGGTATAAGTGGCTTTTAGACTCTCCACATCTATCTCAAACTCTTATAATTAGTTAGTTGCATTGGATTAAGACACATTTTAACCCCAGAAACACTAACATAGCTGTTTACAGCTTCTAAACAATGTTTTCCTTGTTCTAGCCTGTTTTGGGACAAAATGGGTATAAGTGGCTTTTAAACACTCCACATCTATCTTAAAGTCTTATAATTAGTTAGTTTCAATGGATTAAGACACATTTTAACCCCAGAAACACTAACATAGCTGTTTACAGCTTCTAAACAATGTTTTCCTTGTTTTAGCCTGTTTTGGGACAAAATGGGTACAAGTGGCTTTTAAATTCTCCACATCTATCTTAAAGTCTTATAATTAGTTAGTTTCAATGGATTAAGACACATTTTAACCCCAGAAACACAAACAAAGCTGTTTAGTGCTTCTAAGCAATGTTTCTTGGTTTTAGCCTGTTTTGGGACAAAATGGGTATAAGTGGCTTTTAGACTCTCCACATCTATCTCAAACTCTTATAATTAGACAGTTGCATTGGATTAAGACACATTTTAACCCCAGAAACACTAACATAGCTGTTTACAGCTTCTAAGCAATGTTTTCTTTGTTTTAGCCTGTTTTGGGACAAAATGGGTATAAGTGGCTTTTAGACTCTCCACATCTATCTCAAACTCTTATAATTAGTTAGTTGCATTGGATTAAGACACATTTTAACCCCAGAAACACTAACATAGCTGTTTACAGCTTCTAAGCAATGTTTTCTTTGTTTTAGCCTGTTTTGGGACAAAATGGGTATAAGTGGCTTTAAAACTCTCCACATCTATCTCAAACTCTTATAATTAGTTAGTTGCATTGGATTAAGACACATTTTAACCCCAGAAACACTAACATAGCTGTTTACAGCTTCTAAACAATGTTTTCCTTGTTTTAGCCTGTTTTGGGACAAAATAGGTATAAGTGGCTTTTATACTCTCCACATCTATCTTAAAGTCTTATAATTAGTTAGTTTCAATGGATTAAGACACATTTTAACCCCAGAAACACTAACATAGCTGTTTACAGCTTCTAAGCAATGTTTTCTTGGTTTTAGCCTGT
Organism: Camelina sativa; assembly: GCF_030686135.1. NCBI lineage: Eukaryota > Viridiplantae > Streptophyta > Magnoliopsida > Brassicales > Brassicaceae > Camelina > Camelina sativa. Next base: position 6,321,336 of record NC_141881.1, on the reverse strand, counting down.
TTTGGGACAAAATGGGTATAAGTGGCTTTTAAACTCTCCACATCTATCTCAATCTCTTATAATTAGTTAGTTTCAATGGATTAAGACACATTTTAACCCCAGAAACATTAACATAGCTGTTTACAGCTTCTAAGCAATGTTTTCTTGGTTTTAGCCTGTTTTGGGACAAAATGCGTATCAGTGGCTTTTAAACTCTCCACATCTATCTCAAACTCTTATAATTAGTTAGTTGCATTGGATTAAGACACATTTTAACCCATAAACACTAACATATCTGTTTACAGCTTCTAAGCAATGTTTTCTTGGTTTTAGCCTCTTTTGGGACAAAATGGGTATAAGTGGCTTTTAAACTCTCCACATCTATCTTAAAGTCTTATAATTAGTTAGTTTCAATGGATTAAGACACATTTTAACCCCAGAAACACTAACACAGCTGTTTACAGCTTCTAAGCAATGTTTTCTTGGTTTTAGCCTGTTTTGGGACAAAATGGGTATAAGTGGGTTTTAAACTCTCCACATCTATCTCAAACTCCTATAATTGGTTCGTTGCATTGGATAAAGACACATTTTAACCCTAGAAACACTAACAAAGCTGTTTACAGCTTCTAAGCAATGTTTTCTTGGTTTTAGCCTGTTTTGGGACAAAATGGGTATAAACGGCTTTTCAACTCTCCATATCTATCTCAATCTCTTATAATTAGTTAGTTGCATTGGATTAAGACACATTTTAACCCCAGAAACACTAACAAAGTTGTTTAGTGCTTCTAAGCAATGTTTTCTTGGTTTTAGCCGGTTTTGGGACAAAATGGGTATAAGTGGCTTTTAGACTCTCCACATCTATCTCAAACTCTTATAATTAGACAGTTGCATTGGATTAAGACACATTTTAACCCCAGAAACACTAACATAGCTGTTTACAGCTTCTAAGCAATGTTTTCTTGGTTTTAGCCTGTTTTGAGACAAAATGGGTATAAGTGGCTTTTAAACTCTCCACATCTATCTCAAACTCCTATAATTAGTTAGTTGCATTGGATTAAGACACATTTTAACCCCAGAAACACTAACAAAGCTGTTTAGTGCTTCTAAGCAATGTTTTCTTGGTTTTAGCCTGTTTTGGGACAAAATGGGTATAAGTGGCTTTTAGACTCCCCACATCTATCTCAAACTCTTATAATTAGACAGTTGCATTGGATTGAGACACATTTTAACCCCATAAACACTAACAAAGCTGTTTAGTGCTTCTAAGCAATGTTTTCTTGGTTTTAGCCTGTTTTGGGACAAAATGGGTATAAGTGGCTTTTAAACTCTCCACATCTATCTCAATCTCTTATAATTAGTTAGTTTCAATGGATTAAGACACATTTTAACCCCAGAAACATTAACATAGCTGTTTACAGCTTCTAAGCAATGTTTTCTTGGTTTTAGCCTGTTTTGGGACAAAATGCGTATCAGTGGCTTTTAAACTCTCCACATCTATCTCAAACTCTTATAATTAGTTAGTTGCATTGGATTAAGACACATTTTAACCCATAAACACTAACATATCTGTTTACAGCTTCTAAGCAATGTTTTCTTGGTTTTAGCCTCTTTTGGGACAAAATGGGTATAAGTGGCTTTTAAACTCTCCACATCTATCTTAAAGTCTTATAATTAGTTAGTTTCAATGGATTAAGACACATTTTAACCCCAGAAACACTAACACAGCTGTTTACAGCTTCTAAGCAATGTTTTCTTGGTTTTAGCCTGTTTTGGGACAAAATGGGTATAAGTGGGTTTTAAACTCTCCACATCTATCTCAAACTCCTATAATTGGTTCGTTGCATTGGATAAAGACACATTTTAACCCTAGAAACACTAACAAAGCTGTTTACAGCTTCTAAGCAATGTTTTCTTGGTTTTAGCCTGTTTTGGGACAAAATGGGTATAAACGGCTTTTAAACTCTCCATATCTATCTCAATCTCTTATAATTAGTTAGTTGCATTGGATGAAGACACATTTTAACCCCAGAAACACTAACAAAGTTGTTTAGTGCTTCTAAGCAATGTTTTCTTGGTTTTAGCCGGTTTTGGGACAAAATGGGTATAAGTGGCTTTTAGACTCTCCACATCTATCTCAAACTCTTATAATTAGACAGTTGCATTGGATTAAGACACATTTTAACCCCAGAAACACTAACATAGCTGTTTACAGCTTCTAAGCAATGTTTTCTTGGTTTTAGCCTGTTTTGAGACAAAATGGGTATAAGTGGCTTTTAAACTCTCCACATCTATCTCAAACTCCTATAATTAGTTAGTTGCATTGGATTAAGACACATTTTAACCCCAGAAACACTAACAAAGCTGTTTAGTGCTTCTAAGCAATGTTTTCTTGGTTTTAGCCTGTTTTGGGACAAAATGGGTATAAGTGGCTTTTAGACTCCCCACATCTATCTCAAACTCTTATAATTAGACAGTTGCATTGGATTGAGACACATTTTAACCCCATAAACACTAACAAAGCTGTTTAGTGCTTCTAAGCAATGTTTTCTTGGTTTTAGCCTGTTTTGGGACAAAATGGGTATAACTGGCTTTTAAACTCTCCACATCTATCTCAATCTCTTATAATTAGTTATTTGCATTGGATTAAGACACATTTTAACCCCAGAAACACTAACAAAGCTGTTTAGTGCTTCTAAGCAATATTTTCTTGGTTTTAGCCTGTTTTGGGACAAAATGGGTATTAGTGGCTTTTAAACTCTCCACATCTATTTCAAACTCTTATAACTAGTCAGTTGCATTGGATTAAGACACATTTTAACCCCAGAAACACTAACAAAGCTGTTTAGTGCTTCTAAGCAATGTTTTCTTGGTTTTAGCCTGTTTTGGGACAAAATGGGTATAAGTGGCTTTTAGACTCCCCACATCTATCTCAAACTCTTATAATTAGACAGTTGCACTGGATTAAGATACATTTTAACCCCAGAAACACTAACATAGCTGTTTACAGCTTCTAAGCAATGTTTTCTTTGTTTTAGCCTGTTTTGGGACAAAATGGGTATAAGTGGCTTTTAAACTCTCCACATCTATCTCAAACTCCTATAATTAGTTAGTTGCATAGGAGTAAGACACATTTTAACCCCAGAAACACTAACATAGCTGTTTAGTGCTTCTAAGCAATGTTTTCTTGGTTTTCGCCTGTTTTGGGACAAAATGGGTATAAGTGGCTTTTAGACTCTCCACATCTATCTCAAACTCTTATAATTAGACAGTTGCATTGGATTAAGACACATTTTAACCCCAGAAACACTAACATAGCTGTTTACAGCTTCTAAGCAATGTTTTCTTTATTTTAGCCTGTTTTGGGACAAAATGGGTATAAGTGTCTTTTAAGCTCTCCACATCTATCTCAAACTCTTCTAATTAGTTAGTTGCATTGGATTTAGACACATTTTAACCCCAGAAACACTAGCATAGCTGTTTACAGCTTCTAAGCAATGTTTTCTTGGTTTTAGCCTGTTTTGGGACAAAATGCTTATAAGTGGCTTTTAAACTCTCCACATCTATCTCAAACTCTTATAACTAGTCTGTAGCATTGGATTAAGACACATTTTAACCCCAGAAACACTAACATAGCTGTTTACAGCTTCTAAGCAATGTTTTCTTTGTTTTAGCCTGTTTTGGGACAAAATGGGTATAAGTGGCTTTTAGACTCTCCACATCTATCTCAAACTCTTATAATTAGTTAGTTGCATTGGATTAAGACACATTTTAACCCCAGAAACACTAACATAGCTGTTTACAGGTTCTAAGCAATGTTTTTTTGGTTTTAGTATGTTTTGGGACAAAATGGGTATAAGTGGCTTTTAGACTCTCCACATCTATCTCAAACTCTTATAATTAGTTAGTTGCATTGGATTAAGACACATTTTAACCCCAGAAAAACAAACAAAGCTGTTCAGTGCTTCTAAGCAATGTTTTTTTGGTTTTAGCCTGTTTTGGGACAAAATGGGTATAAGTGGCTTTTAGACTCTCCACATCTATCTCAAACTCTTATAATTAGACAGTTGCATTGGATTAAGACACATTTTAACCGCAGAAACACTAACATAGCTGTTTACAGCTTCTAAGCAATGTTTTCTTTGTTTTAGCCTGTTTTGGGACAAAGTGGGTATAAGTGGCTTTTAGACTCTCCACATCTATCTCAAACTCTTATAATTAGTTAGTTGCATTGGATTAAGACCCAGAAACACTAACATAGCTGTTTACAGCTTCTAAACAATGTTTTCCTTGTTCTAGCCTGTTTTGGGACAAAATAGGTATAAGTGGCTTTTAAACTCTCCACATCTATCTTAAAGTCTTATAATTAGTTAAATTCAATGGATTAAGACACATTTTAACCCCAGAAACACTAACATAGCTGTTTACAGCTTCTAAGCAATGTTTTCTTGGTTTTAGCCTGTTTTGGGACAAAATGGGTATAAGTGGCTTTTAAACTCTCCACATCTATCTCAATCTCTTATAATTAGTTAGTTTCAATGGATTAAGACACATTTTAACCCCAGAAACATTAACATAGCTGTTTACAGCTTCTAAGCAATGTTTTCTTGGTTTTAGCCTGTTTTGGGACAAAATGGGTATAAGTGGCTTTTAAACTCTCCACATCTATCTCAAACTCTTATAATTAGACAGTTGCATTGGATTAAGACACATTTTAACCCCAGAAACACTAACATAGCTGTTTACAGCTTCTAAACAATGTTTTCCTTGTTTTAGCCTGTTTTGGGACAAAATGGGTGTAAGTGGCTTTTAAACTCTCCACATCTATCTTAAAGTCTTATAATTAGTTAGTTTCAATGGATTAAGACACATTTTAACCCCAGAAACACTAACATAGCTGTTTACAGCTTCTAAGCAATGTTTTCTTGGTTTTAGCCTGTTTTGGGACAAAATGGGTATAAGTGGCTTTTAGACTCTCCACATCTATCTCAAACTCTTATAATTAGACAGTTGCATTGGATTAAGACACATTTTAACCCCAGAAACACTAACATAGCTGTTTACAGCTTCTAAGCAATGTTTTCTTGGTTTTAGCCTGTTTTGGGACAAAATGGGTATAAGTGGCTTTTAAACTCTCCACATCTATCTCAAACTCCTATAATTAGCTAGTTGCATTGGATTAAGACACATTTTAACCCCAGAAACACTAACAAAGCTGTTTAGTGCTTCTAAGCAATGTTTTCTTGGTTTTAGCCTGTTTTGGGACAAAATGGGTATAAGTGGCTTTTAGACTCCCCACATCTATCTCAAACTCTTATAATTAGACAGTTGCATTGGATTAAGACACATTTTAACCCCATAAACACTAACAAAGCTGTTTCGTGCTTCTAAACAATGTTTTCTTGGTTTTAGCCTGTTTTGGGACAAAATGTGTATAACTGGCTTTTAAACTCTCCACATCTATCTCAATCTCTTATAATTAGTTAGTTGCATTGGATTAAGACACATTTTAACCCCAGAAACACTAACAAAGCTGTTTAGTGCTTCTAAGCAATATTTTCTTGGTTTTAGCCTGTTTTGGGACAAAATGGGTATTAGTGGCTTTTAAACTCTCCACATCTATTTCAAACTCTTATAACTAGTCAGTTGCATTGGATTAAGACACATTTTAACCCCAGAAACACTAACAAAGCTGTTTAGTGCTTCTAAGCAATGTTTTCTTGGTTTTAGCCTGTTTTGGGACAAAATGGGTATAAGTGGCTTTTAGACTCCCCACATCTATCTCAAACTCTTATAATTAGACAGTTGCACTGGATTAAGATACATTTTAACCCAGAAACACTAACATAGCTGTTTACAGCTTCTAAGCAATGTTTTCTTTGTTTTAGCCTGTTTTGGGACAAAATGGGTATAAGTGGCTTTTAAACTCTCCACATCTATCTCAAACTCCTATAATTAGTTAGTTGCATAGGAGTAAGACACATTTTAACCCCAGAAACACTAACATAGCTGTTTAGTGCTTCTAAGCAATGTTTTCTTGGTTTTAGCCTGTTTTGGGACAAAATGGGTATAAGTGGCTTTTAGACTCTCCACATCTATCTCAAACTCTTATAATTAGACAATTGCATTGGATTAAGACACATTTTAACCCCAGAAACACTAACATAGCTGTTTACAGCTTCTAAGCAATGTTTTCTTGGTTTTAGCCTGTTTTGGGACAAAATGGGTATAAGTGGCTTTTAAACTCTCCACATCTATCTCAATCTCTTATAATTAGTTAGTTTCAATGGATTAAGACACATTTTAACCCCAGAAACATTAACATAGCTGTTTACAGCTTCTAAGCAATGTTTTCTTGGTTTTAGCCTGTTTTGGGACAAAATGGGTATAAGTGGCTTTTAAACTCTCCACATCTATCTCAAACTCTTATAATTAGACAGTTGCATTGGATTAAGACACATTTTAACCCCAGAAACACTAACATAGCTGTTTACAGCTTCTAAACAATGTTTTCCTTGTTTTAGCCTGTTTTGGGACAAAATGGGTGTAAGTGGCTTTTAAACTCTCCACATCTATCTTAAAGTCTTATTATTGATCAAAAGAATAAGCCTAAGGCAGCCATGGCCGTCCGTACGAGTATTGAATATGGGCTGTCCGTACAAGTGTGGTGAAATGGCCGAGTCTTCTAGTGATAAGGAATGGAGAGGAGGCCTGCTCATCCTAAGCCCATTAGAAGACTCTAGAATTCCCAAGATAGCCGTTGGAGGGAAAGCGCAAGTGGAGCAAGAAGAGTCACGGGTGATGTTTGGTTTAAGGAGACTAAGACGGGTCGCTATCAACCTTGGGATTAGTCTCTTCTCTCTTCCTGTCCCTATCACTTAGCTGTGCGGTTTGTAAAGGGTGTAGCCCTAGAGTTTCTCATGATATAAATAGGCATTAGCCTACATTGTAACCGATATTCTTATGGAACAATAACCTAATCTTTTCTTCTTCCTCATTCTCTTTGTCTACCGACATCTCTCATCACTCTCTTGATTCTCTTCTTTATTCTACAAAGTCTAACATGGTATCAGAGCAAGTTCTTCGATTCTCTACAGTCTAATCTCATTCTCCTACTCATTTCTACACTCTAGTCTCCTTATCTTCGTTTCTTCTCACTCACATCTCTTTTATTCTCCGGGTAAAAGCTTTACCCATCGGTCCATAGAAATCCGACCATGGAAAACGCCAAGCCCATTGTTTCACCGGTTGTCCTAAAGGGGACAAACTACTTGCTGTGGACAAGAACCACAAGAACCGCCCTTGGAGGTCGTGGCCTTTGGAGTCATGTCGAGTCCGACTATGTCCCAAAGAAAAACCCCAAAGGAGAGGACGCTTCCGAGGCGGAAGCGGAGGAAGAGAGCGAGAGGAAGGCCAAATGGTTCCAAGAAGACCAAGTTGTCCTATCTGTTCTCCAAAACTCTCTGGACACGCCTATCCTTGAGGCCTACTCATATTGCGAGACGGCCAAGGAACTGTGGGAAACACTTAAAGGCGTGTATGGTAATGTCTCTAACATGACTAGAGTCTTTGAGGTCAAGAAGGCCATAAATGATCTTAACCAAGATGATGTGGAGTTCACTAAGCATCTTGGTAAGTTCCGTGCACTATGGTCCGAGCTTGACATGTTGCGGCCAAGTACACTTGAGGCAAGTGTGCTAAACGAACGAAAGGAGCAAGACAAAGTCTTCGGACTCCTACTTACCTTGAATCCGTCCTTCAACGATCTCTTGAAGCACATCCTAAGGGCCGAGAAGCTCCCCTCCTTTGAAGATATTTGCTCCCAAATTCAGAAAGAGCAAGGATCCCTTGATTTGTTTAGCGGTAAGGGGGAGCTTGCTTCGGCCAACAAAGGAACGTACAAGCAAGAGGAGAGGAAGTGGTTGGTGTGCGACCACTGCAAGAAGCGGGGTCATCTGAAAGACAAGTGCTGGGTTCTCCATCCTCACCTCAAGCCGGCCAAGTTCAAAGCCAACCTCTCAAAGGAAGCGGTTAGCGATAAAGGAGCCGGATCATCAAAGCAGGGAGATGAGGTGGCCATGACCGCAGCCTACGGAGATGTGGTGAGGAAGTCAGACCTTGAGGCTCTCATCCGCTCCATTGCTTCACTCAAGGAGTCTGGTATCTCTTTCTTTACTTCTAGGCCTAGCAAATCGCTTGTTATTGACTCGGGAGCCTCACATCATATGATTAGTAACCCTAGTTTAATTGACAACATAAAACCGGCCTTAGGAAATGTTGTTATTGCAAATGGAGAACAAATACCAGTAAAGGGAATAGGGGACTTGAAACTATTTGATAAAACCTCAAAAGCTTTCTTTATGCCTACCTTTACCTCCAATTTACTATCGGTTAAGAGGGCCACAAATGATTTGAACTGTTATGCAATCTTTGGTCCTAACAATGTTTATTTTCAGGATATTGAGACTGGAAAGGTTCTTGGAGAAGGGCAAGGGAGTGGAGATCTCTATGTCCTAGAGAAAACCGATCCAAATTTATCCTCTACTAAGTCTTGTTTTGTTGTTGATTCGAATATGGTGTGGCATGCTAGGCTAGGCCACCCACATTCACGTGCTTTAGGGTTGATGTTTCCTAATATTTCTTTTGATAATTCTACTTGTGAACCTTGTATTCTTGGAAAACATTGCAAGTCTATCTTTCCTAAGTCAACTACTATTTATGAGGATTGTTTTGATTTAGTTCACTCAGATGTTTGGACATCACCATGCCTATCTAGAGATAATAACAAGTATTTTGTGACCTTTATTGATGAAAAATCAAAATACACTTGGATTACCTTGTTGCCATCTAAAGATAGAGTATTTGATGCCTTTATCAATTTTCAAAACTATGTGACTAATCACTTCAATGCTAAACTTAAGGTACTTAGGTCTGATAATGGGGGGG